>NW_028258315.1:95489062-95791250 GCF_053883595.1 Heterocephalus glaber | reverse complement strand
ATAATTTGACTTGACAAAAGACACTAATTTCTTGATCTCCCCCTTGAGCCACCATGTTATACGGAGCCAACCCACAACCCCTTTGTGTGTGCTTTCTGTAAAATCATCCTGTCAGTTCCCATTCTGAAGCTGGTGCAGAAAAACAGCAGACAAATGGAAACCTGAAGAATGCTATTTTCAAATCTGGCCTGGAGTTAAAACCCCACGTTGCGGAGCGATGCTGTCCACACATATTTTCCATCTCTGCAACACCTCAACTGCACACTCAGTGACAAGTGCCAATCACCTTGTCTTGCCACGTGCCTTCCCATTTTTCATGTGTTTAACTTCATCAGCTCTTTTCCCTCTCCCAAGTGGAAGTGCTAGGAAAGCCCCAAGGAGGAGGGATGTATTATAAATGTTTCAACATCCACCATGACACTGAGAATGACAGCAAATACTCAAACCCTCAATGTATAAGCTGAATTTTAATTAAATTGTATTTTAAAGTTTATGGAACTCTGTTTTTTTTCCTAAATCATACATATGGGTGGGATTTTTCTCATGTGGACCCAGTTTATGCCCCAGCACTTAAAAAAAAAGAGGGGTGGGGGTAGCCAGTCATAAATATTTTAATTTGGTTGGGTCCTGTGGTCTCTGTGCTGCCACTGAACTCTGGCATTGTAGCAAGAGCACAGCCACAGACAGTAACTCACTAAAAGGAGTGGCTGTGTCCCAATAAAATTTTATTTACAAAAATAGTGTAATGTCCTGAGTTCGATCTCTGGTACCAGAAAAAAAAATTTTTTTTTAAACAAAAATAAGCAGTGGGCCAGATGTCTCCCAATGGGTCATGGTTTGCCAATCCCTAGTCTCGTGGATCAAGTCACAGAACCAACAGAACCAAGATAAAGAGTAGTAGCCAGATAGACATTTATCACCTGGGCAGACCTGGGCAAATTTTCTAACTTATTTGCTTCATATTCCTTGTCTATGAGATATAGAAGAAAACGACAGCCTAAGAGAATTTCTCTCAGAGGACTATTCTGAGAAACAAGGGAAACAAAACAGGTAAACAAAGGCCAGGGATTTAGCTCAGTGGTTCCACTACCTGCCTCGAAAGTGCAAGGTCCTGAGTTCGATCCCCCGGTACCAAAAAAAAAAACCACAGGTAAACAAGCCAGGTGTAGCGGCAGGTGTATATAATTCCAGCACTTGGGTAGGGCCAGGCAGGAGGATCGAAAGTTTGAGCCCAGCCTGGACAACTTAGCAACAATCCCAAAACTAGAAATAAGAGGCAAGGAATGTTAGCTCAGTGCAAAAGTCCTGGGAGTTCAATCCCTAGTACCGTTTTTTAAAAAAGGAAAATAACAGTTGCTGGCACATACAATGTTGCATGTAAGTTTGGTACAAGCATTACTTTTAATATGACTAATACTATTATTCAAGGACTGTACAAAATGCATGCGTTTTGTTTCTGTTAAGTTGTGCCAAAGACTCCAGATTTTCTAAGAAATATTAGAAAGTAATTTTATCTCCAACCCTATATCAATTTCCATTTACCTTTAAAGTAGAAAAAATTTTAAGTTTATGCAAGCTAAAATGTCGAATCAAATATATGTTATGCAATTCAAATTTAAATTGCAAGGGATCCATTTAAATTTCAAGCTTATTCATAAGCTCCTGGTGACTGTCTTAGGATCTGGATTCTTCTATTAAGATTGGGGGGTCACAGGAGACCACTTCCACTGCTGTTTTCAAAGCCATGCTAAAGCGATTAATGCTGGTTTCAGGCAAATGGGAAGGAGCAGATGGCTGTGCCTAAGTTTTAAAAATATCTTTTAAAACATCAATTCAATAAATTAGAGGAGTAGAGGGAGCACTACCATTATGCGATTTCGTTATTAAATGTAAAAGCAATTATTAAATTGAACTCACCCATTCCATTCAAATGTTCTATAGCATTTCTGAACAAAGGGAAAACCTGACATCAGGCTTTCTTAAGTGCGTTTCTACCGGTGGTCAGAGGAAAGCTGTTGGGAGACATCTTTGGGGACACAAAGAGACATGACTAAGTCCCTGGCATCTAAGCTACATAGAGGTCTGTGACACTGCTAAACGCCACACAATGCACAGGAAGGAGTCCCCTCATAAAGAAATCATCTGGCTCCAAACATCCACAGTATTTGAGACAAGGGAACCCTGCCTTAAATTTAGAGAAAAGCAGTCACAGTAAACCCAGATGCCAGTACTCTGTTTTGATCATCTCCTTTCACCTCCATCCAGCCCTCCAAAGCGGACTTTCCTTTGTCCAAGGGCGGAAGCCTAGCAGAAGCACAGAGCATTAGGACCCTCCAGGCCCCAGAGCCTCTAACACTCTGCACTCCCTCTCTTTATAGGATTTTCTGCCTAAATTCCCCAGCCACCAGCATCTGGCAAAGGTAAACATCATTCTTTATTTAGCAAGTAAGAGACACGGCACCTGTTTGGGGTTCCCACTGTAACTGGCCGTATCCTCTGGCACAATAAAAGCCTTTCCAATATGAGTCTTACTTTATTTCATTCTCCAGTCTTCTCAAATCCACATATAAAATTCCAACTAAGCATTACCTGAGTACTCTATTTTTTAAAACTTCTAAATTAATTAACATGTTTAGTCGTAAAACCCTTGGTATCTTGCTTTGGGCTTTCAAGTCCTAACCTGGCCCCAGCTTGTAAAACAACACTCTGAGCCCCACAAAACACAGCTGCATCTTGGTGAGGAACTGGTAAGTCAGAGCGATCTTCTGTCTGGTTTTTTGTGATGAAGGTAAACTCCTATTTCCAGGAAGATGAGCGCGCAAATGCAGGCAGGCCAGTATCGCTCAGAGCACAATGCATTTTTTTTTTTTTGGTACCAGGGATCAAACTCGGGACCTTGCACTTTCAAGGCAGGTGCGGTGCCACTGAGCTAAATCCCCAGACCACATATGCATTTCTTAATCGTCCAGGTCACTAGTTCTCAAGAGCAGGAAGAGAGGAGCAGGTGTGAGCAAGATCATCCTCTCCATCCTGTTCAAAGATACCCTTCCCACAAAATGTCACCACAACCACAGCCCAGGAGCACAGAACAGAGCAAAACAAAAGCTGATGCTAAGTACAGACCCCTTGGTGACAGTCCCCACTGACAGCAACAGTGATAGAAGCACCTGTATCTATGGAAGCTGGGTACAGTGGCAACACTTTTAATCCCAGCTGTTCAGAAGGCTGAGATAAGAGGATCACAAGTTCAAGGCTAGCCTGAGAAACTTGGCTCCTACCAATAAAAAATAAAAAGGGCTGGGGATATAGCACGCTTAGTGGGACAGCATCCCTAGGTTCAATCCCCAGGACCAGAAAAAAAAAAAATCAAGGTAAGCGTCACAGTGCACAACTGCAATCCTAGCTTTCTAGGGGGTAAGGCAGGAGGATGAAGAAATAAGGCCATCATGGGCTACATGGTGTGTTCAAGGTCAGCTTGAAATACATGGTGAGACTGTTTCAAACCCTCCCCTAAAAATCTAGAACAAAAAACAGTCAATGCTCAATTCATTAAACTTCATATAACCTTTCAGATAAAGACATCCTACACAATATCTTCCTATAATGCATTTTATAGTTCCTAATCTATGGCTCGTAAATATTATTTGTAGCACAAAGGTTAAAAGTAACTTGTTTTGACTGAATATCTAGAATGACAGTAAGCCGCTTTATTGAAACATTCTTGCCGAAAGAAGCAGACGACGGTGACATGCTACTGGACTGAAGATCACAACTCAACAGTGGGGGCGCATCAGCCACTCCCAGGAATGTAGCTTCCAGCTGGAGAACTGGGACTCAGAGCTGTAATGTTATCTTCTTGGAAATGAGAGGGGTGTGACATCAGCTCCACTACTAGGACCACGTACAGGGAGAACTTGGTCATAATCTACTTGATGTAATTTAGCCATGAAGGCAAATCCAGCAATTCATTTTCTGAATTTATCACTGACAACTTAAAGAACTGAATTACCCAGACCAATTTTACCAAACTAGAAAGTGCAACAGGATACAGACTTCACATTCAATCTCTGATCATCATGACCCGTCAGTTGAGGATTTGGGGAAATGCATGCCTGCCTGCCTGCCGTAGGCTTCACATGCTAGTTGATGCTATGAACACACTCTCTCCAGGCCTCCCAATAACCTCGTGAGATGGGGGTTACTCAGTGCCATTGTATAGCACCAGCTACTGAGGCTCAAAAAGATTACTTCATCTGCTCCCTACAGTACAGTAATGTTCATTCATTCTTCCAATAAATGTCTAGTGCGAACTCTCCATGTTCCATGACACCAGTCAAAAACTCCCCCCACACATACACATATATCTTGGCCCTCATGGAGATTACAATCTTTTAAGTGCAAAGGATGATTTCATACCGAAATATGAGTGGGATAGCAACTCCTTGTTCTTTCCAGAGGTTCTGAAAACTAAGTAAAGGAGCTGCATCAGAAGCTGCCTGACTTAAGAGATGAACCAGGGCCACGCTCTGTACGCTCGGTCTGAACACCTGCTCAGCAGGCCCCTGCTCACCTACACTCCAGCAGACGTCAGCAGTGGGCACCAACACACCATCAACGAGTCTAAGTGAAGAGGTCTTTTTAAATCACTACTGGGACAGACTTCCTTGTTCACTCAACTAGGTACCAAACATGACCCCAAAACATTCCCTTGTCTTCTACAAAGGCCTCACCCACGGCCTTCACCACTGCTGCCCCCACTCACTCAGAGGGTATGTACGCCAAGGAGAGTCATCCTATAGATAAAATGATGGCTGCTCTTGTTTATCTGACTCCCGTCATCCACTTGTATGAGTTACTGACCCCACAACACAGCCCTTCTAACAGCAATTATCTCTCAAGTAGGAAGCTGGGATTCAAAAACAGTTTAGTTAGCTGGTTGTGACTCAGGGCTTCTCATGGGGTTACGGTCCAGACATTGGCTGGGTCATGTGACGTGAACCCCAGGCTAACTCAACGGCTTTCAGTGGGAGGCCCCGGCTCCTCTCCTCCTAGGCCTCTGCTCTGGGCTGTGAGTGTCTTGCTAACATGGCAGCCGGCATCCCCCAGGATGAGTGACCCAAGAGAACCTCTGTCCAGAGACAGTCTCTACAGTCAGCATCCCTTCCACCTGCTGTGTTCACTGCAGGGAGTCACTGAAGTCCAGCCCATACTCAGTAGCACATTAAATGCCAATTCCTGAAAGACAAAATTGTCCAAGTTCTTGAGGACATATCTTAAAAGTACTATTATCTTTTATCTGTCTCCAAGATGAGTAGAAATCAGGACTTCAGCAGAACTCAGGCTAACTGAACTCAAAATCTCAAATGAGAGTTTAATATCTAGCCAAAACGAGAGCTACATCAGAACGTGCATAATAATATACAAAGAAAATCATGCCTAATGAGGCATTAAGTCTGGTGCTTAATTAAAATTTATATTATCACAATTTAAAACAAAACTGTAAGGGATTTTTGTGGACTTGCTGTTTTAGATTTGATTTTTTTTTTTTTGGTACTGGGGATCGAACTCAGGTCCTTCTGCTTTCAAGGCAGGCGCCAGAACCACTGAGCTAAATCCCCGGCCCTGTTTTAGATTTTTGAAAGAACTATTTTCCAATCAAAAATCATTACAGTTTAAGTATACCTTATCTGAAATGATGAATATCAGGGGTTTTGGATTTTAGAATATTTGCACAGACTTCACTGGTTAAGCAGCCCTAATCTAAGAACCTGAAATCTGACATGCTCCAAAACATTTTGAGTCATATTACCACTCAAAAAATGTCAGATTTCAGTACATCTTAGATTTTATTAGGGATGTTCAACATATGTTGTCTTTTCCACAATTACATTTCAAAACTAGCTCGTAGGTTCTGGGTTTTTTTATGTATCTGGGGCTGCATTCTTTGTGTAAGAATGCTGCTATCTATACACAAGTTATATCAAGGCTTACTCCATAGAACAAAAGAGAAAGACAGGTGATTAATAAGCAAAGTCCTTTATCCAATGCAAAATAAAGAACATGAGATTTATAAACACAAATGAAATAAATTTGTTCTTTAGTTTCTAGTGTTTCTGGCATTTACAGCCTTACAAAATGTCCCAGCATAGAAAAACACATTCACCAAAAATGTCATCATCCTAGGAATTATCCAGGTGCACAAATCCTTATATATGCTAAACTGCCTCAGGCAGCATCATAATTTACACAGTCCAAGAAGGAATACACAGGAACTAGGCAAGATGATAGTCACAAAAATCTGCTCAAAAGTAACTTCTTTCAAAACTACAAAAACAAAACAAACAAAAGACAATTAAGACTTCAGTCTCAACAACCAGCAAAGCCAACCTTTATTTTATTTATTTTATTTTTATTTTTTTGGCAATACTGGAGGCTGAACTCACGGCCTTCACTGAACTGCAACCCGAATCCCAGCTCCCCCTCCCCCTCCCCTTTTTGGTTTTTATCTTGAGACAGGATCTTTCAAAGTTACTAAATTGCCCAGGCTGGGCTTGAACCCTCTTGCCTGAGACCCCCAGGGTACAGGGATTGCAGGCCTGCACCACCACATCCAGCTCTACCACTTCTTTTCACAAAGGAGAGGATGGAGGTGCTGGGGTATCCCTTAATAGTGGTGCATGCTTAGCATACACAAAACCCCAGGTTCGATCCTAGGTAACTCCTCAATACAATGACAGGGGAAGAACGCTGAAATCTTTGTCATGAACGGTAAAATATCCCATGCCTGACATCGCTGTCAACTGATAAGCATGTGCTGCCCTGGAAGCGTCCTCAGAATCAGTCCTTTGATCCTCGTATCCACACTGTGAGGAGGGCATTATCATTTTTCCTATTTCAACGAAGAGGAAAATGAAGCTCCAGGAACTTTAAAAAATTGTACCACTTACCAGTTCTGTAAACACAGACAAGTGGGAGCCCCCACCTAGGCTGAGCATCAGCCTCCAGGATGGGGACCAAGACTCCTCTCCAACACTCAGTGCTATGCACAGGTCTGTCTAGGGTGTCTGGGAAGACTACAGTTCAGACCCCTCCTCCTCAGAACAGTTTACCATCGCAGTACCCCTGTGCTATGCTGCCTCTGGAAATCACAAGCTGCCACTTGCATGTGAGCTCCTAAAGCAATGCAGTTGGGCAGGTTCACACTCACTGCCTTTGTGTTTCCAGAATTTTTCTTTCCCATATGATGCTCAGAGTTTCTGCCATTTCCTCCTGCCCCTCATCTCTAATTTACTCCCTTGAATAACATCAACTCAAACTTTTCAATTAAATGGATTCATTTTTTAAAGGCAACCTTGGATCCCATTCAGGAATGAAAAACTAGTAACCTGGTTTGGACAAACAGGTCCTAGAAATTGATGCTGCTGCTGCTGCTGCTGCTGCTGATGATGTCGTCTATCTGACACTTTGCCACGGACCTCAGATATGACTTCAGAATTCTTCTCAGCAGTGTTTTAAATAGTCTCTACCTGTTAAGCAACAATGACACTCAAAATGAAATCTGCAATCTTAGAACAAAGAAGAAACTTTACACTCACAGGTTTAAAAAAAAATGTTTAACTGCCTAAGGATTTTGGAGGAATGAGCTCTCAAAAACCAGACCCTATTGTTTGACTCTTCCTCCTGCTCCATCTGCTTCCACATTGTCTAGACACTCTGCAAAGACCTCTTCACTTTAAGAAGCATCATCAAAGCATCTTCCCCTCCAGTGAATAGAATTCAGTCAGTCAAGAGCTCCTGAAAATTGAACTAGAAAACACTCCTCTAAGCAGCACTGTTTGGACTTGCACAATCACAGCCTTTGTCGATGAGAGAAAATATGTATTTTGTATGTGTATATAAAGCCCTGCGAACATCTCATCAAACTGATAGCTTTGGAGCTATCAAGGAGAAAACAATCAGTATCCTATTTGGTTCTTGTTGTTGTTGTTGTTTGTGTTTTTTGGTAGCGGGGATCGAACTCAGGACCTTGCACTTGCAAGGCAGGCGCCGGAACCACTGAGCTAAATCCCCAGCCCCAGCATCCTGTTTTTGATCCACACTGCAGGACCCTTAAAAGCAGGGCCTTTCAGGCTGGAGGGGTCCAGAGTCTCCCACCAGGCCCGCAGCACTGTGTGACAAAGGTAGCAGGGCAGGGCAGGGGCAGAGAAAACACAGTGGACCTCATGCTCCCAAGTAGAAGGCTGTCAGCAACAATCCCGAGATCCTCCAGGGCCAATGGTGCAAACAAGTGACACATTCCGGATCTGCACGTGGGCTAGAAGTCCCAAGGCCAGGGAGGGCAGAATCCATGAAGGCTAAACAGGCACATGCGGGCTGAGCATCCTTCATCCAAAGCTCCAAAATGCAGTCTGCCCCAACATCCGCAACCTGATAGCCAACAGAATGCCCCAAGCAGAAAATCCTGCACCTGACCTCACGTGTGAAACTTTGCTTCGTGCACAAAGCTATTAACATGAGTAATGCCAGAGTACGGGTATAAGGTATACACAAAACAAATGAATTCTGTGTTCAGACTTGGGTCTTGTCCCCCTAGATATCTCAAAGTATACACACAAATATTCCAAAACCCACAAACATATGAAATCTCAAACACTTCCCGTCCCAAGCATTTCAAATAAGGGAATTTCAAACTCTTGTATTCTCAGCTGAATATGATCTTTTCCTAGACATAGCCAAGAAATGCAGGCCATAGTGCACAAGATCATGGCCATGCACCCACTCTGGACTCATCCTTTCATTCTGTAAATAATGTGTAGGTGCTGGGTGTTAGGACAGAGCAGTAAACAAGACAAATCAAAGCCTTGGCTCTCAAAACACATGTATTCTATAGCTGGGGAAGTAAACAACAAAACAAATACTTATTCCATAGATAAGTGACAGAAAGAACACCAAGTCTGAAAATAAAAGTGAGATGTAGATGGGTAGGGAAAATAAAAGCCAAGGAGCAGAGTCTGGCAGTAGACGCCTGTTTTAAAGATGGGGAAGGAAATGAATCACTGTTCAACTTTGCCAAGGTTTCAGAAACAGTTGATGGTGAGCTGGCGTTTGCAGCCACAGCTCCCTGATGACAGGGCTGATCCAAGCTTGCACATGACCAGACCTGGCCTCTTCCATCCTCTCCCTGGCCACCTTACACAGCCTCTAGCCAGGGACATTTGGATTCACAGTGACCAGCCACAAGCACAGAGGCATTTGTGGGTATGCACTGGAGCCAGGCCATTGCACAGCTGTGACAGGTTCTGAGCTAAGACTGACCAAACATTCAGGCATGTGCCAGAGGAGGGACCTCATTCAAGATGAAAAGAACCAAAGAGTACTCAATTCCAGATCCAGAATGCAGAGTTAGGTGCTCTTCCTATCTCTTTCCTTGGATTTCCTACACAGGTTCTTCATGGGGCCATCCAGCGGTCCTCTTCTCCGAAAGCAAACTCCAAAGCTCTGTCCTGCTGTCCCCTGCTATGGACCTACTTACTTCATGCCACAAAGGAGCAGCAGCCCTCATGACACCATAACCGCAGAAGCAGACCTTTGGGAGAGGGAGATCTAAATGCTCAGGGGTGGAAGCCCATGTTAAAGTCTCTTGAATCCATTTTTAGTCAACTGACTGCATCTTGAGCAAAGAAACTTGGGAGGGCACAGAGAGGGCACATATGGGAAACTCTAAGGTACACTGAATCCATAGAAAACAAAGATACAACCGATGATTTATGATTCGGCTACAAGCATGTGCTGGAGTTCAGGACAAACTGCCCCAAAATATTACACCTCGGCATCTGAGAGACTAGCAGAAGCAGGCACGTCTCTCTGACATTCTCCTGGAAGTGAGCCATGAAACTGAGCTCATCTTCTGCTCCATGCACATCCTAAGGCCCTCATCCCAGTAGACCTCATCTCTGCAGACAGAGACAGCAAGGAAAATCGGGCTTCACTGCTAACCCCTCCTCAGTTTCCTACCATGACTTCAGATCCTGTCGCCCTTTGACTGCGCTTCTGCACAGTGGTCTACACAAATGCAGTTTCCCTCTTTCTTTGGGTCTTGATTTCTGAAGGCTTCCATGTCACATACACTTTTATTAAATAAATGTGTATGCTCTACTCTTGTCAATCTGGCTTTTGTTATGGGGTCTCAGCTGTGAGATGGGAGAGAAGAGGAATCTTTTCTCTCAAAAATGAAGCAGAATATGAGTTGCAGGAAGATAGGGCTTTCTTTCGTTCACTGTTTTCTCCTGAGTGCCTGAAACAGGAATCTACAGCACAGAGCTGTAAAGTAACATCTTGGGAAGAGTAACAATACTGTTGTAACAGTAACACATTAAAAACAAAGGATGTGTAGTCAGAAAGCAGAGATCAAGAAACTAGAGAAAATATCTCCAGTACTCAAGGACGCTGGGGGAGTACGGAGGGAATTCACTGCCTAACAAGTAAAACTGGCATTCCATGATTCTTCCGATTCTGAGTGCCAGCACAGCTACCAAATGAAATCGAGTAAATGCACTGTTAGCAGGTGAATACACCCAGAGAAGAAAAACCTAAAAGAAAGTTTTCACAATAATGTTGCCAAAGGGGAACAACTGGCATTGTTCCCAAGTACTTCGCAGGGGTCCCTCAGACCATGTCTCCTCTGCCTTCTCAAAACCCATCCATCCTAAGACTCTTTCCTTAAAATGTAGCCCGAGTTATTTCCCATCTCATAGAACTGCCAGATCCTAACTCTACACACATAAACTAGTGACTGTAGAAGCATTTCAATCCTACATTCACTAATCCCTGAGATTAAGGCCACTTCTGTGTCACCTCAGCTTCTGCGTCAGATGCAAAATGCTTAGGAAACACAAGCTCAAATAGGAACCCTAGTCATGAAATAAATGGTACCTAACCTCAGAATGAGGTACCAAAATAGGCAAACAGTTGTGCTGACAGATCCCATCAGGAAAAACCACCCAGTATAGCAGACAATCCTCCCCAACTGGAAAGTTTCACATATTTTCAAGCACCTACTATGTGCCAGGCACTATTCTAGGATCATGTGATACAAAAAAGAATAAAACTGATAGTTTCTATAAACCTTACCTGAATTACAGGGTAAAGAAAGATGAATGGGTCAACCAATAAATGAAAAACATAATTACAAATATGGTTACATGTTGGGGAAGATAATAACCAGGAATGAAATACGGAGAAATATGGGGGCAGGGGGTGGGAGGTGTAACACTTTCTGTCACTGAGAGGCACTGCATGGGACTCAGGGAGCCAGGGACTCGATAATTCCACTGCATCATGACTCACGAAGTGACCAGGACCCTTCAACCCACATCTCAACCAGCTAATCAGGAGTGAATCTTCCTTTTTCACTGGCAAAAATTCAGTCCATGAGATGCTGGGAAGCAGGCAAGAACCCAGGGGCAGGATGGACAGGCAACGAGAAAGACATGAAATACAGTCTGCTGACAACAAAGCTTCAGAGGATAGGCAGCAAAAACTGACAGAATTTCCACCCTCCTCCCAGGTGTGCTCACAAGACCTGGGAACACTTGCCAAGGGCCTGGTATGTAACAGATATCCACAGAAAGAGCCACTGCAAAGGCCATGCACAGGTGGGAGTGGGGACAAGAGCGGCCTCCACCCTCTCGAGCAGTTCCCAATTCCTAGGCCCATCAGAAATTCTGCCCAGGTGCTGGTCCATCAAGCCTCAAAGGTGTAACACCACGCTAAGCTCTCCAGACAGGAAATAATGTGCTGAAGTCCTGGTGCCCAGAAAAGGTGCATAATCCCATGCACCCTTCTCCTGTCCCGCACTGGGCTGCCCACAAGGCCATCTGCACAAAATGAGACAAGAAAGGCCCCATTTGGACAAGTCTCTAACAGACTCTGTTCCTTGATTAACCTTGCATGTTCCTGAACAGTTCCTCTCTCTTAACAGCATGCACACAGGCTGTTTCCAGTAGATTCTGTCTCACGCTGATTTCACTGGAAACCCGGGAGCAGTGTGAGCCAAGGTTAATTCTGACCTCACAGGTAAGCAGATTCCAGAGCTCTCTTGATGCAGAGGCTGGGCCTCCACACAGGAAGAGGTGGAGCCACACACATGACATAACAGGCAGGCACCATGAACCCCACAATGTAAAGACACACACAGGGACACACTGTAAGACTGTAGCTGGATTGTAAGACGGCTGAGGCCAGGAAACAGTCTCATTCACTGCTCTGTCCCAGATGCCTGCAAGCAGGTAGCGCATAATACAGTCTAAATAAATATTCTGAGGATTAATTAAAGCATTACTCAAAGGAAATTCAAAAAGCTTAAATGTCTATAAACAAAATGATAAAAATAGATGCTGGCGAGAAAACTGAAGATTATAATTACAGCAGTTAAAAATGATGAGAAATAGGGAGTATTGTAGATGTGTCATCTATTGTGAACCACATTAGAAAGAAGAATTAAAGAACTAGGGAAAATTCTCAATAAAAAGTCAGAAGCAGAACGCAAAACATCAGACAGAAGTCTGTCCCTGTGCATACAGTGTATCTTTTCTACACATACTGTGTACAGAAACAAAACTGCTAGGATGACGAGCAAAATGTCAAGTTACACTTATCTCTAAATGCGAGAAGAAGATCTTTAAGTATTTTTCCCATTTTTGCTCATAATGGATTTTTTGTAGACTGGCTTTCTGATCTTGTATATACAGTCAGCCATCCATATCTGTGAATTCTGTACCCTCAGATCCAACTCACGGCAGATCAAAAATACTGGGGGTGGGGGGAGTCAATTGCATATCTCTACTGGGCATGCACAGCGATTTTTGTTCATGTCATTGCTTCCTGAGAAATACGGTATTATACCACAGTATGACAACTATTTATACAGCTCTGACCCTGTATGAAGTATTGTAAGTAATGTAGAGACAGTGGGAGGATATGCAAATAGTATGCAGATAGTACACACCATTGTACATAAAGGACTACAGCATCCACAGCATTTGGTGTCCACGGGAACTTCTAAAACCAATACCCCTGAAGACACTGCTGGACAGTTGTACTTATAAATAGTCTACAATAAATACATATTTTCTAGCTGGAGAGAAAGAGACAGAGAGAGCATGCCAAGAATGTACTCAATGTGAAGGCCATGGGTACAATCAATCTTCCTCTAAAGAGAGTTTAGAGAAAAGAGTTTTGCAGTTAGAGAAAGAGTTTTGCAGGAAAAGTGATTCTCGATTAGGGATAATTTGCCCCCAGGGAACATGTGGCAGCCTCTAGAGAGACACTTTTGATTGTTACAACTTGGGCTGATTCTACTAGCATAAAGAGGTTAGGGGTAGCAGGGATGCTGCTAAAGATCCTGAAATGCCCAGGACAACTCCGAAACACCCAATTATCTGGCTGAAAAATGCCCACAGTGTTTTTTGGGGGTTGTTTTTTCTGACCCCAAATTTTAATTTGTAATTTAGTATGTATCTCATGCAATTTGGGGAGCATCAAACTAAATCTACAATTGTCAGAAGGCTTGTTACAGTTTAATGCATATTAACTATAATGTATATATTTTTAGTGTTGATGATAAATGCAGTTATGACCTTATTACACTTTTGTTATTATTTTCTTTTTTTTGGTACCGGGGATCGAATTCGGGTCCTCGCGCTTGCGCAGCAGGCACCGAAACCACTGAGCTAAATCCCTGGCTGTTCTTTCGCATTTTGAAACGAGGCTGGATTGACCACAGAGAAGCATACCAGGAAGACATCAGTCATCGGATAGGATAAAGGCCTCAGGGGATCATAGTCTTCCTGACCCCGTGTCATAGTCCCGGGGGTACTGCTGCCCCGCATAGTGATGCTGACGGCGTAGTGGTCCAAGACGGTGGGCACGTACTCCTCGGGGAAGGCGTCGTTGGCGTAACTCATGAGCAGGCAGGTCTTGCCCACCGCCCCGTCACCCACCACCACACACGTAAGCATCAGCGCGCCGGGACCGGGGTGCAGGCAGGTCCCCTCCCCGTGCCCGGCCTCCCGGGGAGGCTCAGCCAGATCATAAGACCGGCCGACCCGGGGGAGACTGGCCGTAGTGTTAATGTTGAGAAACTCTTTTTAGAGGAAGTAAATGAGCATCTCACAGTGTCATGAAGGAGGGAGAACGAGGGCCTAGCCAAAATATAAATAAGAAAAAAAAATTATCATTCAAACGACATAAAGTATCATTATTAAAGGAACAATCTTCCAGAAAGGCAAAGAAGGGGAACACCCCCTTCAGTTCTCAAGCGTCCTTTAGTCCTCGCAGTCTGTGGCACAAGGGAAGGACAAAAGCGTCCTGTTCACCAGGGAGGACCAAGCCGGCAGAGAAGGAAACTGCAGCCCAGGCCGGGCAGAGGCAGACCTGGAGACAGGCAGTGGGAGGGGCTGACACTGCACCTGTGCCTCGAGGACTGGAGGGCTGCGGATGTAGCTCTTGGATGACCTGCATGGGTGGATGTCCACACAGCTGAGCCCTGTCCAAGATACACAGGGAAGTGCAGTGTTCAGTGCAACGCACACACCCAAAAGCTTCCAGTGTGTTAGTGCCTGGGAACTGCTTGGCTTCAACCTCACTGGATCCAAGGGAGGCCAGTTCCCGCAGGGACCCACTCCCATGCCTGAGGAAGTGGTGCCCTAAGAGCAGAGCTGCACCCTCAGCCCATCGGGCCAGAGCCCATAAATGGGTGTTTGCAATCATCACCAGCATTTCTTTTGTTTAGGAAAAAAACTATTGATAATGACATAAAATAAAATGACAACTTTTTTTAAGTAAAATTTCAAAAGGGGTGAGATTACCTTTGCTAAGACTGAAAATCAATACACAAGAACTTAATCAAACTAAAGCTCACCAAGATTCCAGATGGCCTGTTAAGTATTTTGAGATTTTTATCTTACAGCCAACATACCCATCTAGTAGCACATAGAAATGTTCTGAGAGACAGAGACAGACAGAGACAGAGACAGACAGAGACAGAGACAGAGAGATCAACCAATCAAGACCAAATGCAACCATGTAATGGAGGTTGACGAATAGGGTTCTAAAAGTTAGGCAGAGAGGAAAGAAATATAAACATACGCAAAGATAAATGGGTAATTTATCTGAGCCATTAGAGTCAGCAGAGTCATGTAAACTTTTTACTAGACAGCTCACAGGAAAAAATATAGGTTCAAATTGCTGAATCATTGTTCAGATGTAAATAGGATTCCTACAACTTTTATTGGTAGTTAAAACTAGTTTACAACATCAAGTATACAAGGAAAGCAAGCTATAAAGCCAAACTGTGGCAAAAGATCCTTTCCAAAGGCACATTTGCAGATCAAGAGTGTAAACAATACAAAGCATTTGAAAATGATCACATTAATAATGTTTTGAAATAAAACCAGACTACATTTGATGATGAAATGTGCGTTTCACTGGATGAGATTTCCGCACTGGAGCTGGGACACATTTCTTCCTTAGTAAAGAAGCTCCTTTTTCAGGGCCGGGATTTAGCTTAGTGGTTCCGCCGCCTGCCTCACAAGCACAAGGGCCCAAGTTTGATCCCCGGTACCAAAAAAAAAAAGAAGAAGCTGCTTTTCAGAAGCATGTGGACTCAAACACAAAACGTTCCCCTCTCAGTCACCACCCAAGACCCTGTGGACTTTTCTCATGAAACTCCAGACATTAAATGGCTACATAACTACGGCATCCTGATGCAGCCAGGTGCCAAACTTCCCTCTCCTGCCTGGGCTCAATCATTTGCAAGCTCTTTGTTTCTGGCTGCCTGTCCCCACTATGCTCTGTGATACGAGTCTCATTCCACAGGAACCCTGTTTTACACATTCCCACTGACGTTCTGGGGCATGGCAGGCAAACTCCCTAACAGATTTGGCCAGGAGGGCTCTTCCTTCAGGAATGGGAGGCTTCCCTTAGTTCATGTGTTCTAACACTCAGTTCAGTTGTTCTTCACGGCTTCCTTCCCCCTAGGGCACCTATGGCATGCGTGCTGCAGTGGGCTGTTTGTATCATTGAAAAGCTGTAAAAGGCTTGCAGTCACTGCCCTAGAAGACACAGCAATAAGGCACTATCCTGCAAGCAGACAGCACTCCCTAGACAACCACACTCCCCGGCACCTTGATCTTGGACTTCCTGGCCTCTACCATTGTGAGAAATAAACTTCTAATACTTATAAATTATCCAGTCTCTGGTAGTATGTTAGAGCAGCAGAAATAGTTAAGACACCCCCCCAAATTACCACCAGATTCTTTGACCTTGGTAGTGAACTCACACGTTAACCTCCAGATCTTTCGTAAATTTTGGACTCGCTGAGACAGTTCATGGAAAACATTTTTCTGTAATATAGATAAACTGCTTCCCCAATGACCAGAACCTCTGGATTGGAAACTCACTAGCCAGCGCCCCCAACAACCACCACAACCATCACCACTACTCCTCTTGCTTGGACTTTGAAATCCACAAGGAGAACAGAGAAGCATTCTCTGGGGAAACAATGAAGCAGTCTGCCATCATCCTCCCAACAGAGGGCAAGAGAATGGAATAGAAATCATACTGCCCTTCTCTTTGGGAGTATTCCAGAAAGCAGCCAAGTGTGTATTCTCCCGTAGACAGGCAAGAAAGTACAGACAATTCCCAGGTCCATTAGCCTAAGTCAATTCAATCAAATACCTTGCATTCAAGAGCTGGCCCAAAATGAAATGCTTTTGGCTCAAGGTAGAGGAACTGAGGCATTGCAAGACGTACAGATCCAAAATAAAATCTATACTCCGGTTTTGTTTCTCCTTCCAGTGGTGAATGGGATTACATTGCTAACAGCAGGCTGTGTCTTTTATCAGCATCAGTGGATCCCAGGATTATGTCCAACCATGTACAGGCATTCGTGGAAAGCATGGAGGCTCCTCGGGGCAGCCAGAGACTCTGCAGCCCCTGGAAGCTGCTGTATCCAGCCAAGATTCAGTTCCGAGACCCTGTGCATGAATCAGGGTACCATAGATGATGAGTCCTCAAGTACACTGTGTTATTACCAGAAAGTCTTCTGTCTAGCCAGGTGGTAAACTAACCTTACAGTTGTTTCCTTTATTATTTCTTCCTTAGGGCGTTCTCAGGTGACGGTGCACGGGACCAGTAAAGCCAAGTATCAGGCCCCTGCATAGCAACAAGATGCAGAATGTCTTGAGCTTCAGGTATATTAAAAGCGAGAGGGCAAATAAAAGCCAAGCAGCACAGGTCCACGAGAGGGACGAGAGGGTATCAGAGGTCGATGGGCTGTCATGAGCCTCAAAAGTCACAGAGTCAGGACAAAGTCTCAGGAAACCCTTCAAGGCACCAAGTGCATCTAAGATTCCAGATGGCCCAGCAGCCAGCCATCAGCTCTGGCTCCAAAGGCAGCCAGGGTTTGAATTTTGTCCCTTAGTGACCTGGACAGATCCAAACAAGTTAATTTCATACTCTATAACTCAGTTTCCTTCTGTTGAGAAATAACAGTATCATCCATCCTTTGGAGATCTGTTAAGAGGGTCAAATTAGATAGTATCTGTATGGTGTCTGGCATAGAATCTGGCATATAGAGAACTGTGACCACTGTTTTAAGCAATCAGTGCAAGTAAGGGTGATAACTGACATTACCACATGCCTAGCTAAGGAAGACTGTGGCAGTTTCCCACAGAATTAAACAGATACTTACTGTATGACCCAGCAGCTGCACTCTTGGGCATTCTTCTGAGAAAAACAAGAGCTCAGGTTAAATTTTTTTAAAAATCATCACAAGGGCCAGGGATTTAGCTCAGTGGTTTTGCTACCTGCTGCACAAGTGCAAGAACCCAAGTTTGATTCCCGGTACAAAAAAAAAATCACCACAAATGTTTGTAGTACGTTTATTTGTAATTACATCCCCCTAAAGAAAACCCAAATGTCTTTCAAGAGATAAGTGGTTAAGCAAAGTGGGGCTATGTAGCATCCATACCAAAGAATGCTACTCAACAGTGAAAAGGAGCAAGTAACTTGAGATGGTCAAAAAAATGAAACTGAGTGAAGACATCAATCCCAAAAGTTGATATGCTACATAATTCCACTTATATAAAACTACTGAAATGACAACAATGTGCAAATGACAGGAATCAGGGATAGGAAAGGGAGGATATCCATCTACAGAGGAGCAGCATACTGTAGTGGAAATGCATGAATCTATACATGCGATTAAAACACATAGAACTACTCACACATGTAACACACCACCAGTGAGATCTCACAGTCTGTCGATCAACAATATTAACGTCCTGGTCTTGATACCGTCTTATAGTTCCACAGAAGGTAGTGTCCCTAGGTAAGGGATACCATAGGTAAGGGATACCATAGGTCCTCTGGGGAAGTTATTGACAATGAGGGTCAGTTCCATTAAGAATGAGATGATCTACTGCAGAGTCAGAAAATGAGTTCTATTTTATCCCCAAAAGAACTGCCACTTCTGCAAGCAGCAGCCCCAATTTGTGTCTGTAAAAAGTAGGAACCAAACCAGACAATGGAATCTGTAAGTAGGAGTTGGCATCCTAGAGGCAAGAAAAATAAACCAACTCTACCTGATCTGAGAAAAAGAACATATTAGGTACCTCGGCTCCTAGGTTCATTGAGTAGGCAAGGTCAGGAAATGGCAAAAATGACAGTCCCATCCAGCCCACTGCCTGTTCATACATACACAGTTGTACTGGACACAGCACTGGTCGCTGGCCACATGTTGCTGATGGCTGCTTTCACACCACTAAAGCAGATCCAAGTAGTTCCAACAAAGACTGTGGCCCACAGAACCTAAAATAGCTACTCTATCAGACACTATAGCAAACAACTGCCAACCCATGTGCTAGATGACCAAGCTCAGGAATCAGGCCAGTTAAAGGGATGAGGCTCTTCCACTGCCATATGTGTCCTTGACAATAAGATACAGCCACTGGCAAAATGATATAGCCTCTGTCTCTGTGAGTGCAAAACTACCAACAGATCCAAAATCTGTGCCAGAGGCATGCAACTGGCAGGGTATGACTGACGGTCACATGCCCACAAACTAGCTGCAAGGGAGGCTGAAAACCTGAATGTCAGATGACTACTTCCTGTAATGGCAAGGCCCAAACCCAGACCGGAGGCTGACAAAACACAGCATGCAAGGGCTGTGTGGAATGTGGATGAAGTTATTAACCACAACCCAAATGAGTTAGTTTATACTTTCTGTGGCTCAACTCAAACACTGGGTTTTCTGCCAACTTGACCAGTAAGAGGTGTTAATTATTGTCAATATTTGCTAAGCCCAGGCTTTTGTTTATTTTCATGTTCCAATTTTCATCCTATCTTTTATACTACATTTTTATCCCTGGGTTGAAAATGCTGAGATTTTTCTTAACATTCTGCAAGTTTGATTCAAGGCAAAGTTATACCTAAGCTCAGAGCTTCAATTTTGTGTGTTTGTGATGAAGCTAATTTTAAAAAGAAAAAGCAAAACAAGCTACTCTAATATTCTAACAACTTCCTAGCTGCAAATGGGTTCTGCGGACCATAAAGCAACACCTTTTCTAGTTGGAAAGACTTTAAGACAAATGGATGTCTTTCTTGTCTGTTCAAAGTAGGAGGTAAAAAAAGTTCCAACAATCTAATATGAGAAACTAGAGGCAAAAGGGTAGTATTTCCAATGATTATCTCATTCAAAACATCTCCTTTAAATTTTTCAGAGTTCCATAACTCTTAGATATGGTCAGTCCCACTACTAACATCTTGACACACATCCAAGATTTCTAAAACTCACAAATTTCTTCCAGTTAACTAAAGCCAAACTATTTCCAGTTTGGAAAGAGATGGGACAACTAACTAGAGGAAGGGACAAATATGAGGCACATATCCTTGGTGCTGGAGCTAAGTCTTACAAGGTCCAAGGTCAAGGCCTTTCAAAAATAATTATCTCCAAGAATATATCAAAAACCCACCAAAGTTAAGAATCGCTCTTGAATTCTCTCCAGCAGCATTCTGTTAGTCCCTGGAATTACTGAGACTACATAGTTCTCCTATCTCCCCAGAGATGAAAGACTACAGTCACGTACTCGCTGCCTGACTCTAGAAAACGATACATGGATTTCTAACTTAAAAGAGGTTTCACAAGCCAAAAAAATCCAAAAACCAAACTCAAAACCTAATGCTCAAACGTTAACTCTGGCCTGCCCACAATCCCACCAGCCTGGGAGACTGAAGTGGAAGGAACACAAGTTCAGGCACAGCCTGTGCAACTTAGCGACTCGGGGAGACCCCATCTCAAAAGACAGAAAAAGGCTGGGAACGCAGCTCCCTTTGAAGACTCTGGGTCCAGGGCTCAGGACCAAAAAAAAACTTCAAGTTCATTGTATCTGCCAAAAATGACTTTCCAGAGCTGCCAAGACAGGGACTTAGCATCTCTTTATCAGTTCTAAAAGCTCCGGGGCACGTAATTGCACCCAATTAGCTATTAATAACTTAATATTAACATATCTCCTGAAACTTCGTAGGTACACAGAACAATTTAAATGTGGCCACAATTGTCTTCTCTCCATGAGAGTGGATGCTGTATGTTCACAGTGTATTTGGTCCCACAAAGCCCAAAGGAGGAAAAAAAATCAAAAGGCTCACCTGTCCCATTCTACAGGGTATAAATGGAGCTCAGGAAAAACCAAAAACAAAAACTATATCCCACACAATCTGCAAAAGTTAAATATTATAATACACAATCTGAGCACTGAACAAACATTTGCTGACTGCCTACTATATGTGATCCTTGTTTTAGAAGAAATGCCTTAAAATGCCTCCAAAAAAGCCAGTGTATCAATAATAATCACTAATACAGCCTTAAAAACATGTCAGGTACTACTCTGCATATTCCAAATGCACATGTCACTAAATTTATTATTTCATTTAATTCTTACAGCCACTCTATGAGGTAAATCCTCCTGTCATCCGCCATCTTACTTTTCTCATTGCTGAGACAAAATACCTGACAGCCAAAGTTAAAGAAGGAAAGGTTTATTTGGCTCACAGTTTGTGGAGGCTTCAGTTCATAGTTGGCTGGCTGGCTCCACGGCAGGGTGGCACGGCAGAGGGACATCACAGATGAGAAACAGTTCATTGCAGGCAGAAGGCAGCCAAGCAACAAGTCAACACAGAACACAGAGAGACAGAAAGGAGCTTCTATCTAGGCTACCCACCCAGAATGATGCCAAACCAATGAGTATACTAATTTAATAATCACATGTCCTTAATCCCAGCATCACACACTCTAGATCCAGTCACCTGTGAACAAGCCCTATCTACGACCACATGAGGCTTTGGGGGGACATCTGGACACAAACCCTACCATCCCACCCCTGCCGTGCCACCCTGCCGTGGAGCCAGCCAGCCAACTATGAACTGAAGGCTCCACAAACTGTGAGCTAAATAAACCTTTCCTCCTTTAACTTTGGATGCTGGGCATTTTGTCCCAACAATGAGAAAGCTAATACAGAATTTGGTACCAGAGAAATGGAATCCTTGCTGTGACTGCACCTGACCATGTGGGGTTCAGGAGGCCTTGGAACTGGACTGTGAGAAGAGTCTGGGAAGATGCCTAGACATCGGCTGGAAATGCAGCCCTGGACCACCTTAAGCTGTACTTGGATTCTGGTCAGAGCTCAGAAGAATTCTCTCCAGCAGAAAAGCTTTCGGTAAAGACCAAGCTCGGGAGGTTCCTGCTGGGAAGGAGAACTGCATTGGCTGTGGGACTCCAGAGCACGAGTGTCATGCCTTGGCAGAAAGTCTGTCTGCATTTTGCTCATGTGCAGAGACTGTGCCTGAGACTGAGATTAAGGGTGTTGGACTGATTGCTCTTGCTGAAGGAATATTAAGGCAGTCTAATACTGAGACAGTGGCTTGGGTACTGTTGGGAGCTTTTAGCCATATTTATGCTGAGAATCAAGAGGAAAGAGCCCATCACAGTGATTTAAAACATTTTGAATTTGGCCAAAAAGGAAGCTCCAGTAAAGCTGCAGCCTGCAATGATGGAACATGGGAGAAACTAGTCACTGAAAAGACTAGCAAGAAAAATCCAAGTATTTCAGAAGAGGACACTGGAAAAGATGGCCTGAGGACATCACAAGAAACAGCAGGACTCCAGCCTTTGCAGCCTCAAGGTTGCTAAGGTGAAAGAATTTGCTTTCAGAAGAGAACCCCAGAGCACCATGTTCCAGAATGGCAGCTTAGAGAAATCGTTCCTTGGGATTTGGTTCATAGGCAATGGACCCCTACAGCCAAGAGAGAAGGCTACAGTTCCAGCTGGCAGCAGATACCAGCATCATCCATGTGGTGCTGGTTTTAGGAGCATGCAGAATGCAAGAGTGGTGGGGTCAGGAAGGCTTCCACCCAGATTTCAGAAGGCCTGGGAGGCCAGGCAGTGTGCCCGAGAGGGCCGCCTGGGAAGCTGTGAGGGTAAAGCCCAAGGTGCAGTAGAGACCCCAGAATTCTGAAGACAAGAGTGTGGATTGTCGGGAAAGCTGCAAGGAGGGAGCAGAGCTGGCTCAAGAGTGAAACCATGGAAGCTGCAACCACAGCAGTGCCTTAGGGGTGGAGCCACCCAGCCCTCTGGAGTCCAAATCTCACCAGATTGCTTCGGATGCTGGACACGGGCTTAACATCTGCCCTGCTGGATTTTGGACTTGCTTTGTTCCCATTCCTTTCATCTCCACCTTTGTACCTTTTGGAATGGAAATATCTGTCTTGAGCCACTGTATGTGAGAAGTGTTTAACTTTCTTTTCATTTGTACAGGGGATTGAAGGGAAAAGTTTGCCTTTAATCTCAGAGGAGAATTTGGACGTGGGCTGTTCAGCAATTCTGAAACTGTTAGGACTTTAGCAACTCTTAGAGACGGACTAAATAAATGCCCTTTCCATAAAGAAATGTGCATGAGTCTTTGGGGAACCAGGAGCACAATGCTATGGCGCCCCCCAAATCCTCATGCAGTCATAGGTGGGGCTTTTCAGGGGTGGCTAAATCTAGGGTTCGTGCTGCTGGGATCCAAGATGCAAAGCTGGGATTGAGTCACGGTGTGATGGTAGGATTAAGGGTGTGGATGCTACCCACCCTAAGGGCAGGGTAGCCTAGGCCAAATATGAGGGGCTGTGTCCATGATCGCCTGCTGCTCGCTTGCTGCTTTCTGCCTACCCTACTTTGCCGTGGACTGTTTCTCCTCTCTGATGGCCCTCTGCCATGCCACCCTGCCTTGGAGCCAGGTGACTATGAACTGAAACCTCTGCAAACTGCTAGCCAAAGAAATCTTTCATCCACCACTTTACAAAAGAGGAAAATGAGGTACAAGTTCAGGTAATTTGTCAAAGATGATAAAACTACAAGTGGCACAGCTAGGTTTCCTCCAAGGCCTCGTGTAAGACCCCAGACAGGTGGGTTTCTGCAGGGTTGAGAGGGGTCCCGAGTGCATCCATCCACCTGCTGCTCTCACAGAGGTCCTGAATGGAAGTCTTGCACTCATTCACAATGATTTTTCCACCAGGTACTACATCTCTGTCTTACATGTATTGCTTCTCATTTTTAAAATGGAACTCCTATTTCCTTTTCTTCAGCCACAATTCCCAACCCTACCCCCTCTACCAGCTTCGAAAAACAAAGATCTCAGCCAGGAGCTACAGGCTGGGCACTCCTTATCTGAAATGCTTGGGGCCGGAAGAATTTCGCATTTTGGATTTTTTTCAGACTATGGAAGTTTACACACACATAGTAAGATATCTTGGGGATGAGACCCAAGTCTAAACAAGAAATTAACTTATGTCTCATATACACCTTATACATACAGCCTGAAGGAAATAATTGTGCACAGCCTTTTTAGTGTACTGGTATTTTCACTGTAACACATCACACAAGGTCAGGTCTGGCATAGAATTTTCCACTCTGGGGTCGTGTTTGCACTCAAAGAGTTTCCAGTGTGAGATCATTTAGGACTGCATATTGGAGGTAATAACCTTGGTACTGCACTTTCCTTGTCCCAGAGGGGAGGACAGGCTCCTATGCGGAATTTGGAAATACAAAGCAAGAACCCCATGTCTACCTTTCAAGGAGGGCCCAGTCCTACAGTGCAGGGGTGAGGAACACAGAAAGGAGAAACACAGGACGGGGTCTGGAACCAGGGGAAATACCCTCTGATCACAGAGCATGTTATCACTATAAGCTTATCGAAACCACCACACATCTGGCTGCATGCAACCCAACCAAAGCAAAGCTTCCAAAACCATGCTCAGGACACTCAAGTTCTTCCTGCAGACTTGGAGGGCAGAGAAATCTCCTGGCCAGTTCACCTTCAGGGCATCTTCCATTCAAAGGAAATTTTACTCAGCACAGGGTGGGGCTCTTACTTATTTTAGCTTGATAAGTGTTGAAGATTCACTTTATTTTATAGATGCTACATGGGCTCAATTAATACAGATGGCATCTTCAGTTTTCTGCCAATCTCCAGTAAGAATTCTGTCTCTTGAAGATAGTAGAAGATTAGGAAATTACATGAATATTCATAAACACCTAGACAAGGCTTTTAAACACAAAGAATATTCAAAAACATGGGGCCTGGCTTCAACAAGCTGATGATTTGAGAAGCAAACAGAAATCCGTGCAAAAGGAAGCTAAGAACATTTCACAAGCAGAGCATATGAGCAAAAGCCCCCGGAAACATTAACCATAAATGCTGTCTTACCACTTCCAAGGAATTCATTTTAAGGAAAGAAGGGTATGTATTGAGATTTAGTTTGGAAGATTTTTCATCCCCACGATCATTATAACATCCAAAATGATAAGCACCATTTATTTAATAAGGGAGTAAAGGTTAAATAAAATCATGATATGAGCACTAAATGAAACATTTCTCTAGGATTAATTCTAAAATTTTTGGGAGAGACATGGCCTAGGTCACACACAAAACAGATCAGCAAACAGGGCAGATTACAGAAGCATACAATGATATTCACTTTCATTTTTAAAAACTGAAACACAAGATACGCAAAGCAACTAACTCAAAGATTCATTTATTTTACTTACACTTATTATAGTGAACACGTGTGCTTTTGTATTCACAATAAAAGTTTTCCAGTGATATCGTGCTTCCCTTTTTCATTTTCAATTACGGAAATGTTATAATACACCCTAAAATAATAGCATGAAGGAGCTCTATCCCATATATTACCAACCAACCTCACAAATCATGAGCTAATCTATAATTTCTTAAGGCAATGTCACTTTGTTTACAAATATATTGAATATATGTCTAGATTACTATTTTATTAATTTTGTGAATTTATTTTGCTTGTTCTTTCTGATAAAATATATTACTTTATTAATGTTGCCAAAAGTTAAGTAAAAGAATAATCATACTAATAAAATTTTTTTTTTTGGGTACCCGGGATCGAACTTGGAACCTTGCACTTGTGAGGCAGGCAGCAGAACCACTAAGCTAAATCTCCGCCCCCTGATAAAATGTTTTGTAAACAAAACAAAACAAAAACAATTACAAGGGCTGGGGATTTAGCTCAGTGGTGCCACGCTTTCCTTGCAAGTGCAAGGTCTTGAGTTCGATCCCCAGTACTGAGAAAAAACAAAAAAATAACTACAACAAAAATTATGAGCTTATGACCAATCTTGTGTCAGAACACCCATTCGCATTCTCTTTCCATAGTATTTGAAACACATTTCAACTTTACTCATGCACAAACTTTTAAGAGATTGGGGCTTGATATGCACCTAAAAATTCCATTTCATAACATCTCATCTCCAAGTAGGATTCAGAACTGCAAATGCCTGGTGTTAATTCACTTGAGTCTGGATCCAGTATAGGCCCACACAGACTAGATGATTTCTAGTCTGGTTATTATTTGTCATACATTTGTGTAATCTATAGGTTTTCCTCACCATCTTTTTCCTCTCTTATAATTTATCTGTTAAAAGTTACCAAATCTCATCACTCTGAAATGTCCCAACTGTTTCCCTGTAGTGTTTTGTTTTTTTTTACTTTAATGTGTTTCACTGTCCTCAGTATTTCCTATAAACTGCTACTGAACAAGTTAGGTTGGTTGTTTTAAGAGTATTTAGTACCAACTGTTAATTTAACATCCCATGCCCAGATCCAGCGACTCACGAGTGAGATACGAAACAGCAATCCTCTCTACTTCCACCACTCGTCTGTTTCCGGCTATAATCTTTTACAGAGCAAACTATTCCCACACTGCACATTGCTTACCGAGGATTCCAATTTTTTTCTTTCCTTTTTCCGGTACTGGGAATGGAACCCCCAGGCCTCCACATTCTAGGTGAGTGCTCCCCCACCGGGGTAGAGCCCCAGCCCCAGCTCTCCCTCTGTGGACGGACACAGGGACCCACTTAGTTGTCCAGCCTAGCCTGGAACTCACCCATTCATCTGCCTCAGCATCCAGGCCATACCTTTGTTCTTTCTTTTTGTGGTCCTGGGGATTGAACCTAGGATCTTCCCGCTGAGCTACATCCCAGACTATTCTACGTTATTGTACTTCACTTCATTTTATCTTATTTTTGAGACACAGCTTCACTGAATCACTAAGTTGCCCAGGCAGAGCTTGAACTTGTGATCCTCCTCCCCAGGCTCCCAGGGGGCTGTGTGCCAATGCTCCCAGCTTAATTATTTAAATGAACACATAACAGACATTCCAGCTCCACTATATAAAACCTGTCACAACTAAACGCCCTGTTGTTTTCAAGTCACATCTGGATTCTAGGGGCCCCCAGATGGTAGCACCTGAGTCTACATCACTCTGTCAGGGGGCGACAGAAAGAACCCAGATGTCTGCCAGGAGCATGACACAGCCTCTTCTGGGGGTGCAGGCACAGCCACCACTCAATCACCATCCCAAAGGGACCCCGAGCTTCTCCCCAAATCCAAAGCACGCATCTGAGACCCAAACAGAAGACCCCCACAAGGCAGTCCCAGAAAGGTCCTTGCACAAGGGCTGCAAAGCAGAGCAAACCAACAAATTCACTGTGTGAATGCAACCGCAGGACAGCTTTCCAAACTGGAAGGCTGCAGCCAGGCAGAGGCAGGCGCACCCCACAGCACAGGGTCAGGGCCCATGCCTGTGGGCAGCTCTGTGGCTGGGAAAGACAGCCACAGAGCTGAGTTAGTAACTCGAGGTCAGCGCTGGGGCCTCTGCCTTGGTCCTTGCCTTGTGTAAACTCACAAGCCAGCAGAATGAGATGCATGAGAACACCAGCAGGTACACCTGGATGGCCCAGTGGCTACTGAGCAGATTTCTCTGGGGTTTCCAGGTGGGGAGGGCTGGGCCAGCCTTGCCTGTTCTACACAAGGCCTCCTCATCAAGCATTCATTGGCTAAATGTGCCGCCAGCCCACAGGAGAGGGGCCTGGGCCATTAAATATAAATGCAGAACAAAATTAGAACCATCCATTGTAAATCTCAAACCTCTGCGGCAAGCAAGGTTTACTTCCTGTTTTTAATTTTCCTAAAAGGCGTAAGTATGGAAATTTCAGACCACGACTGTCTGTGCTTCTAGGTTTGGGCAGACTCCTCCCCAAGCCAAACCAAGAATTTGTGGGGTTTTGTTTCGTGCTTTTAATCACCATCAGATTTCATGGGGGCATCTGCTGGCACTCCTAAACCTGGATCAGGTTTCTGCATCACTTCTTCTTTTTTTTTTACATGCAATACTTTTATTTTAGACATGCAGGAAAAGCTATTTCAGAATCTACTAATTTAAAGCAAGCAGCTGCATACAGATAACAAAAGAAGCAATGTTTTGTTACAACTTAGCACACAGCATCCAAAGCAAACAGGCCTGAGACAATGCATATTTATCTGCATCACTTCTGAGAGCCCAACTTCTCCCAAGAACCACAAGCCCATCGGCAGTATGACCAAACACAGAAGCTGGTAAGACTTATCGGAACTGGAAACAGTTACGTAGATCAGAGTAAGGGCCAACTCTTGATTTTTCTTTAAAAATAAATCAATAGAAAGAGTAGAACAGAAAGTAGGCAGAGGAAAATAAGTATTTGGGTCATTATGTAAGGAAAGTCTCCCACTGTAACTGTGACTCACTCTGTCACAGGTTTCTGTTCTGTCCCCTATGGAAGGGCCTAACAAGGTAACTAGCTGGAACAGGCTTTAAGGAAGAGGCAGGAGGAGAAGGAATCGGATCCGCCACACTAAAATAGGAGTATGTGAGAGCTAAGAATCAAGCTTCGGGTTCTTCCCTGTGAATGTGCCTCCAGTTTCATGGGGTCACAGAGCAACCTACCTGATCTCAGCAAAGCTGGGAGAGTCTCCCTGCCTTCCCCTCGCCCCACCCCAGGTTCCCTGAGGAACCTTCCGCTGGCAAGGGGCACGGTGCAGCCCGTGATGCCCCTCCTCTCCTATGAACATTTCTGAACCCAGAGCAATGAAAGAGGAGGAAACAAACTCCAGACCTATGGCCCTGTTTACTCTACATCCATTATAATCTGAAAAGCATCCAGGAAACCAGAAATAGAGACATGAAATATCCAAAAGCAAGTAGATCTTGAGTAAATCACTGCATTGCCTCCCAAAACAAGTGCAGTTTGTGTTAGACCTCATTTCCGTAAACCTAAGAGCCTGTTTGGCAGGGCAGAAGACGACTTACAGATGGCTTACTGGTAAACCCTCAGGCTACACGACTTCCTTCCCCTAAGACACCTCACTCCTTTTGAGTCAGACTGGTAGAATTAAATACAAGCACTTGGTACAGAGCGTACCCCTTGGTTTACATCTACAGACCCGTGTTCTTGCAAAGAGGGGGCAGAGTGGTCGGTACCTGTCCTAAACTGGAGACAAAGCTCATGTCGGTACTGGAAAGGGCCAGGCTAGGGGCTCCTGAATTCTGCTCTGATCTCTGCAGAGGGAGGCTTTCAGCCTGGGAAAAGACACTATGCAAGGCCACCTATCCTTGGTCCACCAACCTCATCAGCTGCATTTCTCCCCTAAGGCCACTGTGAATGGTCAAGGTCAGTTAATAAGCTCAACCTGGAGACTGGGCTGTCAGTCATGAGCCATGGCGGGGACTCTGAGGGCAGCAGACTTCAAGGCGGAGGCAGGGGACAGAGATTCCCCAGGGCAGTGCAAACCCAGAAAAGGGACACCACATCAGTAATGCCCACCCCGGGCCTATGGAAAGCAGAGAGCAACACAAAAGAAGCTCAACACATCACCTAGTTCCCCAGATGGAACGCAGCAGTTCAACAGAGTGGTATTTTGCTGAGCATCCAGCACTCTGCATTTATGTTTTGCCAGAGAAAAGCAAAAGGGAGTGGGTTAAACAGGGCCCACTGCCCCCTAAAAGTAAGTTCACATCCAACACCTGAAGCTTGTGAGTATCACCTTCTATGGTTAAAGACCTTGTTTGACAAAAGATGTAACTAAGGATTTTGAGAGTTCCCCCCGACTATCCAGGTGGGCCCCAAATCCAGTAAGAAGAGCCCTCATGGGGGCATGGCTGAGGGAAACCAGCAGGCAGAAGAGAGGAGGCAGTAGGAGCATAGGACAGGGAGGGAACCAAGGGTCAAGGAATGCCAAGAGCCACCCAAAGCGGACAGAGGCAAAAGCCAGGCTCTCCCTCAGAGCCTGCACGGGAACACGGCTGCCTGAACCCTGGTTTCTGACTTGGGGTCTCTAGACCTGGGAGAGAATGTGCACCTACAGTCTGAAGCCACTGAATGATGTGTGGTACTCTGCCATGTGGCCCCAGGAACGAATACAGTGACTTCACCTCACATCAAGTCCATCACCGGGGAACAGAGCTGAGGAGTCACCTCCTCCCTCTTACGTGGTCCAGGAGCCACAAACCCAACCAGACCTGTCCCCATTCTACATAAAGTGGCAAAGCAGCAGTGAGTCTCAAAGTAAGTGGAGCAAGACAAGAATGTAAGGACACACAGCACAATTATCAGGTGTCCCAGGAATCACAGATGTCGGCTGTCGGTAAGAACATCAGACACAAATTGATAAATCAAATATGTACCTAAATTACAAATGCACAAGTATTTTTTTTAATGCCCTGCAGACTTTCAGCCTGTATTTAACACAATCCCAGAAGAAAACAATACGGCTTGAAGCCTGAGCCCAAGCTTCATGGTGTACTACCCACATCCTCCTCCTGCAACGCATCCGTCGGTGGCCCAGCTGTGGGGCAGGGTTCTCACAGTAAGGCTGCAAACCCACACCAGGGTATTCTCTAGTCCATGAGTTCAAAGGTTTTCACTCCTATGATCGTCTACAATAAAACACTCCCCTTTGTGCGTGACAAACCAGGTAAGAGCCTACATAAGTGACAGTCAAAAGATACTTCCAGGCAAAAAACTTAAGTAACTTACATGTATGGAGGCTGGTTAACATGTAGGGTTCTTCCAATGCTTTGACTTTGATAAAAGAATCTGCACATTAAATCTGAGAAACTATAGCACTATCTTGACATCTTGTTAAAACACAACAGAAGAAAACAACTACACAAAAATATTCAATATCCTTAAAGTAGATTTTCTTGAATGAAAAAAAAAAATCACTGCCATTTCTGTATCAGCATCTGAAGAGAATTTGCAGTAATATGCCTTTCTTCCCTCAGCCTCCCCAGTTTTTCAGAAGACCTGTAAATACCTGTTAATATAAATTATGCATCCCAAACCCAAAATGCTCCAAAAGCCAAAGTTTTCTGAGCACCGACATGGTGCTCAAAAAGTCCTGCATTTTGGTGCATTTCAAATTTTCTGGATTTTCATATTAGGGTTGCTCATCAGGTTAGGTCTATGCAACTATTCTCGAATCCAAAACTTCTTAAGGCTGAAGCACCTCTGCTCTCGAGAATTTCAGGTAAGGCTCACTCCACCTGTAACAACTCTGTAACACAGTTCTGAAGGACTGATTGAGGGCTTAACAAACCTAAGAACAAATCCCTTTACAGAAGGCAACCAAGAATACTTTTTAATGGTCCTTAACATCCCCTAAAGACTGAGCCACAGCTCCAAGGGATAACTGAAATCAGAGTATGATACAGAGATTACACAGTCTCGTAACAAGATTATTCCAGGTTGAGTATGTAATACCTCACAAATCTTAGCACACTTGGAGGCTGAGGCAGGAAAACTGCACTTTGGACCAGTCTGGATACCTTAGAAACGGGTGACACCTGTCTCAAAATAAAATCAATAAAATAAAGGGCTGGGGACAAAGCTCAGTGCCAAGGCCCTGCATTCAATCCCCAATATCAAAAAACATTTTTTTCAGAGCCTGAACAATAAGGTTGCTAACCTCATTTATCCGTACCACCAGGGAGACAGGTCCTCCAAAGGGCTGCCCTGTGTCTGCGGCAGGAGTCTTCTCTATTGGGTGGCTGGGCCGTTCAGATTTCTTTATCTGTGATACATGGCCAACAATGATGAACACACGCACACGCATGCACACATGCTCACACACACACACACACACACAGTGAGAATAAGGAGGCCATAGGTGTGCAGCTGTGCACTCCACAGATGGCTCCAGCTCCTCAGAAAGTGAACCTTACGGGAAGAAGGTGTACTGGATATCCAGACAGCATATTATCATTCGCCCACTAAGAATCCCACGGAAGCAGCCACCTTCCTTCTGAAACAGAACCCAACAGAAGTGCTCTGGACCTGTGTGGTGCTGAGAAACTCATAGAAAATTCTCTGGTCTCCACTGTCTTCCTCGAAATACGGCCCTTAGCAACCAGCCTAGCACACCATGCATACTTTCTGTGGACTATTTCACATGCAGTCCTCTCAACAACCTTCTATGTCCTGCTTTTATCATTTCCCAGATGAGAAAATTAACTAAGCTAATCTTCAAGTAACTTGCCCAAAGTCATTCTCATAATAAATGGCAGAAGAGTCAGAATTCAAATGCTTCGTGTCCACATAGTAAAGTGCTAGTCCCCAACCTCACACACAGCAATGATTAAGAGTTGCCCGTGCCCTCCACTACAGCAAGTGATGATGAAGACATAAGGAAGGTGTAGCCAATTGGCATAATACACACAGCTGGAATGAGCAGACTGTACTGCCATCAAAGAAAGTATCAAACTTTCACACTTCTAGCAAGGTTGAACTAATAGCCAATAATATTAGATTTTACTGTGTCAGATACTGTATTCAATAAGTCAACCAAGCAATTACAATGCAAAAATACAGAGAAACCAACTGCTTCATCAAAAATACATTTGGAGTATCTATACCAGCATTATACTTAAGAGTCAAAAAGTGGAAGGACTATAAAGTAATGAGTGGACAGACAAAATGTAGTATATCCATACAGTGCACCCCTATTTGTCCAAAAAAAGAATAAAGTACTAATATATGCCCCAAGTTAGATGAATGTAAATATTATCCTACGTGAAAGAAGCTAGTCAGAAAAGGTCACGTAATGCCCTGTCTATAAACTAGCCAGAACAGGCAAATTTATAAAATCAAGGTAATTAGTTGTTACTAGTTAGGACTGGGGATGTTAAGGGAAAGCTGGAAGGTGACTCATACTTTAAATGGGTAAATGTACATACATGAATCCTACCTCAATAAAGCTCCTACCAAAAAGCACTGCTGGAGAATGTAGTTGTCTCAACTACAACAGATATAGACTGTATCCATTTGTGACAGATATAGACTATAACTGATGGGAAAAGAACTTACCCCACAATGAAAAAGACTGGCAACATGAAGTAGTAAACCACCCAGTACTAGAAGCATTCAAGCAGGGACTACCCGACTTACAGCCAAAAACACTACCCAGGGGATGTATTTCCAGTTGGCTCTCAGGGTGCATCTAATCTTTTTCATGGATGGCACTGAACTGACTGAAGTTCGTCACTGAATTAGGATGTGTAAGACCATACATAGAAGGCAGAGGTAGGCTAGCTGAAATCAAACACATACTCTAGGGCCGGGGATTTAGCTCAGTGGTTTTGCCACCTGCTGTGCAAGCACAAGGACCCAAGTTCAATCCCTGGTACCAAAAAAAACCAGCACACACACTCCACCTTAGCATCAGGAAGGAATTAGCCTAAGAATCTCATTTTTCCTTTGTAAAATGAGGTCAATAATACCAACAGCAGTATAAAGTAAAGCTTCATAGATCAATTTGTAAGACCTAGAATACCAAGTTTTTTTCATAGTAACTCACTGCAAAAGCATTTTTAGTAACCCTAGGAGCTTAATCCAAAACAGAAGTACCACCTGTTAGCAGTCACTAATTAAAAGGGGCAAGACCCTATCCAATACAGATCTCAACAATAATAATGTACATGCTATTTTCCCACAAATACCTAAATAGTCTAGGAAATATTTGTGCTGCTTCTAACATCCTCACAAAGGCACTCTGCTGAATATCAAACAGAACTCTTCCAACAAAAATGCTAACATACTTCAAATGAGTGAATGCGAAATTAACACAACACAATTTTATGCATATTCCACCTTTTCTTTTATTCTCATGCTTGACAGTTTGCTTGTTCACCAACTCCTTTCATTAGATGTTATCGCAACATCAAGAAGAGAAGTTATTGGGTGGGGGTAATTAGTGAACTCAACAGTACAGTACTGAGTTACATTTAGAAAGGAGTAAAAAGTTGCAGTGTGCCATTATTACACAGTAGACTGACCACAGATAACAACAATGCATTGCATTTTTCAAAAAGCTAGAAGAAAAGATTTTGAATGTTTCCACCATAGAGATAAACATGTTTAACCTGATTTTAAGCATTATGCAATGTATGCCTGACTCACAATATCACACAGGGTACCCCATTAATACAAACAATTTTTATGTTTTTATGCATCAGTTAAAGACAAATTAAAAAGAAGGTCTATGCAACCAACTCATGCCTGTAACATAGCTGCTTGACAGGCTCCAACGATTCCAAGTTGAGTCTTTATTACTTGCTCAGGAAGTCTGTATGTGTATTTTACAAGGTCTTAGCTCTCCTCTGAACCTTGTCCATTATAAATACATGCTTTAGATGTATTCTCACTTTGAGATCACTTATACTGTTGACTGTTTGCAGAGAAACGCATGCAATCAAACAGCAAAGCTTCAAGGAGATTAGACAACTGCCAAGGTCTGAACTACATCAACAGCTCACAATCAGCTTGCTCACCAGCGCTGTGACAGTATTACATGCACAAAGAAAACCCAGCGATGGTGTGCACAGAGGCAGTGGTACCATATCCCAGCAGTCTGTTTCTGAGACTTCCAGGGAAACAACCTGTCATTAGAGTTCTTCCCAGAGGACAGGCACTGACATCTTTCTTGGACAGTTATGAACGCTGCCCCGGGTAGGAGGGAGCTTGTATGAGACCAGAGGAAAGCATTTAACCTCTATTGAGCCAGGGTCAAGAATGCAAGTGTAGTCCTGCTATCTGTGCTTTCAAAAGAATTCTAGTCTACAAGTTTAGACTTCTGCAGAACCACTGACAAAATTCAACGGTATTTCATGATTTTAAAAAAACCTCAGCAAATCAGAATAAAAAAGAACTTCCTCAACTTGAGAAAGGGCATCTATTAAAAACTCACAGCTGGGCCAGGGATTTAGCTCAGTGGTTCTGCCGCCTGCCCCACAAGTGCGAGGACCAGAGTTCAATCCCCATTACCAAAACAAAACAAACCAAAAAACTCACAACTAACTTAGGCTCAACGGTAAAAGACTGTATCTCCCCTCCTACCCTTTGCAAGACCAGTAATGAAATAAAGATGTCTGATTTCACCATCTATATTCTAGAGGCCCCTTTTAATCATGTCTACATTGGAGGTTCTAGCCAGGGCAATTAGACAAGGAAAAGAAAAGGCATCCAGATTGGAAAAAAATAAAACTGCCTATCTGCAGATGACATCACTTTGTATACAGAAAATCCTAAGGAATCCATAAAAAGGACTATGTGAGATAAGGAAAGCATTCAGCAAGGTTGCAGAATACAAGATAAATATACAAAAATCAATTGTGTTTCTGTATAATTCAACAATGAAATCAAAAGTCTGTAGTTCACATCATTTTGTTCCACAAGTAATCCCAAAGAATTCATTTCTGGCTCTCAGAAAACTACCTGAATTGTACTTTAAACATCTGTTCATTTAAGCAATCTGTATCCCAGGCATGGGGGAAATAGTGGAAAACAGAAATCCCTTCCACATCCCATCACAAAACCCACATTCTAATGGGAAATACAAGACAATAAACAGATGAACAAACATTAACTGCTGATACTGCCAAGTGCCATAACAAAAATAAAAAGGGAAAAAGAGACAGAGGCTGATGGGAAAGCAGAGTGCTCTTTAGGTACACACAGACGCCTGGGAAGCCGCCCTCAAAAGAGGATGTTCTGATAAAGAGGTGGCAGAGAAAGGAGTGACAGAAGGGATCCAGTGTAGACTGGCTCTTGGCAAAACAAAGGCCAGAAATGCCCACCTGAGATGCACACTCACGTAATCACTCACCAGCTGGCCCTGGGTATGCGGCCCTACACCGCTGAGTCACTTTTCTAATTTATCTGGTTGTCCCCCCATCTTCCTTACGTCTGGCTGGCAGTGTACCTGATCATTACACAGAAGTACAGGTGGACCTCAGCCAACTGTGGATTCAACCGACCGGAGAGTCAACAAGCCATGGATCAAACATATTTGGAAAGAAAGGAAAAACCACATCTGTTCACAAGATGTATATTTTTTTTCTTGTCCTGATCCCCCGAACAATGTGGTAGAACTATTTACATAGTACTTACTTTGCATTACGTATTATAAGTAATCTAGAGATAACAAATACACAGGCAGATGTGTGTAAGTTGCATCCAATTTTAAATAAATACTTGAACATCCATAGGTATTGGTATACACGTGGGGAGGGAGTCCTACAATCAATCTCCCAGAGACAGAGGAATAACTATCACCTCCTTCTCTTCACCTGTCTGTATCTTCTAACAGCACTAAGCTCTTCCACTCAGTCTGCTAAGATTATGTTCAATGTCTCACATCTTGCAGACTGTGGACTCTCACCCCATCTCTCACCTCTGCTGAACTGGTCACTCCCGGTGACCGGCTGCCACTGCCCCAGTCTGGAGGATAATCAGAGCAGCTACACTACTGTGTAGCAGCCAACTGTTCCCTGCAGATTCCACATCTTGTGCACATCTGTACCTCCAGGGCCTACATCACAAACAAGCAAGGGGAACGTTTTCCTGTGCTTGCTATTTCCCTTTTCCGTACCCACCAAGGAAGAGTATCCCGGCAAGAGAGCAATGTTTACACTACCTAGGAATGCAAAGGGCTTAAAAAATGGCAACAGGAGTCTGCAAGTAAGAAGGGTAGCTTTTAGAAAATAATAAACTCATCTGAAAAATCTGGAAGGATTTTTATACCTAGCAACTCAAAGTTGCCAGCTTCTTTTTTTTTTTCTACCTGGAAGTAAAAGTAAGGATAGCCTTTGACTGGGGATCTTCACTCCCAGGAACAATTCCCTGTCCCCAACAGTGTGAAGACCTAAATCTTAGTTAATCTTAAGGATATATTTTTTAGTGTCTGACAATTATTACAGCTCTTTGGGGAAGGTATACTAATATTTCTTTGCACTGTTGTCAAAGAGATGTGAAACAATAAATACTTTTAAACCATGCCAAACCACAAACACACTGCAAAGAATGTCAGCCGAACTGAAAAATTCAGCTGAGCCAATCTTTAAAAAGATCCTCTATGAACTAGGAGTGTAGCTCAGCAGTGAAGTACTTGCCTATACATGACAGGTCCAGGGTTCGATCCACAGCAACCCCTCAATAAATCCTCTAAGGATCTTTCCTAAAACACAATAGCTACACTTTTTTAATTGGAGGAGGAGAAACGTCTTTGGGGTGGGGGGTGGGGGGTAATACAGAATACACCAGGTGTTCTCTATTTTAGTACTAGAAACACTAAACACAACTTAAATTTATCCCTAAATTGGCTTTCATATTCACACTGGAAAGTGTGGAGTCAGAATAGTAGAATCCTTTGGTGGTATGAGTCATCTCAAGTCAACTCATTGAGTGACAACCTCTTTAACCAAAGGAGTGGGTATCTCAAAATCTGTTTTGGCCAACAACACCATAAAAAAAGATTAAGAATAAGGTTCAGGAAGCAAGTCTCTAGTTCTCTCCCCGTCACTGTATTTCCTACCAATAATACCATCCACGAAAGCACACATCTGGTTCACCAAGTCCTACCAAACACCACTTCCACACACCTCTCAGCCATCAGCCGTGCACATTAGCACAGCCTGAGTAACTGCTCCCATTCTCTGATTTACTGGCCATTACTTGAAAACCCCGCTCTCCATCCACACTGTTCAGCAAACATTTCACTTTAACATCAGACCTCACTCCTGGCACGGTGGCTCACAGCCAACAGAAGGGCCCTTGAAAGGGAGAAGGGCCTGAAATAGAGACAGACCTACAAACTCCCGCCTGTCTGTGTCACAAATTCCACATGCCTTCCAAAGACTCAGCAGGAAGCCTTTACGCCTTTACCTCCTTCTTACCAAGACCACAAAAGTAGTCTCAATTACAGGCTTGAGAATACAGGGCGCTCCCGTCTATACCTGTGGCTTGGAAGGGTCTTTGTTCACTGAGATCTCTCATCATTACCTCATGGAACTGCTTCAGCTGTGGGTTCAAACAAAGCAACACTGAGGACAAACAGCCAGCAAAGCCATTTTGCAGCGACCAAAGCTACCATGGTCCGTCTTTCCTTTCCACACTCCTCCTTCACTCAGAATGGACCTGAGTTACAAAGTGAATTTTGGGAACTTGTTCTTGCAGGCGTCCTAAGTGAACTGGTTAAAGGCACAAGTGCCTAGACTTCCCAAATGTCCCCTCCTATCTACCCCGATTCCCACAATGGATTCACTAAAAAACAACACCATGGTGTAAAACAGATGAGTGACTTATCACTAAAACCTTCCCACATAACCTGTCACCCTGACTGTGTGCCATTACAGTTCCTATCTAGATGTCCTCCAAGAAGCTTGTGTGCTCAGACGCTGGCCTTGTGCAAGGTGACTGGATCGAGGCTTTTAGCTGACTTGCTATTAGAAGATGGGCCTGGCTGGAAGAGGTGAGTAGTTGGGGGCATGATCTGGAAGGGCTGATCTCTCTCCTTGGCTCTTCCCTTCTCTCGGAGCTTCCCGGCCTCCATGATGTTAACAGCTTTCTTCCATCAGACCCTTCCACCATGCTGCTTCCGCCTGAGGTCGGCAGAGCATGCAAGAGCCGAAAAGTCTAAAACTGAGCCAAAATGCACCTCATTTCCTTTAAGTACAAGAGTCAGGTACTTTGTCCCTGTGAGGGGAAAGTGACTAAGACATATGCTGGCTACAAACACAGCACACAGACTTGGTGTTTAACAACACAGAATCTCATCAGCCACAGGGAGTTTATCATGGCTTAAGCCCTCAAAGTTTGCTGATCATTATGCAGGATTTGGAGGTGTAAGCAACTAGACCTGTCTTCTTGCATACATGGCACAAGGTCAGAGCAGCATAAGCAAAAGCTGTTCGCCTACCCCTACCTCACCCCATCTTCACCCTGCCTCAGATTAACCACTGCCACGGACACCATCACTGGACGGTAATGGCAGTGCTGCTAGAGAAAGGTATTAAGACTGGGCAGGGTTGGGGCTGGGGATTTAGCTCAGTGGTTTGGGCGCCTGCCTTGCAAGCGCAAGGTCCTCAGTTTGATCCCCCGTACCAAAAAAAAAAAAAAAAAAAAGACTGGGCAGGGTTGGGCATGGTGACGCACACTGGGAGGCCAAGGCAGAAGATCATGAACCTGAGCCCAGACTAAGCAATTCAGCAAGACCCTGTCCCACATCCCCAAAAGATAAAAGGGGTGGCTTCAGTCCCCAGTGCCCCCCCCCAAAAAAGGACAAGGGAAGCTAGACAAAAAAGCAAAATGCATATAAAATTCTTCCCTGTCTTTCTCCCCAGCGCCTAGCACATGGGTGAATATGTCACAGGCAGTGCACAGTACACTTACAGCAGGAAAGAAAATGCAAAAATGGAAATAACAGCTCAGCAAGGAGGCTAGAGATTAGTCTGCCCCTAAATCCTGGCTTATCCCAACTATCTAAAGTTAAGGTTCACGGTATGAGCCTCCAGTCCTTGGCACTGTCCCATTTTAGCTGGTGTTCTCTTCATTCAGGAATGCTCCAGCAAAGGGCAGAAAGATTTCACTTTGGCTTGGTTTACAACAAAGCTGCAAAATATTAAATCTCACCTCACTTGACCTTAATAAACCCAGGACACAAAAGAACAGATTTATTACTTTCTTCTAACTTCTCCCACTTGATTCTTTCATATTTTAAAGTTCTTTTAATGGTTTTCTACTGCATTCCGCAAATAAAGAATCCTCCCATTGATAATTAAACACCTGCTAACTCCTACAAAGGCATTCTAACATTTTTTTTTTAAAGTAAAGAGTGTGATGAATAATACATCCCCTTTATTCCACAGAGCTGGGTTCAAATAAAGGAAAATGGGTCATTAAATAAAACCTGTCAATTCTGCCAGACTTGGTGCTACAGTCAGTGACCATTTTTATACCTGGAGTACTCTGAGGTAAAAGGTTATATATTCAAATATTCATTGCCTCAAAATACTTAAAAGAAAGTAGGTCTTCTACAGTCAGCAGTCATCATGAAGAATAGAACGTAGCTACGGCATTATTATCTTTTCACTTTGTACTATGAAAATTTTCACATTCAAGGAGAGATGCTCCCCACACACGCAACACACGCGTTCCCTGCCTTCAGCAATTATCAAACACGGCACTTCTCATTTCTTCTGCTCCAGCCCACTCCCTACTCCAACTGAATTATCTTAGGTAAATGCTAGACACTGTAATTTGCCCCATAACTAATTCACCATCTGCCACTAAAAGATAAGGACTCTTTATAAAATATAATTCCAACGCTGATATCTTGTCTATATTTAAAAAGTGACAATAATCCCATAAATTAGGTAACAGCCACTATCCAAATATCCCCATTTAGAAACAAAAAAAAAAAAAAAGAAAATTTTTTAAACACTGATTTGTTCAAATCAGGATCCCAAATCCCATATTCCTTTGAGCCATGTGGCTCTTAAATTCCTTTTAATCCAAAAGGTCTCCTCTGTCTTTTAGAGTCTTGATGAATTCCCTGAAAAAATGGAGTGATCTGAAGGCTCAATATCCCCTCATTCTGGGTTTTACTGATTGCATTTTAGGTGAATTATTTCACACTATGTTCTATCTCCAGCATTTGACCCAATCTGACCTGATTTACCATTTTTTTCTAAGAATACCTCATGGAAAGTTCCATCATTGTGGGTCCCGTGGACCGCGGGTATGAAATTCAGAATGACAAACGTAAAATGCCTCTGATAAGTTTGCTGATCAGCATTCACTCCTGTGCTCCATACCCAGTCCCATCAGCTTTGACTCCGGGCACTGCTGGCAACTGAGAACAAGCCCATGCCTTCAGCTCTCAGGACACGCAGCCATGGCTGAAACTGGCAATCTTACTCTCCGGCTGGGCTCGTGACACTGAGACAGTTCATTTGGTGGATGAAGATGGAACTAACCTGGATGTCACCTTTCTGGCTCACATGTAAAGGGTCCCAATTCCTAGGCAGAGGGGGTTTTGAACATTAATACTCTGCTTGAAAAGGAAAACATTCCAGTCACCGACCCATACCATATTCTGCCAATATGGAAACCGCAACACTTTATACCTTATGTGTAATAAAAAATGGAACTCCAGCTACCAAATCCCTTTTTAATGGCACACCAGCAGGCAAATATAGATTTTCAAGCAATAAGCAATTTCTACTATCACTGCTGAGGGAGGGGAAAACAGCCTTTCTTTTATGCTGCTGTCAGGATGGACGATTAGAATATAGAAAAATGCTTTTTTTAGTTTCTAAAAAAGCTTTATCAGGAAATAGACCACCATAAAGTAATTCATCTATAAAGCAATAAGGAATGTCATCAGTTTTACCTTACACTTGAATCACACTCCTGATTCCTACTCAGCTGTACTTCAATTACACCTTTTATTTGAAGACAAGCCCTTACAAACAAAGAATGTCACCTAAAAGTGATCCAAGAGAAAACAAAACCCAACCCTGTCAGGACAGGAATGTTATTTATGTAATGCATAAACTACAGCGCCTTACTCAGGAGGTAATGGGTCTCAGTGCCTGTACTCTTTGCAAAGAAAAAGAAAGCAGCTTTAAGAACACTAGGTTCCAAATTTAAAAAGAGTTGAGGAAACTGCACAAGTGGAAAGTTTAGCATTTTTAAATGTTTATGCACAGAATGTGATTTAAGCAAGTCCTACCCTCAGTGAACTCACACTGGAGGCAGAAATACTTAGGAGTACTGTTAAATATCCTGAGGCAGCCGGGCTTGGGCAACCCTGTGCTGTGACACTGCAGGACCCATGGGCAATGAACTCACCAAAAGCACCAGCTGTATGACTCTGACCACATGAGAAGTTTATTCTAAGGAATCCGAAAGAAGGTGGAGTAACAAACAGTAGAATCTTTGTATATCTCAGGCATGGCCAGGAAACATATCCAAGTGAATACTCAAACCCAAGAACATCCTAAGAGTGGATTAAAACTGTAACTGCAAATGTAAACAGCCTCTTTATTAGCTCTGAAGATTCTAGAATCTTAGTACATAAATTAAAAGTCATTTATAAACTGAGTGTGGTGACACACACCTGGAATCCCAGCACTCTGGGAGGTTGACGGACAGGAATCACGAGTTTGAGCCCATCTTGGGCAACTTAGTCAGACTCTCAAAAACACACATAAAGATCTGGGAATATATACAGCTCAGTGAGAAGGCCCTGGGTCCAATCACCTGTGTGTACCTGGGTATGGGAGGGTCCATTTATGAAACGGCACATTTTCGAGGGGAAGGCAATTTTTTCATGAAGAACTGAGTAATTTACAAAGAGTTTCCGTATCAGATAAAGAAAAAAAATGAAAGACTAAAGCTCTGAGAGTAATATGTTACAGGAGTACAGTGTACAGGTTCAGCTGTGCGCCCCTGGAGGCCTAGGTCTCAGTACCATAGAATGTGACTTTACTTGGAAACAGTCTTTATTGAGGTAATCAGGTTAGAAGAAAGCCCCAGGATGGGTGATGTTCTGGTTTGTGTCTGGATGTCCCCACAAAGCCTCATGTGGTCACAGGCTTGATGTGGTGTGAAACTGGAATTGATTCATGACACAATGCTATGCTCAGGGGCACTAGGGTTAAGGGTGTGAGTGCTGCCCGCCCTAAGGAGTTTGGATAAAAGGAGGAGATGCTGTTAAGGCCCCTTGTTACCTCTGCTACCTTGTGTGCGCCATGTTGTTTCTCCTCCACGATGCCTGTTTGCCATCCCTGGCTTGGAGCAGATTATGGACTGAAACCTCTATGAAATGTGAGTTAAAAAACCCTTTCCCTTTTTAACTTTTGGTGCCAGGCATTTTGTCTCAGCAACCAGAGAAAAGTAACACAGATGATACGGTAATGGACTGGTATCCTTGTAAAAAGAGGCTCTGTGGGCACAAGGGATTCAGAGAAGGAAGACAGGCAGAGGAAGAGGCAGGGAAAAGACAGCCACCCATAAGTCAGAGCTCTGAATGGATCCTTCTCTCCTACACCCCAAAATACCCCAACCACACCCCAATCCTAGGCTTCTAGTCTCCAGAACTCTGAGACAATAAACCAGCCACTCAGTTAATAGCACTTTGTAACAGCAACCCCAGCAAATTCTTACATGTATCTTTATACAGTTGGTGTGTGAGAACAGTCATTGAAATTGAAAAGTAGCAGCTGTCACAGCTGTGCTATTGTTGAATCCTTACAGCGGCTCAATGATAAAAGAAGTCATAACCTCGATATGCAAACAGGGAACCTGAGTTTTGGTAGCTGGAGCAGTAGTCTGTGGCTGCTATCGGAGACCTATTACAGGGGCTTGAATACCAACAGCTGATTGTCTTTCCTGTGACACACCATCTGGGAGGAGGTGGCTGTGGGTGGACGGCAGCTCCAAAATGCCTCAGGCTCTTCAATTCCCTTGGTAAAAACCCTTAGGGTCCCAAAATGGGTACGGAATCTATCACATCTATATTTCAAATCTGAAAGGCAAAATGTGAAAAATCAAGAAGAACATATTTCCCACCTAACAGATCCGTTAGGGTTACATCTAGATGTCCCTCCAAAGCCTCACGTGCTCATGGGCGGGGCTCTGGGGAGGTGACTGGATTATGGGATGTGACACTCGTGAGGGGATTCGTCCACTGATGAGTTTACAGCTAAATGTGATGCCTGGTTGGAGGAGGTGGTCCCGAAGGCCAGGGCCTGCACCAGTGTATTGCCCCGCCTCCTCCTCTGACCTCTCTGCAAAAAGGACAGTCCACTTCGAGCCCTGCGCCACTGTGCTCTCTCTTGCACAGTGATCCACTCTACTCTGTAGAGTATTCTTGTTTTTCTTTCTTTTACACGGCCCAAACTTGCTTTGCAGAGCCTGTTTCTTTTCCTACCTTTAATAAATACAGAACCTTGCTACCATTTGTGCTTGTCCTGACCAATTCTTTGCTCAAAACAGAAAGAACCTAGAAACCACCTCTAGGAGACTCCACCATCCCCAAACCCAGGAACACCATGAGCCGTTCCTCCTCTGAGATGCTCCTCTGCCATGCTGCCCTACAAACTGTGAGCCAAAATAAACCTGTCCTCAGAAGTGTGGGTGTCTGGAATTGTGTCAAAAGCAACCGACGCAAAATCCCTCCAGAAGAGCTTTCCAGAAGTCCCAAACAACAACGTTTCCGTGTCAGTCACCAACCATCCCTGCAGGATTTCAGATAGGTTCATTATTGTCCCCCAGCATAGCAGGAAGGGTAGAAGGAAGAAAGAAACCAGAATAAATTTTGATTAGGCAAACCTATCAAGCCCTGAAGGTGGGGGAACCACTAGCCCCAGTTCACAGCTATTCAGTAGTGTCAGAATTCAAGTCCATGTCTTATCTTAATCCTAAATCCATGCTCAGAAGCACCATCCTATACTACACCCTCAAAAATCCCAAAACCTTTACCAAGAGGTGGTATGGAGTGAAAAAGAGCTGTAGAGGGTCTGACATCTTCCCAAGAGCTGCTTCTGAGCTCAGTCTCTTTCCGAGTTTCACGACAAACTATGAACCTTTCAGCAACAAATCCAAGGAAGCAGCAGGGGTAGCAGAGCCCTTGGTGCCCCTGCCAAAGAGTCTGAATAAGCACTAACTTACGAGAGGCTGTATTTGGTGGTTGGCAGTAACATTTGGGAAAAGACCTACCCTAACTGATGCCGTCTCCTCAGACATTCTGTTGTTCAAGAGATACTTACAGTCCTCACGCTAACGCAGCCTTTCACAGGTAACCCGTACTTGCCACATATAAACAGCAGCTAGAAGTTTCCTTGTGTCTTTGTTTTTCCAGTTATAGAAGGTCTATGGTTACAGGCCCACACCCTACAGCACTGCTGTCAATACTTTACCTCTGCTTAATTAAGAGAGATTTCTCTTTCCTGCTCTGAGATACGAACTAAATCCTTTAGCCTGGCGCAAAGGGAGAGAACACTAGGCTGTAGTCCTGGCTGCACCTCCTGAACAAGGCTCTCAATCAGCGCTTAAGGCCCCATTCCAGCTCCCACAATTGATGATCCTCTGTATGTTCGAAGCTCAGGTGCAGATAAGCGTACAGAAAACCCTGGTGTAAGGAACCTCATGGTCCTCCCCCACCCCTTCCCCATGTTATGGTCCCCACTCTTCCACACTGCCATGCAGGGCCCGTCTTCCCCACCCAGCCGGCCAGAACCTCTCTCAGGGAGGGCTCTGAGCACCGAGAGTCAGCCCTAAATGCATGCCATGAGGGGGACAATCGTCCCCACTCCAGGTGGCCACGGGCCCGCGCTGCCTTTTCCACGTTTTCATTATCCCACTCTTCTCTTCATCCACAGAATAAACCTACGGCAATCTTCCACAGCCAAAATTTGGCTTAAGTCACCCACTATCTGTAGCTTGCAACCACAAAACCCTATGGCATCAGCCTGAGGTGCGTGTGGGATATTTTGCTGATGTTAATATTTATAGTGCAAGATCAGCCTCTCCATCAACTTTGGGGGTGCCATCCGGAATTCCAGAGCAGGAAAGGACAGGCATTACCACTTTTACTAAAAGCAGCAAAATAATTTCCCTTTATCACCTTTAGGGTACCAATGAGCCTTTCCAAAGGCAGCACAGAAAAAACGAAGTGATGGAGGCATTTCATCTGATTCACTAAGCCACAGCTGCTAACTGGAAACAGCCAAAGTGTACTGCCCTTCATCTCTGCTCAGTAATCCACACAAATTATCCCTCTTGCCCAGTAAGGTAAGACAATTACAGAATGTGCAAAATCAGAAAACAGATTCTAAAACATATGAAAAGTTTTACTTTGTTCAGTTAAAGGATTAGTTATCTGTATAAGAAACCAGAGATAAACACTTTCCCATGAAAGACCAGAGACATTTCTAAGATTCTGAAGTCACTGTTACTTAGTAAAGTTAGAGCCTTACCTGCAGTATCTAAATTCTGACAACATAATCTTTCAAATCAAAACCGGTGGCAGGTCCTAAAATACACACGGCAATCTGTCACTTAAAAATAATAGCAAAGAAAAATAGTAATCACTCAAAAGTGACTGACATCAGAAAACGACAGAAATCTACCAACTTCTGCTCGGCACTAATTACAAATAGCAAAGTCTCCTTCCTGAAATCCTCCCAGTTCCCCTTTCCCTTTTTCACCAATCTATAACTCTAAGGTGAGTCTTCTGATTCAAACCAGAGCTGCCATGTGAGGATCTTACACATAAAAATGCCTTTTTACCTGGCACTTAAGAATTAGCTCTTAAGATTCCCCACTGAGTGTGGGGTTGGGAAGAGGCAAGAAAAGGGAACTACAATAGAAAGTTAAGTTGGTGTCTACCTTCCAGGAACTTACTTTACTAAGAAACAGTAAAAGATCACCTCAGTGAATGATCTATGCCCCGCACGCATTATCCCAGCTGGCACTTTGGTATATAAAATGTTCTGGAGTTGAATGAACATTTTCCAGAAATACTGTGAAGGCTTCCAAAAAGAACAGGAAGTAATGAAAGAATAATTATACCAAAAGTAAATGGATATTTACACAATGCCCAGACTCTGCCAGCTACTTCATATGCACTCTTATGATTTGTGTCTAGATGTCCCCAAAGCTTCATGCAGTCACAGGTGAGGCTTTTCAGAGGTGGCTGGATCTAGAGTGTGTGATGCTAGGATCAAGGGTGTGTGATCACTAAACTAATCCCCTGATTGGTTTGGCATAGTTCTGGCGTGGAGAACAGGAAGGCCCACCTTGGGTATGAGTGCTGTCTGCCCTAAGGTAGCCTGGATGGACTGTAAGAGACAGGAAGAGGGCTGCTGTCCTTGCTAACTGCTTCCTGCTTTTGCTATCTTCTGCCTTCTGCCTGCCATGGACTGTTTCTCCTCTGCCATGGCCCTCTGCTGTACCACCCTGCCTTGGAGCCAGCTGATTGTGGACCGAAACCTCTAGAAACTGAGTCGAAATAAACTTTTCCTCCTTTAACTCTAAGTAACTAAGATATGCACCATACTGAATTCTACCTGGAATCACACGGGGCAGCACACTTAACCAGGCAGTATAGCTAGGACTAAGGCTTATATAAATTGATTTGTTTGCTTATCCAAATACCACTACAATTCTAATTTCAAATCCCATACTCTTGACCCACAAATTCTAATGCTCCTCGGAGAAGAAAGGCATTTAGAATGTACACTGTATCCAGTCTCCCCTGGCACAAAAAATTAAAAAGGGGAAGGTAAAGGGGAATGACACAGTGAGGGATGGAGAGAGGGTACTGGACAGGCGAGGAAGCAAACCTGCAAGGCACAGCATCCTGGGTACCGGAGGGGTGAATGGGCTTCAGGTGGCATCTGCTAGCCTTACACATCATGCACCCTGGGGAGAACCACTTTTGAGCAAGATGGATGGAGGGACAGCCCAATATTGTCCATCACTTGAATTGTCACCCATCTGCCACTCCCAACCCCCAGGGAAGCATAAAAGATGCCCAGGTCCCAGGAGGACAAGCATTGACCCTTGTCATCCACAAGAGCTCTTGCTTCTGGCTTTACTTTTTTGTATGTCTTCTAATTTACATAGTATTTTAGTATAGGAACACAAACACGTTCCCAGCTTTAAAAAAAAAAGAAGTATACATATGCTGTATTGGGTATTGGATATATGGTCCAATTTCCTTACTGGAAGAAAACAAGGGATCAGTGAAGACCACCAATCCATATTCCGCTCATTAAAAGGTTGGCTGGTTGGTGAGTTGTTTCTTGCCCTAGGACTTGAACCCTGGGCTTTTTGCACCGAGCCGTATGTCCCGTCCTTTTATTTTTCATCACCAAGTCTCTAAGTTGCCCAGGCTGAGCTTGAACTTTTAGTCCTCCTGCCTTGGCTTCCCAGAGTGCTGGAATTACAAGGCTTAGCCACCACACCAGCTCATTTTTTAAACTCTGTGCATCCTCAACAGCCATACTAAAGGACATCACTTTGGAACCACTCCATTCACTGGAGAAAAAAAGCCGTCAAGTTTCATTTCAGTTTCTTTATAAAAGGTATTTGATTCCGAGCTGATTCTGGGCGCAAACAATGGCTGACCATTACAGATCGGTGGGGGCCACCTCATTATGAGTTCCTACTGCAACCAAATCCCATTTTCCCTCTGCAGATTCAATTCACATCAATAGCCCTATATATCACTGGCTACTGCTGCTGGCTGCATGATTTCGAAACATAAAATTTTTTTGAAAGATTACTGCCAACACATAATAGGCAAACTGCAATTTCAATTCCCTTCACATGTGCCTGAAAAGGGGGTACCCAAGCTACAAAATGTAAATGAAGCCTGCTGTTATCAGCAGTTTATAAGCCCCAGGACATCCTCTTCCCTTGTTCCTCCAGTCATGTAAGCCAGAAAAAAAACATCAAACGTGCCACCATTCAAGAAAGTCCTTTCATTATTCTACTCAAGACTAGTTCCCTGGTCTTGTAGTTTTCTGAGCTGTATATTCAAAACACAACATAATTAAGCCATGGTGGCTGTGCACAGCTACTCTTCATTAGGCAGATTTCAGGGTGAAGGAATACCACGATTGTGTGCTGCTACTTACCAACATGTACTCATCAGCACCTTTTAAAAAAGCTATCGTGTACAAGTACCAATATTTAAAGGTTGAAATATATTCAACAAAAGTAGCCTTCCTAAGGAGTCAAAGCAGTTCCTTTCCTCAAAGACCCTAAGCAAATCCACTCCCTAGCCTATCGTAAACTTCTGGTTCAGCCCACAATAGCATTTAGCTGATTCAAGACCTATTCAGAACTCACTTTAACTATCTTATCCATATCTTCCAGAAAACATTTCCTGGGGATGCAGGAATGTCCTAGGGATTAAGGCCAGGGACTTGTGCAAGCACTCTACCACTGAACAATTTATACCCCCAGCCAGAAAAAAAAATTTATCAATTCACACTGAATGTAACATACAACCTACAGGTAAAGTAATAGGAAGATAAAATAAAATAGGTCCACAGTAAACCCACGTCCATTTATACAGTGAGAGACCATGGAGACACTACAGGCTCTGTTTCGGGCTAGGTTTCTTAGCAGCTCCAACTGGTGACATGCTGGAGCAAATAACTTCTCCGTGGGGGCTGTCCTGAGAGCTGCAGGATGTTTAGCAGCTTCCCTGGCTTCTACCCAACAAGCGCCAGCAACACTCTCCCCAGTTTGACAGTCAAGAGTGTTGCCAAGAGTGTTGCCAGACATGGCCAAATGCACTGTCAGTGGAAGGCCAAACTGAGCTCCTGCTTCTGAAGCACGGGCCTAGTGGGTCTGCATACCCATCAACAGGTAGGAAGTTGTGTGTATGATTTCTGTACACACGAAGTCCACACAGAAAGCCCCCAGACACAAAGGCAACAGTGTGCTGTGCCCACTGACTTTCTGGAACACCTAACAAAGTCAAATTTGCCTACAGCCAGAAGATGGTTATTCTGTGAAGATGGTTATTCTACAGTACTGTGATCACTGAAAGCCTACTGATGGAAAAATGTACTCTTCATGGTACAAGAGAATTCTGCCTCGGTACTACTGAATTGACTCAATAACTATGTGGAGAATATCTGGAAATATCTACCATGAATTTTCCACATTCATAAACAGAAAGTTAAGTTTGATGGGTCAGCTTTTATTTGATCCATTATAAAGAAAGTATTTTCAGAGCCACATTCTCCTTCACAGAAGTTGGATATGCTGTGATAGTTTATAAATGGAAATGAAGAGGTGAAAGACGTTTTCCCCTGAACAACCACTGCTAAACTTCTGCAAATCAATACTAAAACAGAATTTTTATTTAACAGTTTAAAAAACCAGCTTTCCAAAAGCTCAATTGCCATTTGCAATTATAATCAGGCCCAATTTAGAATACCCCACCATGTTTCAGTCTTAATTAAAAATGGCACATCCTTACAAGGGAATGCAATGGGAATTCACAATTCAAATGTTAGCAGGATAAACTAAGTCTCTCTCTCTCTTTCTCTCTCTCTTTTCTCTCCCTCTCACTGAAATCTAGGCTTGGTTGACTTAACTATTTTACCAGTCTCTTAATGGGTTTAACTACAGCATAAACTTTATTTAAATTCCGTATTTTCAATTACAAAGCCATGTGGATTATATTAGGACAATTTGCCAGAAATACAAATGGATTTTTTAAGCCTGTCATCTTTCACACAGCACATGGCCAGTCCTATATTCCAGCCACTATTATCTTTACTCTGCATAAAAGGCACAATCCTTCAGTGTGGTATTTCTACTAATGCAAAAATAGTTTTTCTATCACACTAAATAATCTGATTTAACAAGAACCACTTAGCTTCTTTGCAAGCATAATAATTATTTAGAATAATGTGTTCCGGCACATTTATAATTCAGGATAATTTTTATATTACAACTTTTTAATACGGTCTCCAACACTACCAGACCTTCACCTGTAACACATTAATGCAGACACTATCTGAAAAACACTGTCCAGACTTCTGCTGTCAGTCAAAGCTATTTAAACAATGACAAATGCAAAGAAGACACAGAATGAGGGAAATAACCACGTAGGCTCATCTTTAACACACAGGATTGACGGGAAATATTTTCATACCTATCTAGTAGGTGGTGATTCCCTGTGAAAATCTTAACTCCTTCCAAAATTCTTTAGTGAGAGATTCAGGTCCCCCTGCTGAAGCAGAGCCTCTGGCAAGAGAAGCAGGAAGGGGTAAAAAGCTGTAAACAATAAGCCTGCCTCCCCTGCCAGCCTGCAAAATTAAGCCTTTCTCAGTTGGACAATTAGCTTTATGCAGCTAATCAGGGAGAAAGAAATGAAGGCCATCTGGTTCTTGGAAGTGTTTTATCTGATTAACACCATCTTCTGGAAAAGAAACTTCCTATGTATACGAAAGAAGGCAGGAGAAAGCAAAAATGGAGCAACCTCTTTAAATCACTTCTTTACCCTAAGAAGCCCACACGGAACAATAATGAGATGGCAGCAACCTCCCTGGACACCCTGGCTGATTCCCAGCTTATCATGAGGTAGCCTTTGGCAAACAGCGTGGCCTCTGTCACAGGCCAGATACTGGCCCCTCTACCCAGGTCCTCTGCCAGGGGCCACTGCTGCTCTGTCCCTTGAACTGGGACCATGTGACCTGGTGACTGATCCCGAACAGTGACTCTAAGAACACGAGGGTGTTCCACAAACACCAAGGGCAGGGACAGAGCACACGGTGCTTCTGACACTGACCAGGACCGGGCACTCCGTCCTCTGGCCCGGCCTCCCAGCCCTTCCCCTCCCTTCTCCGCCCATCCACTCCTTTCCCCCTCACTGAGCCGAGCGCTCCCGGTCCTCAGGGAGCAAGAAGGCAGCAAGAAGTCCACTCGCATCCGTGCTTCCCAAACCTCCTCGGTCCAGCAGAGGAGCGCATCCACGCTGCTGTAGAGCTGTGCCAGGCGGTCTGACTGACAGCCACCACTGACCCAAGAATGGCAGCTGAGGGCACAGCCCCCACAAAGGTGCAGGGTCGGCTGACGGAGGTCAACCCCGGCCACCCACTCTCTGGCCCCGCGAGCGAGCGCTTGGCTCGGCGCTGCTCCCCGCCTGCAGGAACCTGTGCCTTGTCACTGCGCGAGGCATCCTCGGCCCGGCCCGGGGGCACCGGGGTGTGCGTGGTGGGCGGTGCCTGGTGCGCGGCATCTAGGAGAGTTCAAGTGGGCGCGAACAAGGAGGAATGACCCAACCTGCCGGCGAGATGGGATACTCTAATCCCGGGCTGAGAGTCCGTTTCGCCCTGTGGGAGAAGGGGGGTTCCTTTCTCCAAAGGAAAAAACTAAACTGAACCATGTGGTGCTCAACAGAACCGGAGTTAGCAGTGTGAACCCGTGGCTTTTAATACACAAAACTACAGAAATAGAAACATGGTGAAGACACATGTACACGCCACATCCTAAGAGCACTGAGCACACCGAAGGCCTAGCTCTTGGCTCCTTGACCAGAAACCCAGGCCTGGGTCTTGCAAAGTACAAGATAGCCAGAGCCATTTTACTTCGGCAAGTAAGGGCAAACTCAAATAATGATGGGGACACATCCAAAAGATCACCAGAATGAGCAAGAAGGAATTCCCACCATCGAAACATGCGGTGGAATGAGCCTCAAATAATAACCAGTTAAAACCCATTAAAGAAAATTAAAATTTCTAAGTCCAAACATATGTAATAAATGAAAAGGAAGGGGAATCGTCTCAAGGTACCAGTCCCCAAAATAATTATAAAGGAGGCTAAAAGCGTAACTGTACAACAGAAGCAGGGCACATGCTGCCTTTCTCCAGTGAGGAAAGGTAACGCTGTAGCAACAGGCCAAATCAAAACCAAGGGCAGTGAAAGAGCACTTCTGTGACACTTCTATCCTGACATAACCAGAACATAACCATGAGGAAACCAGGCGAAACAGAAACTAAGGGGCAATCTACAAAGTAAACACTGTGTTGCTCCAAAGTGTCAAGGTCATAAAAGCCAAAGAAAGGAGACTACAAGAGACTGTGATTCTAAACAGTTTCTCTTGTTCCTGGGACAACCAGAGCAGGGTGTGAGGATCAGTAGTAGTGTTGTATCAGCTCACTGCTCCTTGATTTTGATGAATACATTAGGCGAATGTCCTTATTTGTAGAAAACACACATTTAATATCCAGAGATAATAGGGTACCAGTTGGCAATGGACCCAAGTGGTTCAGGGGAAAATATGTTCTTTTATGTGCTGATGTTATTGCATTTTTTACTTTTTCTTTTCTTTTCTTTTGTAACTTGTTTGTTTGGAAGGGTTGAGTCCTTCAGAAGGTAGAAAGGGAAAGGTCACTAAGAAAGAAAAGGATACTCTATCTGAGATACACAAGAGATGAAGCTGCCATATAAAAACCCAAGGAGCAGAAATGACCGTGTTATGCTTTTATAACAAAACAGAACCATCATCTACAAGGTGCTTAATGAATACAAAGCAATACTCTAAATTTTTTCCATATTTATTTCTCAATTCAAACTGAAGAGGAGTTATTAGAGTAGAATTATTATTTCACCCATCTTCAAGGTTCTCAGCAACTCACCCAAGGTCACAGGTTGGTTAGCAGCGCTAGAATTTGAACATTCTGTCTGGCTCCACGGTTTACATTTAACTACTACACCATCAAGGCCACCCCAACCCGCCAGCCGCAGAGCATTCAAGGCAAGATGGAGCCAGGCCCATTGGAAGAGGCCGCAGACAGTCAGTGAGGAAGAGGCGAAGGGAGAGGTGGAGGCGGGTTGAGAGTTCGTGTTTTTCCATGAGTAACAAAAGTACTTCTGAAAGCAGGGAGACTCCCTAGAGGGCTGTCACCCCATCTTAACTCAGAGGACAGTGGCCCACCGAGTCAGGAGTGGCAGAGATGACGCGGGCTGGACAGAGACTCTGATTTCTTGTAGAGCTAAGATCTGGGCAGTCATTGTGGAAAGCCATGCCATGAGACTCTTTTAAGTAAAACTGTATTCCCATCTAAAGTCCTTGGATGAGACTCCACATAAAGAGGTCACAGCTTCTACTGCCGGTGGTTTTCAGTTCTGGTCATCTCGTGATTCCGGCCCCCACCCCCAAAAAGCACAACCAGGCCAGGTGTAGGGGTGCACACCTGTAATCCCAGCTGCTCAGGAGGCTGAAGCAAGATCATCAACTCAAGGCCAACCTAAGCAAGTTAGTGAGATGCCGTCTCAAAACAAAAATAAGTGTTTCTGAAAAAGGGCTGGGGATGTAGCTCAGTGACAAAGCGCCCCCGGGTTCGATCACTGTACCGAACAAAAGCACAACCTGTGTGTTAGTTTTCCATTGCTTCTGTGACAAATCAGAGGAAGAGAGATACATCTAGGCAGAAAGGTTCCCACTGCCTCATGGTTTCACGGATTTCAGTCCATGGTGGCTTGCTCTGCTGCTTTGGCCCTACGGCAAGGCAACATGCCATGGCAGGAGCACGGTGTAGAGGAAACAGCCAGTGCTCACAGTGGCTGGTAAACAATGAGACAGGGAGAGGCTGGGGTCGAAAATCAACTGCAACCCCCACGACCTAACTCCCTTCCATAGGCCCCTTCCTAAGGATCCACAACTTCCAGCCTCACCACAGGCTGGTGACCAAGCCTAGGGGACAGTTAAGGCCCGAACAATAGCACACAGCGAAGAAACCACCCGGCCTCTTCCATCACAACCTTCAGTAACCCAGTGATGGCTCGTGTTCTACTGAGAGTTCACTGTGTTCAATTTACATAACTGTTTTTCCCTCGGTAATAAACAATGTCCAGTTCATTCTGATCTCATATCTTACCTTCATACAAGGAGACTCTCTCTCCCACAGATTAAGTCGTTTGCTCGCTCTGAATCTCATCAAACACTGTACCTGGCACAGTAATTGGGAAGGATTTAAATAGATCATTTAACCTTGAGAGGATGTTCATTTGACTCAACACATCCTCCCAATCTAAGAAACACACAAATTCCCATTCACCTCAGCATGTCTGTCTTTAATTGTGACAGCAGTGCAGAGAAATTCATTTTCAAAGAGCTGATTGAGCCACAAGGGAATATTAATACCTAAATATTGAAGCTATCCTGATGCTTTGCTTAAAGGGAAGCTAGCTTTGCTACATGAAAGGCTCCAAAATGTCTCTGGTCTATGCCTTTAAAAAGAAAAAGGCACGTTTCTAGCATATTTTTATCTCTGTATTAAGTCAGAAAGTAAAACGCAGTTTATTCTCATAAAAACAGAAAAGGCCCTTCGCTTGTTTCTCCGGGCGACTGCATTTGTGAGGGTGCAGCTGTGGCTTCGAGTGCCCTAGACAGAAGGGTGTGATTTTCTTCACTTGTGGCCATGGAGGGATGAGTGTTCCCCTCGCCCGCTGACAGTCTAGGTGGAAGCCACTGTGGAGCGGCAGCGATGATCTGATCGCGGCCACAGCCAGCAGGGGTGGAGAGGAGCACAGACAGCAGACCCGCGCACAGTCACCCTGCGGCTCACACCCAAGGCCATTCCACCAAGTATGGTCACAAGGACGAGGGCGTTAGACAGAGAGACAGAAAACAAGTAACTCCAGGAAGTGGGGAATTCAGAACCAGAAGGAGACCTGGATCCAATCCCCACCCCCACTGGACAGCCTCAAAACCTCTCCTGTGACTTGCAGCCTGGCACCCCATCCCTGTCCATCGATTATGCCGCCATGATGGGATGTAGCCACTCTCTGCCCATCCCAAGGACTCTAACATGTCCCCCGGGAATGCATTAATGCACCTCTAATGTACAGAAGACGGAGGGCGGGGAAGGAACAAAACAGGCGGGAGAATGCATACAGCAAAATCTCCTTTTCAGACGCAGTGAGAGGAAGAAGTTAACAGCCTTTCAGAAAGGCAATCAGGCAATCCATGCCCCACAGCTACCTGGGCTCACAGTGCTGCAAAGGGGCCGGGGCTCCACCACCCAGACTGCGTGGACCTGTGCTGCAGGGGACATCGAGGAAATGCCCCTTACCCTGGTCAGTGTGGAAACCCCACTGAGGTTACAGACGGCGCTTCCCACTGCAAGGCGCCTGCCAGACAAGCTCTTTAAATGGGAGCCTTCCGCCTGCACAGACTCACAGAGTCTATTATCAAAACTCTAATTCAGGAGGCAACAAACTCCCACCCACTGTACTTTTTATATGGTCCCTGAGTGAAGAGTATTTTCTACATTAAAATGGTTGGGAAAAAAAAAATCCAAAGAAGCAGCATATTTCATGACACCTGGAAGGTACATGAAATTCAGATCTCAGTGACCATAAGCAGGTCTTCATCAGAACACGGCAGACCCGTTCAGGGACCGAAGGCCTGGTTTTCTTGGCACTGCCAGCCAACAAGTGGTAACAGATCTCAGACAGCCAGCAAAGCTAAAAAAAAAAAAAGCCTCCTATCTCAAACTTTAACAGCAAAAGTTTGCCAATCCCTGCCTTAACCCACCCACAAATTTCAGGAGAACTACAAATAAACTAGAGGCCCAATAAAAAATGTAATGACAGAATCAGGTTCAGTGGCACCCATCTAGGGTCCCAGCTACTCAGGCGGCTGAGGCAGGAAGACCCCTTGTGCTCAGGAGTTCAAGGCCAGCCTAGATAACACAGAAAGACTTCACTTCAAAAAATAAAAGGAAAGAAAGAAAACAAAGATGTTACTACTTATGAAAGGAAAAAAAACATCGACATGCTCTCTTCCTTCTAAGGGGGCTCCTAGCCCAGAAAAATCCCACCAGAAAGACAGGCAAAGATGGTACAATAAGCTGGGCATGGTGGGGCGTTAGTATAATCCCAGCAACTCAGGAGGCTGAGAGAGGAGCAGCAGCAGCATGAGTTCAAGCGGAACTTAGCCAAAGCCTATCTGCAAATAAAAATGTTAAAAGGGTGTGGATGCGGCTTAGCTCACTGCACAGGCCCTAGTTTCCATTCCCAGTGCAGAACTGCCAAAAGACAGGCACAAGGTACGTAAGACTTGGCGGCAAAAAATAAAGGTTAGGAGAAGAGCAGGGGAAAAAAGGAAACACACGACGAGGATGACAGCTGTGCTGCTCACATAACTTGCAGGATTCCACTTACCCACGCTTCCCAAAGACAGCAAGGAGGAGCCAGCCCCATAGAGGTGGGACTCACAAGAGCACCTCCCACAGGGGAGCCAGCCCTGAATCGCAGGTTTACTGCCCTAAATCCCATGCTATTAAATTCAATCAGAAGATTAAGAAAGAGAATGAGGCAGTGTAAAATAAAGACTATGTGAGAGAGAAGACCACCTTTAGGAGGACTGGTCACTTAACAGAGAAGTGCCTGTCTTGTTAAATGCTGCGTGCTGCAGCGTTCAGCTCTGAAGTAACGGGCCGCTCCTACGCTCCGGAGTACAGCTGAGTCCACCTGGGCAAACACTGCAGAATCTCCTTCTCCTTCTCCATCTGCTAGATGCCTGCTGACCACAGCCCAGCATCCCTGCCCAGTGGATCCAAACCCAGCTCACCACCCAGGCATATTTTATGTCCAGCGATGCATCCTCGAAACCTGAGACAGTGGTGATAACACCCACCAAATGCCTCTGGCCTCCCAAAATCTCTTACCGCCAGTACTACTCCAGCAGATTTTATTACTGTTATTTTGACTACACCTAATAGCAACCACACATAGCACTTCCAGTGTGCCAGGCACCAGTCCAAGAACTTTAATGGTACGAATGTATTAAACTGCTACTTCTCACATCCCTACAGGGTCGGCACCGTAATTACTTTCCTGTTACAGATCAGAAAACTGAGCCACAAAGAGGAAACTGTTTGCCGGGGTCGGACAGCAGAGACAGATTCAGAGCCAGGCCATGTGGCATCCAAATCCACCCCCAGCAACACAGCACACTGCCTTCCCCTGAGAAGCACATGCACACGGCTTTAAGCGTGAAAATCAGCTGTGCATGATTAAAACGCATCTGCACTAACAACAGAAGGACAGCCCTACGTTTTTAACAGGAAAAAACGCTGGGAAGAATCACCTGCATAAACTGATAAAAACAAATCACTGTCTTAAAATGCAATGTTACTTATTTAAAAGAAGAAGAAACATCTGGAACGCTTAGAGATGCCGGGGTTTTCAGTCGGTTTTACTTTCACACAGAACCAAGGGTCAGGCAAGAACGGCTCACAGTGTTTGTTCTTTTCTAAGTGTGTGCAACTTTTTGGATTGCACCAAATTCAACTGATCCTTTTCACAGTGAAGGTATGTCACCCTGAAGCACAACTTTTAAACCTGAGACAGGTCAGTTTAGCTGCTGTTAATCCTTATCTAACCCTCCGGAGTGACCTAAGTCCCCGGGATCAGGGTCAAGCTGGCCTGGCCCCAAACCACAGCTGACAAAAGCAAGGTGCTCTTGACTTCACCCTGAGGCCCCACGACAGATGCAACTGGTCATATTCCTCTTCTCCACCAGGTCCAGAGGTGGCTTCCCTCCGGGAGAAGGAAACGGCATTGTCCTGGCTGATCCTCCAAAAGACCGAAAGATGGGAGCATGAGATGAAAAGACAGAAGAGTGAATCCTTCCATCATCCAGCCCCAAGTTAGTGAAAGCGCAGTGCAGCGTCAGGCAGGAAGACTTCTGCATGGCCAAGGGTCCATGAGATCCGGAAGTGGACGGACCGGCGCCTCTCCCAGTGTCTGCTGCCCAGGCCAGCTTGAGTTGCCTTAAACAGTAAAGGAGGGCAATAAGGAATTTATTATCCCCCTCAAATGCCAATCCGAAGGAAGGGCAGGCTTCACAGCCAGCTGATTCAGCAGCTCAAGGACTTCAGCAAGGATCCGGGCTCTCTTCCCTCCAACTTTCACTTCATCCTTGCCTGGCACCGAGACCCTTCTGGGAACGCCCAGAGGAAGCAGCTATCATAGCTGCTGGGTCTTAGGAAAGGTGAGGTGGGAGGGCCACAGCACATCCTCCTAACCCATTAGATGGAGTCAGATCACGTGGTCAGTCCGGAGCCAATCACTAATGAGGGCCGCGATATAAACCAAAGAAAACCAGCCCAGAGGTAGGATCTGGCTCAGCCTGGTTACCGCCCTTCGCAGAGGAAAGCTGGAGCCTGTGCAAAACCCGCCACTTCGGAGGAAGGAGGACAATGGAAATGGATGCTGCTGCAGGGACAAACAGCATGCCCAACGTGCCAGACCTGGGCACGACACAGACCAGAGGGCGAAACTGGCACCATGACAAGCTGGCCCGGATTACTTCAGCCCTCATGACACAGGAACAACTGAACGCATCAGCAAGATTCAAACACGTGAGCAACTGGGTGAAACTTCACCGCTGTGGTTTCCACTGCCATCTCAGCACGAGGTAGCAGCGCCGACCAGCAGCACCCTGCCCGAGGCTGTGGAGCTGCCCTCAGGACCCTGTGGGCACGTCTCCACCGCCAGGCCATTCCCTGCTGCTCTCCTACCTCACCCCTACCCTGAGGCCCCTGGGCCCAGCACTGATGTGAGCCTGCGACCCCAGTGTCAGCCATCCCAGATACCTGCTGGAGAAAGCGATCCCGCAAAACAGTAATCATGCACTAGCTAGACCTGCTCGCTGCCTTTATGCCTCCTCCCAGGAAATTTACTTCTGAGAAGCTAAGTCAATTTTCTAGCCACATCCTCGTATTTTTGCTCAGACTTTCCTTCCAAAAAGGGGGGCAGGCGGGGGGGGAGGCTCACAACATTTAGAGACTTTGTGAACTGCCTTACTGTGGGAAGGAATATCCTGTGAAACCAGCGCCGCGGAGGGATGCGGTTCAGATCAATTGCGGTGTTTGATGCATCTGGCTAACATTCAGCCCCAGGCATTTCAATTTTAACGAATCCCAAAGAACAGAGTTTAATCTGACTTCTGAAGTCTTGTGGCATTTTCTCAGGACAATATTCATAAGTATTTAAAGGATGTCCGTGTTAAGAAGACAGGATTTAACTCAAATCAAACACCTGGCAGGGGACAGCCACCTAACCCCCAGCTCTGATCCTGCAGGTGGCTATGCCCCACCACAGCACTGCCAGCTGCACAGAGGGGGCAGACATAGGAAACCAGGTCTAGACTTGGGACTGTGTCGAGGTGATCTGCAGAGGGTCGCTCCAGGTTCCAGTGTGGGCACCTGTCACCTTCACCTGCTCAGGGACCTTCTGTCTTCTCTTGGCAAAGACCCCTCTTTCCCAACAAAATGCCATTCCATGAGGCTGAGGTGGGGGTCAAAGCCTCACAAAGGCAGGGACACCATCTGTGACCAAGCCAAACATGCTCAAGTCGCGTTTTGATGGGTAAGAGTCAGGCGGGGTGGCCTGCAGTCTGGGAGAGCTTCTGCCGTGAGAAACAGGAATGATACTGGGAGTGCCAGGGGGGTGAGGTGGCTATTTTCCAGCAGTATCACAGAGCATTTGGAAACGGGTGGTCAAAACAGAAGACAGCACTGACACATGGTTTCAGGACCTAGACCCAGCCCCACCTGAACCAACGACATCCTGCACAATAACCCCATCAGTTCTTCTATTTGCTCCAGCTATTTCTGTGTCAATTTCTCTCCCTCTGTCTTAGTTACCTTCCTCCACACTAAGACAAAATACCTGACAGCCAAAGTTAAAGGAGGAACGGTTTATGTCAGCTCACAGTTTGTAGAGATTTCAGTTTATAGTTGGCTGGCTCCAAGACAGGGTGGGATGGCAAAGGGGCAATGAAGAGGAGAAACAGTTCATGGCAAAGCAGGGCAGGCAGAAGGCAGCAAGCAGCAAGCAACAAACAGCTGGAGACCAAGGCAGCCCTCTTTCTGTCCCTTATATTCTATCCAGGCTACATGCCCTTAGGGTGGGTAGCACTCACCCCCAGGGAGGGCCTTCCTATTATTCACACCCAGAACTACACCAAACCAGTGAGTGGACTAATTCAGTAATCACACACCCTTAACCCCGGCATCACACACTCTAGATCCAGCCACCTCTGAGAAGCCCCACCTATGACTGCATGAGGCTGTGGGAGGACTTCTACACACAAGTCATAACACCCTCCTATTGAAAATTAAAAGCATTATTCCCTTAATTATTTGAAATCAAGAATATACAACTGACAGAAAATAGAGGCATCTCAGAGACTAACGTTAGAGATGTACAACAAAAGAAAACAAAGAAATCTGAAGAACTACCTCAATCCGAAGCCCAAGGATGGGCAAAGCTGAAGTTTTTCATTAACAGCCTGCCTCATTTTACTGTGTCCTCAAGCCGTGACTTATACATAAACCACATAGACACATCTGGTTAAGGTGGGGGGGGGGGGTGAGTGGGTACAACATGGGTCTGCACCTAAAAGGGTGAAAGGATCAGACGGAAGATCAAAAGTGGCCTCTGTGAGCACCACTTTTGTGTTTGTATAGCTTTGCCAAGATACAACTGACAAAGAAACTTATATAAAGCTAAGGTTCATGACAGGATTTGATGCATGTAGATAGCGCAATGATCACCACAATCATGTTAGTTTACGCATCCATCACCTGACGAGGTTACCACAGTGTTGGTGGGAGGAGTCAAGATCCACCCTCTAGCAGATGTCAAGTATACAGTATTGTTAAGAGCCGTTCCCACACTGTACACTGGATCCCTAGAACGTATTCATCTTTCACCGAAGGCTTGTACCCTCTGACCAACATCTTAGTCCAATCCCCAGCCCCCAGCAAGTACCATTCTACTCTCGAGTTGAACTTTTTTTTAGACTCTGCCATCTAAATGGGATTATGCAGTATTTTATTCCTCTGCTTTATTTCATTTAGAACAAAATCTCCATCATTCCTTCAACTACACCCTGAAATCCTCTTCCCCTCAGTTGAGGCCATTACAAATGCTAAAGGTGAAGGGGTTCTGAAGAGGTAAGTCATATTCAGCTGACTGATTTACTGCAACGGGAATTTATCCTGAGCGGGCCTGGCCTAACAGTTGAGCCTTAAAAGCGAGTAGAAACAGCAGAAACATCTTTATTTGGCCTTAAAGAAGCAATGTCCATGTGGGAGACAGCCATGTCCTCGCCAAAGGCAGGCAAACCTTCAGAGCTGAGACGTCAGTCCTGCAACCACAGAGCACTAAATTCTGCCAGCAACCAGTGGGCCCAGGAAAGTGAGCTCAGCCTCATTTGGTCACAGCCACACGTGACACCCTGACTCCGCTGGAGAGGAGGACCCAGCTCACTCTCAGGCTCATGTCCCAAGGAAACAAGGAACTCGGTGTGTGGTTTGAAGTCACTGACTCTGCTGTCATCTGTTCCAGAGCAATAAAGAAATGAACCCATCAGACATCCTGAGAGCTGTTAGCAACCAGGAGGAGGGCAGGGACAGAGGCAGGACTCGTGCCCTCTGAGGGGCCATGCTGTGGAAGACTCTGAGACCCTCCAGCTCTAAGACTTCAACTGCTGCTATCCATGTAGTCACAACCCACTGCCTCGCCCATCAGTCACCTCCACACTGTCCAACTGAATGAGAAACACGTTCGTGACCAACTCCCCCAATGATGTTATGACTGAGAACCGGAGGCAGCAACAGAGGTGGGATTTTCACAAGGTCGCTAGGAGGGTGGGGCACAAAGGCGAAACAGGCCCAGAGAGACCCACGCTCCCATCTCTGCTGCCCGCCCCCTTCCCGGCTCTGTGATCCTGGCCAGGGAACAGACTTCATTTATCACTCTGAACTTCTACTGAGGAACAACCCAGGATCAGGGAGTACAGATCCAGGCCCTCAGCTCGGTGCCTGAGTGTCCAGAGGGTTTTATAAGAACTAGAGTCTCCTCCTCCTCTCATTCTCTGCCAAAACCAATCCTCGGCATGGACTTCAAAGAGCTAAGGGGGTTCTGGAAAAATACAACTATGACAAGTTGACGAAAAGCAGTAGGATAATCCTAGGCCTGGGTTCTAACACTTAGTAATATGCCACCTCAGAGGTAGGACAACTACTCTCTCACCCAGACCCCCATTCCTAATCTGTGAAATGGGAACAATGGAAGAGCATCACAGGGTGGCTGAGGGGGTTAAGTGAGGACATATGTGCAAAAGGAAGCCATTAAAACTGCCACACACAGGGGCTCCTGTGTCTGCTCTCACCTGAGCTGGGCTCTTGCAGTCGACTGAAGACCACAAAAGGACAGCCAATGGCTGAAGTGTGTCTCCCCCAAGATACATAAAGCTCTAGCCCCCAATACTTCAGGATGCGGTGTGACGGGACATAAGGCCATTAACAATGACAGTCCAGTAAGATAAGGTCGCCCTGGAGCAGGATGGGCCCTTAAGCCCATGTGACTGGGGTCCTTAAGGAAGAGGAGCAAGACACAGAGCCAAGATGGCCTTGAGGAGGCAAAGCCCCGGGGAGCGCACCCGCAGGCGAAGACAGAGTGGGTGAGGCCTCTCCAAGCCAAGGTCTGGCAGCAAGGACCAGCAGGGAGCAAGAAAAAGGGGGAGCACCACCCCCAGAGCCTCCGAAGTGGAACCAATCTTGTCACCACCTTGACTTTGCACATCTGGGCTCCGCAACTGAGAGCCAATCAATCAGCTGCTAGTGTCTTAAGCCACCAGTTCAAAGTACTCTACAGTGACTGTCCCAGGAAGGGCTGGAAACCGTGACACAGTGCCCCCACCACATGTACCACATGCGAACTGCCAGAGCACAGAACATGAACTGCAGTGAAATAATCAAGAAGTGATGCATCTAGGGCATTCACTGCTTCCTAAATATAATGTAAGTGTAAGTTTACATAGCTGTGTTTTAAAATATTGCGCTTAATAACCAGATCTCAAAAGTGCTGCAAAAATCACAATTGGTTCTCACGAGCCAGCACGAGCAGTGAGCCAGAGAAGGAGGAAGAGCAGAAGAGAAGCCCCGGAGGCATAAATCCTGTGCCCTCACAGGTCTGCAGTCCACCTGGCCCTGGGAGGATGCTCTTCGAAACCAAGCCCCTCGCCAAAGAGGGTCACGCTGCCTGTCAGATGGTAATAGACAGTGTTCGGTTAATTAAGCAGGTTTTACTGCTGCTAAAACCCTGTGCCTATCTTCTCCCTGATCCCATAAAACATCCGTGGCAGTTCAGTTCTTAACCAATATGGGAGTAATTTGAAATCAATTTCTGCTCTCCTTGATGAACAATGGACTATTTAGTATGACCCATGGAGGAAATCAGAGGCCCGCTGCAGTGAGGCGGCTCTCTGGATCCGGGCGCCCCGCTGCTCCCACCCTGAGAAGGCAGGCCTCGCTCCCCGGGAACCGGGCCAGGCATCACCATTGCCTTGGGTGTTTGAACTTCTAAGTACAAAAGGAGGGGCTGTCTCATCCTTCCTGGGCAATCAGCCCATGTATGATGAGCAACAGCTACAAACTAGGCACACTGAAGGCCCAAGTGAGCAAGGCAGACACAGCCTGGCTCCCATTACCAGCATCACTCGGGCGCCTGTGTCCCAGGAGCCAGCTGCGCCTTACACAGACCACAGCACCTGCATGTGAAGGACCCAAACAAGGTCCTACAGGTGAGTGGAGCATCCATTCCTTCCAGCCCCAGACACGACATCCTGACACTCTCTCTTCATGTTTCTTGCTAAATGTCAACTTTCTCCAGTGAGGACTACTCAAAACAGGTAGCAAGCTACTCAACCTCCCACCTCCACCAAAATCCAAGTCCCCTTATCCTGCTTTGCTTCGTTTCCCCGACGTGTATCACCGTCTTCCACAAAAAACATAAGCCCTACAGAAGCAGGCATTATTTGTTGCTTTTGTCTCTTTTCCAAATAAATATCTGAAATGGGACAGAGCACTTAGGAGGCACTCAATGGATGGATAAATACATGAACTCTGCAAACTCTTGTGGAAGAAATGGTGTGTCAATGATCGTAAACTCTCCAACAGCTTACACTAATCACACTCGGTTTTTGCTGAATAAGCAAGTAAAATAATACCAAGAATACTGATTTCAGCCCATAAGTAACCTGGCATGACCCAGAGCACATAATGAAGTATCTTTACTTGTTGCAATTTTCCCCTTAGGTATTAAGATGCTCATCACATGGCAAAGGCAAACATGCTCACATGCTGTATTTCTGGAAGTCTCCCCCAGCTGTGTTCTGAATGAGTTGGCTCAGCCAGGATGGGTGTGGAAGAGTGGGAGGTTGAGCAGAAGCCCAACCCTAATGATCCCATCAGTGAAACTCTTTATCTGTTTTATATACTGAGAGGTCAGGTAAGACCTTATTTCAAAATAGGTTCCACTTCTTAAGGCAATCTTCAAAATACCCAACTTTAAGGCAGTTTAAAACAAAAACACATCATCAAACTATACCAAGACAGTAAATTCAATAGGTACAAGACTTCAGCCAGTCAAAACTTCCCTACACATAGCCTTGAATCACCCAAAAAGCACAATACCCATTTTATGTAATGACACTGTTCATGTTTTGTGCAATGCCTACATTTACCACCCACTGAGCTTGATTAAAACAAGAACTTCAGGCAAGTGACTGGGGATTAGAATTATGCTTTTTGGTACACGGAAGAGAGCACAAGATGAGGATAGTAAAGCGTCCACTCATCTATACGAGCCATTCTCTGATATTCTAGTAACACAGCCTCTGCAAAATCTTGGGCACATGAACCATTCTGAGTGATGGGGTAAGGAATGCAGAGTATGTGAAAGCATTGCAGAAAAAGTCCCAAAACAGCAAGAGTGCAACAATTTTGAATCTGTAGCCTGCTTGACTGAATCCATTCTTAACTGAGACTTTAGAGGCACAAAACTAGTTAATATTTCTATCTGTTACCAGTTGACTAATGTCCCCCAAACTTGCTCTGTCCTTGATCCCAGTTCTTAACCTCCAGTGCTGCAGAAGTTGATCTCATTCATACAGAGGGTTAATTAAAGATGGACTGCATTAAGATGAGGTCATTAGGGAGAACCTCAATGCAGTGTGACTCATATCCTTATACAAAGGGGAAATCTGGACACAGACCTATACCTACTGGGAGAATGTCACATGAACACAAAGGCAGATTTTGAGGTGTACTTGTACAAGCCAAGGATGCCAAGGTCTGCCAGCCAACACCAGAAGCAAAGGGAGAGCCATGGAACACAGCCTCTTCCTGGCCCTCAGAAGGAACCAACCCTGCCCACATCTTCATCTCAGGCTTCTGCCTCCAGAACTGTGAGATGGCTCATTTCTGTTGCTGCAGTCCAGCAGATTATGTTGTAACAAGGACACCAGCTACGTCACACAACTTACAAGCGCACACTTTTCTGCTTCGTTGGACTGCCACACCCAAAGTCTTCCATACTGGGCTTTCAACTCTAAGTGAACTTACAACCTGACAGAACGGTCTGAGTTCAATGAGCATGTTTTACAACTCTTCACTATCATCAAGTAATAAGCCCCCAAAATACCTAAGAGAGGAAGGCAACAACACAAAACGACCAATGTCACATCCTACCTAGTCCAGGGACCAGAGAAGGAGTCTCCACGGGAATAAAAACAGGCACTAGCTGCACTGCCTCAGTGCGAGAAAAGCAGTTCTCAATTTCTCTACTCCCGCTGGCCCACTCCGAGCCTTCACGTGATGAATAAAAACACCCGAGGGGAAATGCGGACCCATTCATCAGCATTCCTAGCCAGACACTGAGCTGCTTAATGGCTTTATCGATTCCTTGTTTTGCTCTACATTATGTGTTACATTGGCTCAAGAAGTCCATACAAGAAGACTCAAGATGGTGTTGGCAAAAAGGCATTATTTCATTTTAAGCTTGTTACCACTGGGATGGGTCAACCCTGAACAGAAGTAGCAGAGTTTCAAAACAAGCATGTGCACAATTTCTATTCACTCAGTGCCAGCAGCTCCTTCCCATGGACACTGTCCCTTGTTTTCTAAGCCAGAACCTGGGTGGGAAAGAAAAATACACTGGCAACAACTGCAGCCTTAAGTGGATTTTTTCATGTTAGAATAATGTTTTGTTTTATTTTATACTCCATGATAATGGCTCCAAACACTTTAACAGGATAAATTTCATATTAGTTAAATGACCCTAATTACAACAAACACAAACCACTCTCTCCATTGTACAGAAATATCAATATTTATGGCAAAGCCAAACTGAATAAATGCCTCACAAAAATCTGTCAAAAGAAATGCAGGGTCTTCAGTGTCCTTTCAAATTATCCATTTTAATGGATTAAATTAAACAACACACACAAACACATAGAATGCTAAGATAAATTTATGTATTAAGTTTAGAGAAATGACTTAACCCAAACTGTTAACAAGGTGTTTGTAAAAAAACGTCCTGTTACTTATATAAACAGGTATGTACATTACCTTACATTCACAAAAAAAGTATTGTGAACTTAATATAAAATTCCACTTAATTTTGGAATAAATGTACATATGCAGTGTCTTCATACACAGTTAAACAAGCCAGGACTGATTTTAGGGGGCTCAAGAATGAGGGGGTGGCCACAGATAAATTTGTACCTTAATCTATACATTTTATAGGTAAGCAATTTTGGCGGGCTGCAGGTGTGGCTTAGCGGAACAGTTACATGCTTAGCATGCACCAGGCCCCCTTGGTCCAACCCTCAGCTTAGAGAGAGAGAGACAGACAGACAGACAGACAGACACACACACACACATACACACAATGCTGTAGCCCACCAGGCTCTGAGTATGATGCTAATTCTAATTACTTCATTAGCAAAGGGTCAAACTTGGGGCCAGACTAATAAATTATCAGAATGCAATTCGCTACCACCTCCCACATAGCCACTGGAGATGCCCTCTCTACTCAAATTCTGGGCTCTAATCCCCTTCCTGGAACCCAAACTCTGAGGATGTCTTTCCATCTCTAAGACACCTCAGTGTTCCACAGTTTGCTTCTCTGTCCAGCTAAGTATAATCAGGTTTCCCCTCTTCTACAGAAGATGAAAGAATACTCAAAACATATCTTTAAATGTTAATGACTGTGCAGATCCAACTCCCCCTACCCTGGCTGCATGGAAACCAATGGTCCGTTGGCAAACAGAAGGCCAAGCGCCAACTTTTGAGGTACAAAGGCAGCACCCCCTCTTGTTGGGCCGTCATGGGAGGTGGGAGACTGCTGCAGCTCTCCGTATGCAGACACAGCAGCGTGTCCAGATGGAGGCTGGAAAATGCAGACCGTCATCTGTGTGTTCTGACTAAATGACAAACATCTGTAAACACAGAGCAGCTCTCTCACTTTTCATCTGGATTAAGAAAAATGCCTTCATTTTCCCACAACAGATTAAGAATTTTTTTTTTTTTAAGCACACTAATTGTAACAATTCCCTGTAGATTTCAGACCTTGGCTCTGCTTAGATCAGGCCAATTTTGTTGCAAAGATCTTGTTTCTTCTTGCAAACTATTTCCCTAAACACACTGAGCAGATTTCCCTGTCATGTTTTATTGATAGAAGTCAGCTTAAAAGCAGGGCTGCCAGATTATTAGCATAGTGTGAATCAGGGCCACGCAAAGTACTGATGGATGGCCACGCCCTGCCATAACCAACACAATAAATTGGAGGCTCCAACCAAATTTGGCACAAAGAGAGCCTTAATAAATATCTGCAAATTGAAAAACACTCTACCTAACAAACAACCAGAAATAACTGACGTTGGATTGTGGGGGCCACTCGCCCAGCCCTCTTGAGTTACTCTAGTTCTCTACACAAGCAGAATCTGCAATCACTGCCTCTCTTCTGCGTGCCCACTTTCCTTGCTATAGGAGTAGGCTCCCAATGAAGAAACTCCCACCCAGGGCCTGGGATTTAGCTCAGTGGCGCCTCACCTCCCTCGAAAGTACACGATCCCGAGTTTGATCCCCGGAGCTCCACCAAAAAAGACAATCCCCACATAACTGACCCTGCTCCCTGCACAGGCTGAGGTGAGGGACTGGGAGGTGTCAGCTACCTGGAGCTCTCCTCAGAGAAGAGTGCTTTTAACCTGTCTGTGTTTAAATCCTTCTAGGTTCAGAGCATGTGTGTTTGTCCATGCTGGCTTCCAACCAGTTGTTCATTTAATCCAACCACTCAAGAACAGGTTGCATATTCCATAAAGAATCATGCTCAGGGGCCAGGGATTTAGCTCAGTGGTTCCACCACCTGCCTCTCCAGTGCAAGGTCCCAAGTTCGATCCCCAGTACCAAAAACAAAACAAAACAAAACAAAAAAATCATGCTCAGTACATAGTTTAGACTCTGCTTTCCAAACTATTTTTTTAAAAAGTAATTCCAAGGCTAGAGATTTAGCTCAGTGGTTCTGGTTCCTGCCTCGAAAGCTCAAGGTCCCAAGTTTGATCCTCAGTACCAAAATTTTTTTTTAAAGTAATTCTAATAATCAATACACATTCATCACATGCCACAGTGAACACCCTGAGATGCATTTTATTTTTTAAACACAGCTGTCCATCTGCTGTCTACATTGCTGATGAAGTTCTAAGTCATTAAGGAGAGAAGGGAATTCATTGGTGGTGATAATACACAGAACTGCTCATCTTCCCAACTGCCTTCAAGGTTGAAAGAAATGATACCAGCTAGCTATTAATTAGATTTAGTAGCAACAAAATATTACTTTTCAAGCAATTTAAAGAACTGAGAACAGCTATAGAGCTCAGAATTTTTCTGTTTTTTGTACCCCTCACCCCCACCCCTTAAGTCCTCCCCTCATTAAAAATGCTTGACCCAAGAGGAAACGAAAAACTGATGAGTAAATGTAAGGATTATAAAAACCTCATCCAGGGCCGGGGATTTAGCTCAGTGGTTCCGCCACCTGCCTTGCAAGCACAAGGACCTGAGTTCGATCCCTGTACCAAAAAAATAAAAATAAAAAAAATTAAAACCTCATCCATCTCCAATTTTTGAAAGCCATTTCATTTTGTTTGACCAAGAAAAGGAAAACTGTATAGACAACCTGTTTTTGTTTTGTTTTTTGGTACCGGGGATCGAACTCCGGTCCTTGCGCTTGTGAAGCAGGCGGCGAAACCACTGAGCTAAATCCCCGGCCCTAGACAGCCTGTTTTTAAGAAATAGACTTTAAATTGCAATTGCCACCCAGGTAACCAGCTATTTGGACCAGGAGGAAGATTTGTGCCCTTTTAAAAAATCTTGTTATTTTTTGCTAAGCTGGATAACAAAGGAAACGTTGATTCCAAGAAACTATAGGGTCCCCTAAAAGGAACCCACCATGGCGGAGCCTCGTGACACTGTAACATCAAAGGTGTCTGTCCTAGTGGATGGAGAGGCCTCCTAAGAGGGCGCGCAAAGCTTAGCTAAAATACCAGTGTCTTACAGTTATTACCAAGAAAATCATTTGAAACCATTTCAACTAGACGTAACTTCTCATGGCAAAAAGAAACTGCAACGCTGCAAGATCCACTTACTCTACAGCACATTTTAAGCTCCGGGGAAAGGGAAGCCTCAGTCACCAGGTGTCTCTGACTGAGGAAACCCCGCGGTCGGCTCACACAGCATTTCAATGCATTACACGGAAATTTCCAGACCGTGTGTGCTTTGCAGGCAAGAACACACCTAAGCTGCCCTTTCCACCCGAGCACAGAGCAGGAACCTAGTAAGCAGCCTTCAGGGACATCCTCCCCCTCTTTTGAGCGTGCAATCTCCAGGACCTTCGGGGAAACCCAGGCTCAGAGGAGGCTGACTCAGAAGCTCGATCCATTTCTAAGGTTCAGGCCCCGCCCCTTACTCCCCCCCCCCACCTCCACGACTGTGCCCGGGTGAACATCTCGTTGGGGGCGGGGGGCACCGAGGACTGAACCCCATGCATGTTAGGTAAGTACTGCACCACTGAGCTACAACCCCAGGCCTTTTTATTTTGAGACAAGGTCTTGCTAGGTTGCCCAGGCTGCCCTTGAACTGACAGTCCTCCTGCCACAGCCTCCCAGGTAGCTGGGCATGGGCCACCAGCCTAACGGTGAAATTTCTAACGAGGAACATATCACACATTCACACTGCCAAGTTCAAAACATGTCATCCACGGGATTCTAATTCTTCTACACTCCTCACTGCCCTGTCCTCTTCCTTAATGCTTCCCAATGCAGTTTCCACACCACTGCCCTAGCAGGGACGGCAGGAGTCCCTCCTGCTCAACAGCAATTTAGCACTGAGGCGAGACGATCCTGGCCAGTGTGAAACACCTCTGTCACTCCAGGGCAGAGAAGAAGCCCACTGCAGGGCTGGTGACCCTGGATGCAGGACGTTCCTGGATTCATGCACACGTGACCTGCCAACATCGCAGCAGGCTCATCCCCACCCCCTCTCAAACTCCACAAAGTTGGATAAAGAAATGGTGCAGAGAAGAAAGGTTTCAGGAAGACTGGCTCGGGAAGGCTGAATCACCCTCGAGGATATCTAGGACCAGCAAGAGAAGAGCTAGTGAAGACCTCCCTCTCTAGTATCCTATGATCTGACTCCTTATTCTGGCTTTAAACAAACCCTGAGAAATATACCCAGGGAGGTATATGTAAAGATGTTCTCTGTAAGGTTGACCTAAAGACTATTAGCAGGAAATCACTAGTTAGCTCTGGGGCGTATTTTAATAATGGAGCACTATATGGCAATTAAGAGGATTGTGTTAAATGTACTACCAAGATCAACAATGAAGTATCTTTAAAAATCACTGTCAAATGAAAAAACCAAACAGTTCAATGACAGAGTATTATCTGTGTAGAAATCATCTACTTACTTATATAAATATACATGAACCCTATTAAAATAGTTTCCTTCTGTAGAGGCAAGGATGTACTCAACAGATTTAAGCATTAGATGAAATGGTCTAGAAAAGAATATAGACTCATGTGAAAGTTTTCTATGAAGAAAAATAAATAAATGGCAGCAATTCTCACCCCAGGAGTGTGTGCTCCCTTGCAACTACAAGATGAGGCTGCCTGAGTCAGCTCCTGTCCCATGGGCACAGAGGCAAGTCCGGGCCTTCCCATAGGTGGCCACCTCTCTCCAGCAGCCGTCTGGGAAACCTTCAGTCTGGTGTCCTCTGGGCTTCCAACCTCATCTGTCGCCTAACTCCTCGATTTCTGGAGCAGACTCCCTCAGTCCACCTTGACATGGCTGTCTTCTCTTAGGCCAATCTAATAGCAGATGCCAAACACGCACCTCTATTCTACTTCTGTCCTCCACACTGGGATGAGACATCATCCATCCATCCACTCTACACCGAGCAGCTACCACACACCCAGACTGGTGCGAACTTAGCAACAGGCCAGGCGATTCTGACTGCACTGACCAGCCCAGTGGCCTGGGCTCCTGACACTGCACCCCACCCCACCCCACCCCACCCCATGGGTTACCTGAATCTGAAAGCTCACAATGAACCTATGACAATAAAAGCCAGCATGCAAAACAGCCACACTCAGATCCCACCCTACCACTGACCAGTGTCACTGGAGGAAGATCGTTCTCTGTGAGCCTCAGTTTTCTCATTCCTCATGAGAGCTTAGCAGGCCATGATCTCATGGGTCATACTGAGGGTAAAATAATATATGCCAAGAGCTAAGTCCAGAACCTGGAACAGACCATTCACAACTGTAGTTTCCCGTAGAGGACAGTGGTGGAGTGGGAGCAGGCAACCTTTCTCTGTAAACATTTCAGAAGTATACAGGCTACACAGAACTCTGCCACTGTGCTGCTTGTAAGCAAACAGACATGGCTGTGCGCCTGCAAAATTTTATTTATGGAGCTGGGCACGGTGGCATGAGTCCGAGCATGCTGAGATTGGAGGATCGTTAAGTTTGACAGCCTGAGCAACCAGCAAATTAGAGAAACCCTGTCTCGAAATAAGAAATATAAAAAGGGCTGGGGTACTCAGTGTGAAGGCCCTGGGTTTAATACCCAGTTCTGGGGGGGAAAAAAACTATTTATGGACCTGATATTTGAGTATTACATGGCTTTCGTGTGCCTTAGTATTACTTGTAAAATTCTTTCAACAACTGAAAAATGTTTTTTAAAAGTTCTTAGCTCCCCAGCTGTACAAAACAGGCAGTAGGCCAGATGTGGCCCCAGGCTACATTTTGCCTACCCATGTATTAGAAGAAATCCTATAACCTAGAGAGAGACCAAGAAACCCTAACCTATCAGGCAACAAATATTTCCTCCTCACAGAAAGCTGATGTCACTGTTGTTTGCTATAGAAATCTCCAGGATTAGGCTACTTGAAGAAAACAGAGTATCTATATATATATGGATTTGGATGTGGATGTATGAATATCCATATATTGTTTAAACATTCATTTACACCTCTCTTTTTTTCATTGGAGAAGTGTTTTAGGATATATAGCAGCAGTATAATAGTATATCTTTTTTTTTTTGTACAGGGGATCGAACTCAGGACCTTGCATCTGCAAGGCAGGCAGTGGCACCACTGAGCTAAATCCCTGGCCCTAGTATATCCATTATTTAGAAAAATGTCACAGGTATATGTCCAAAACTTTCTCCCCCAATAAGGCAGGTTCTACTTGTGCCTTCACAGAAAAGGAACACACAACTGCACTAAAAGGAAATCATCACCTGAATCAAATCATGGCGGAATTCCACACAAACCTAAGGCACAAGAGATTCTACAGAACAAATGACTTGTACTCATCAAAGGTGAGATCATGGACCGGGAATTTAGCTCAGTAGTTCCGCCGCCTGCCTCGCAAGTGCAAGGTCCCAAGTTCGATCCACGGTACCAAAAAATAAAAAAAAGTGAGCTCATGAGAGACAAACTTCCAAATCTAAGAAGGCTGGAGAGACAAGGTAACCTGATGAAATGTGTGATGGTGAATTTGGACACTAGACTAGAGAAAAAAAAAAAGCCTTCAGGGGTCGGGGATTTAGCTCAGTGGTTTTGCCGCCTGCTGAGCAAGGACCTGAGTTCAATCCCCGGTACCAAAAAAAAAAGCCTTCAAATTTGTTGTTTTCCTACAAAGGGCATTAGTGTAATGATTGAGTAAGTATGGACAAAGTGTGTTGATTAGATAACTATCTATATAGTTACACTCACATAAGCAAAGATCCTTACTAAGGAATGTCTTAGTTACTTTTCTGGTTGCTAAGACAAAATACCTGATGCTCAAAGTTAAAGGAGGAAAGGTTTATTTGGCTCACAATTTACAGAGATTTCAGTTCATACTTGGCTGGTTCTAAGGCAGGGTGGCATGGCACAGGAGTGTAGCAGAGGAGAAACTGTTCTCAACAGACAGAAGGCAGCAAACAGCAAAGTAGCAAAGCACCAGCAGCAAGCGACAGCAGCAGCCCTGTTTCTGTCCCTTATTTCCACCAGAGTGAGGCACCATTAATCCCAGCATCACACACTATAGATCCAGCCACTTCTCACAAACCCCATCTATGACCACATGAGGCTTTGGGGGACGTCTAAACACAGCCATAGCAAAGAAATACACCTTGAAGTACTTAAGGAGTAAAGGATGAATAGGTCTACAACACACTCTTAAACTCCCCAGAAAAAAATTGTGCACATACACACACGTGTGTTTGAGACACAAAGAGACAGATTTTGTGTATATGTGTATAGAGGAAAAGGTTGAACAAATACAATAAACCTATTACTAGGAAATCTGGACACAAAAGAACACAGGAATTCTCCGTACAATTTTTGCATCTTCACTGGAAACCTGAAATTATTCTGAAATTTAAGGACCACAAAAAAAACCAAAACATTTCCCAGGTAAAAGCCCTGTATGGACAGCATACACCTGTTTGCTTTCCACATTTCTATTTTACAAAATAATGTGATGTGGTATTTGCCATTAGTACTGCAAATAAAAACTGATGTGTCTAATGTCAGCATCGGCCCTTAACTTCTGCCCTGAGTAAGCTGAAAATGAATCAAAACTCTTCCCCAGCTATGTACAGTGGCCCTGGACCCTTCACGGCCTCATCACCAGCTCCCCTTGGCGGCGCTCGGTGAGTTCCATGAAGAGGTGTGGAAGCATGTACACGAACCTGGCACAGAAGTACCTGGGTGACACACGGCCCTAGAAATAAAGAATAAATAGAGACCAAAGAGCAGCCCTGCCAATCTGATGATGGCTAACCATTTCCCTGTCACAGCAGTCAAAGAAGCCAAGCAGATCCTGTCCAGGGAAAGGAGACAGGCCCAGATAAAGGGGCATCAGACAACAGGGGTGCGCCCATGCCCTCCGGCCCTCGGCCTTCGCCTTCCCGGTGCCCCCAGTCTGCGGACGGGCACTGCTTTGCTAGCTGCCTCACTGTGGCCCGTCCCTTCCCGGGAAGGCATCCTCTCTCAGGCACCAACTTTTCACTGCTGTCAGCCCTGCAGGCAAGCAACTCTGCACCTGGTGGATCAAGTGAGCAAGAGGAGCAGTCACGCTTTAGTTTCCTATCAGTGAAGGGTGAGGATTGGGGACAACAAGATCTGAACCGGCCTCAATTCCCCGGCCTTGAGACAGCGCTCTCAAGTTGGCATCTCAGCTTCGGACTCCAGGGTCCAATCCCAAGCCCTTACAAGAACATGACCTGCTAATTGGGTCCCCAGTGCCTCCATCATAAATAGATACTACAACTGGCAGGGTAATTAGCAAGCTTTCACTGCCAAGACAACCACCTCTTTTTTTTTTAATTTCCCCACTGCAGAACTTCTCCTTTATGACCTTAAGTTTCAAATCCTGGATATTTTGGGATGACAAAGGTCTACTCAATCAGACGAATGTATCACCTAATGAAAGCAATTAAAGTAGCAATTAATTCAAAACTCAAACTAGCAAAACAAGGCAAAAATAAACAGAGGAGGAAATTAAGCAAAAACCAAACCACATTAATAATTTCCTTTGTTTCAACTACTCAGAGGCTTCACCAAAAATGTTAGGATGCAAAAGCCCAATCAGTACCTTAATTTTCATTTTCTTCTATGATGACTGTCTTGATGCACCTAGCACACAGTACACCCCAAAAAATGATACAGGCTTGGCAGAAAAGGCCCCTTTCTCCAAGAATCTTCTGCCAATGAACAAAGGAGAACCTATATCTTCATCTTTCTTCTAAGAATTAAGCTTCATGTGAAAGAAAAAGATGTTTTGATATTCCCAGTAGGATTCTAACAATGTTTTAAAAATGCATCAATAACTCACCAAAAGGCCACAGCCCAAATGGCAAGTTATTAATTATGCCATTACAGATGATTTCTATTGTCCTCCATGTACCTTTATGAATCCCCCCTTCCTGTAACGAACATTAGTTACACTTCAACAGTCAGTGAAACAATTATGAAAAACATGGAGATTAAAATAACATTCCCGTTTAAACATAGAGTACACTTCATATTCTAACATGCAACAAATCACTGGGGAGCTTGTTGAAATGCAAATTGATTCCTCTGGTGAGGGCAGGGGTGAGACCCTGCATTTCCAACAAGATCCTCCACCAGGACCACGCAAACCCAAAGATGCTCTCACTGCTTATGATCTATGAAACGAAAATAATTCAGATACCAGCAATCCCAGTTTCAAAGAGATGATGATGGTAATAGGCCTTAAATCAAAGCCAGACTTAACACAGAAAACGTATTTTGGGCAGAAATGGAAAAAAGGAAAAAAGAAAACAAAACAAAACTGAACTTTACTTGAAAGTACAGTGCTGTGCTGGAAGCGCTCGCCTTCATAGCTGAACACAAATGAAATTGCTTCTTATTGATTTTAATTTAGCTTGGAACACTTGCTGTCCGATAATGCCAAAAGAGGAGACTGCCTGGGAACAGGATATAGGGCAGAAGGCTCTGGGAGGGCTCAGACCCGCTGCTCCAGCCTAGGCGGCAGTTCAGGCACAGCCCTACGGACTGGGGGGCGCCCTCACACGATTCTGCGCTAATCGCATCCATTTGGGCCCCTTACCATTATGGACTTACTATTTTTTTTTAAGTTCAGGCTCTAAATGTTGTTCAATTAAATTTTACTCATTTCCTTACAGATCCTTAGGATTCTAATTTACAAACAAAACCAAGAGAAGCAGTTAGGCTAAATGTTACCAGCTTAGCTCCCCTAGACGGGCCATCCTTAACACCAAAATAAAAGTCCTTCGGTTCATGAAGATAAAAAGCTCAAAATGAATGAACTCAAAAAACCAATTGCAGGAACAAAACCACTGAAAGAATTATATACTGTCAGGCTGGGGAGAAGGTGTCTATCTTTCCCAAGGCCTAGTTTCCTATTCTTTTGTGTAGCTTAGGTAGGTATTGGGGTCCTTTGAAAATGATCAAAATTAACCCCTGGTTCATATAGGTGAAAAGATGTATTGAAAAAGATCTTGGGCACCTCAAAGGAGCCAATTAACAACCAAATAACCTAGCTTCAGAAAGGGATCGGAGCACCTCCAAGAACTCAAGGGAGCAGAGACTGGGAGAGATAATGATGTTCTTGTGTCCCTTGGCTCAAGGAGTCAAGTCCGGGTAGAAAAGAGGTGGCCAGTCTAGCCCAGGCTTTGCAGTACTCTGTCAGGAATGAAGAGAGCCCCAGGAGGCAGAAGGTCCTATCAAGATAATGGAGGAAGGACAGATTCCCAAAGACTAAAGCGCCGTTAGCAAAAAGCGGTAAAGGGACGCTGGACCGGCAAAAGTATCAGCAGACGATCATAAAACAGAACAACAGTCGCATGCTGGTAGGGACTCGTGCTATACTTTCACGTAATTCTTACGCTCTAGGAGATGGGGCGTGGCCAGGCGGCTGGAGGAGTGGGCGGGACCTGTTGATGGCACGGTTCCAGGGCAGCGCTAGGTGATTCTCAGGACCCTGTGCAGAACTTCTCACGGGATCCCAGGAGATGTGGACTGCAGAAAGCAGACCAGGCGCCAGGAGGAGCCTGCTGTTGGGACTCTTGGAGGAAGCCCACCCTGGCTCCCAGGTCCAGGTTGTAGATGTACTTTCTTGCGGGGGGGGGGGGGGGCGCGACCGGGGATTGAACTCTGGTCCTTGCGCTTGCGCAGCAGGCGGCAAAATCACTGAGCTAAATCCCCAGCCCAATGTACTTTTATTTTTATGTTTTCCCTTTGCCTCTTTTGTTCGGCCCAAGTTCGCTTTGTGGAGCCAGGTTTTCCCTTACCCCTTCTCCCCTCATGTTTCAAATAAACTTGTTGGTAGCATTTTTGGCTTGTCCTATCCAATTCTGTTTGAGGTGAGAAGGACCTGGAACACATTTAATTGGCAAACCATTTTTAAAGGAACTACCTGATAACACATCTACTCTGTAAGACAGTGACCATTATCCCACTTTATAAATGAGGAATGAAGAACTAGGGACACCAAACTATTCTACGACAAAGCAAGGAGATACTGTCGTCTGTAAGATCCCTGTTGAGAAAGGCATTGAGCCTTGCTCTGCATTATTTTACAGTCTCTGGGGACAGGAGAATCAAGGCCATGGCCTTGCCTGGCCGTCAGGCCCAGACAATGCATCCAGCAGCAGCTCCCAAGCCCTGCTAATCTCTGTGGCATCCACGTCCACCTACAGGCAGACAGTCGCTGATGGCTTTACTCTACGAGACAGCAGCCAAGACACAGGCTGACAGGGGTGCAGGTCCCAGAAACGCGTGACTTCTCCTCGGAATAAGCCCATTTACCTACTGGTCAACCCCCTGACGAAGCTAATTACTGCCTCCACTCATCTATTTCTCTATTTCAGATGTGCACACAGAAAATACCAACCAAGCCTTCAGAAGTTTAGAGAGCACCTACGACCAGGGAGGTAACCTGTCTCCTCTATTTCTCCTGAACAGATAGGATCAGATTCAGTATTTCAACATTTTATTATCCTCAGCTTTATATACAGTACACAACCTGCCTCAGGGACCTTTATCTTTACTTCTCTAATCTACATACATTGTTAAGAACCCCAAATGCCAAGCACATGGAGTCTCTACTAACAGTTGCCTTCAACTCATTCCTTTCCTTGCAGTTATGTCCAAAGGTTGCCCCCTGCTAGTCAAAAACCATAATACTCCACTGGACGGCTCAGGCACCCATTTCTGTAGCTGAAGCCTCCAGGTGTCCAAAAGGCAATGCTCTCTTTACCCAAGAGTGAGCCTGGTCAGCCTTCCTTCCCTAGCTTCCAAAAGACCTAAGAATCCTCATGTAAATCCAAACTAACCCCATGCCTACCACTGCAGGGTCACTGAGAGATCGCTAATCCCATGCCCAGCCCTAAAGTATGCTACTTCCACCAGGCATAGAAACACATGCCTGTAATCCCCACTACTCAAGAGGCTGAGGCAGGAGAACTGAAAATGTGAGGCCAGCCTAAACAATGTAGGGAGACCCTGTTGGAAAATAAAACAAAACAGCAGAGGATGGACCATAGTGGTAGAGCACCCCAGCACTTGCTGCCAGTACAAAAAAAAAAAAACCTGTTTCCTAAACTGCATCCACAGTCACACTGTCTCCATTCGCTCCGAGAAGCAGCATCCGTCTGAGTGGCCAGGGCGAGGAGAAAGAATGTACCAGAATCTCTCACCAGTGTGGTCACACTTCGTCACACTTGGTATCCTCATAATTTTCATCATTTATTTACAGGCTGAACATCTCTAATCTGAAAATCTGAAATTCAAGACAGGAAATCTCTGAACATCAACTTGAGGACCTAAGTGGAAAGTTCCACGCCTGATTTCAGTGTGAGAGGCTGCAGTCAAAACACAGGTGCATTCGAAGTGTTACACAAAATTACCTTCCAGCTTTGTGGAGAAGGTACACAGGAGATATCTGAGTTTCGTGCTTAGACTTGGATCCTAGCGCCAAGATATACATATACAGGCATAGAGATTTACGCATGCAAATATTTAAAAGTTATCTGAAATCTGATACCCTGCTGGCCCCAAGCATCTCAGATAAGGGTTACTCAACCTGTATTTGTGACATGCATGAAGGTAGTATGTATTCAGCATTCCCAAGCAAAATAAAAAGTAAAGATAAACAACTGCCAAGATAAATAAACAACTCTGGATTCCCTCCTTTTGTTCTCCTAGCCCTCTCTCACACTGGGGCCACACACTGGAAAATCGGGATGCACACACCTAACATCACAGGACACCAAACCCGCCCTGGCTGGCGCAGCCGGCCTCCGGAACAGCATCAAGTGCAGTTGAGGAACCCTGAGGGAGAAGCTGCCAAGGAGGCCGTCTCCTAAAACAAGGGCTTCCGTGTGTGTGGAGAGAGACCGCCCGCCCGTTTGACCTTCCTTTTTACCCCTGAGCTTTCACACTTGCAGTCTCATTAACTAGTGTCTGCAACTAATTAACAGGTGTGGCAAGAAACAGAAAAAAACAACCCTTGGCAACCTTCTCTCAGGGAATTGCCCGACTCTAGCTTTACAAGTCCTCCAGGCTGCAGCTGGGAGCACGTTGAGATGGGATTCGCATTCACGGTGAGCTCTTCAGCCATTAAAAGTCTCTACACCAAGGAGGGTTACAAATGCATCCCCGGCTACAAGGTTGCTTCCCCAGCTATAGATGGGCACCAAAAATATCATCTACTCAACCACTTGACTGGACCAAGCCCAAAACCCCCTGAAAGTAAGCAGGCTAATGATGTGTACTTGCTGTGCTCTGGGCTAAGATAGCAATGAAGGAAACACAAATATTTTCTCTCCATCAAAACACGTTACTTTTCTGTAACTACTTGAAAATCTCCAGAAACCGCAGGCATCACAGTACCTTGCTAACATTCCCCCTGCAGAGGAAGGGCATAATTATATCCTGTTACAAGAGGAAAACTTACAAAGAGCTGTGGAAGGGCCAGAAGAAAATAACAATCACCAACTTCTTTTACCCACCACAGAAATAAAACACAGTAAAAAAATTTTCCTTCCTGTTATTAATGTATATTAAGTTTAAAAAAGCATTCTAGCATTTCACCAACCCTAAATCAGAATACACACACACACACACACACACACACATACACATATATATGGACTTGACCTTGTTCCATATACCCTAGTGAGCCAAGTATCAAAGACGTCAGATATGGTCCAAATTAGCCTTCAATCCATGATCACATGGCCTTTCACCTCTGAGAATTCAGCCACCAGGCTTAAAGTATTCCAATTCAATAAATTAAGTGCAATTCACAACACACGCACAGATTGCTATGTATGAAGAGAAGCACCATACTTTAGAAAGAAGGCTGCAGGCTTTGGACCTGGAAGCCCACTCCCAGCAATGCCAAACATATCTGACACAATTTCTTAACACAGCAAAACTTCTATTTACATACTTGGGAAATACAAAGAGGAATTACAGATAAGGTACGTCTCCCCAGCATGGGTGGTTTTATTTTGCAAACTTGTGGTCACAGTGGCTGCTCAAAATGTGGTGGTTTATGCTAGTCACATTATGAAAACACCCGCAAGCAGGAGGATAATTTCAGGAGACCCTTCTGTACCCCAAATTAATGACCAGAGAGGGAGGGGGCTCTTCCCAGAGCTCAGAGCTTGCAATGCAAATCTTCCACTGACAAGACAAAGAGAGGGGAACTGTTCCCAGGGCAGCTGCAAGTGGTCACAGCACTGTCTAAAAAAAGGCTTTGCCTTGATAACCGGGCAAGAGACAAGCCATAGTTCTGTGTGGACAGAACTCCCTGTGGACGGAACGGGTCAGGGGACTACTCAGTGTAGGAGTCACTCTGAAACCAGGCATTGTGGCACCTGCCTATAATCCCAGCACTGTTGCAGGCTAAAGCAGGAGGGTCACGGGTTCAAGCCCAGCCTCAGCTTCTTAGTGAGACCCTGTCTCAAATTAAAGAATAAAAAGGGGCTGGAGATGTAGCTCAGTGAGAAGCCCTGGGTGCAATGCCCAGTAATGGCCTGCAAAGTCGCTCTGAAGTCAGGCTCCCCATAAAATATGAGGAAGCCCCCCCCAGAACTCCTGTCTTTGTTCCCCTGTGGGCAGCGAAGCCACCTGAGGCTCAGCACCCTCCCACACCCCTTCTTCAACACCCTGGCTGGAAGGCTGCCATGCCCTGAGGGCAGGTGTCTACACTGCCCAATTCCCTGAGAAGGAGGCATTCCCGGTGGGAACCTAAAAAGCTAACAAGGAGAGGGTTTCTCAGTGCCCTCCTCACTCCCCGGCCTCTGGCTCTCTTGCACATACTGGTGGCCACAGACCCACACTCACATGGCAGGACCAGGCACTGTACCACGAGCACTTCTCAGCAAACTTCTGAATTCAGTTCAGTCAGCCTCCATATCCCCAGGGTCCTTATCTGTGGGTTCTGAAGCTATGAATCAAAACTATTTTTTTTTGGTACCAGAGATCGAACTCAGGACCCTGCGCTTGTGAGGCAGGCGGCGGAACCACTGAGCTAAATTCCTGGCTCAAAACTACTTTTTTAAAAATAATTTTTGTTATCTATATTAAACATGTAAGCAGCTTTTTTCTCTTGTACATTCCTTAAATAATACAATAACTATTTACATATCATTTACATTTTATTAGGTATTATAAGTACCTAAAATGATTGAAAATACAGGGGAGGATATGGGGAGATTATATGCAAATACTACACCATTTTATTTAAGAGATTTGAGCATCTGTGGACTTTGGTGTCCTGGGGGGAGGGGGACTGAAACTAATCTCCCAGAGATACCAAGGACAATTGTAGCAAGGTAGGGGTACAAAGTATTTATTCCGCAGGAAAGAGTCACCCACAGTGCAGTCACCGTGGGGTCAGCGACAAAACATCCTCAGAGCGGGTATGGGACACCCCCAGCATCCAGATGCAGAGATGACCACTAATCCCACCCACTAAATAGCCCACAGCTGTATCAACCCCAGGGCCACTGGTCACGACCTGCAGTGAAGAGTTGGGATTCGTCACGGGCTTGGCTGTTCACTAAAAATGGCAACTGGGCTTTGACAAAACAAAATACCTGAGACAGCGCATGTGAAGGTCTGAGATCTGCACGTGTACAGATCACAGCGTCTCCACCCAGGCAGGAGGGAACGAGCGATGCCAGGGGTGAGCGCTTTTCTCCAGGCTCTGCTGGGGCCTGGGCAATCTCAGAAGTTCTCCTAGGCCATGCGTGCACCTCACACTGCTGTGCAGAGCTCAGTTAGAATGCTCGAGGTGCTCTGCTCAGCCTTGGGGCTTCCTTGGCAGCACAGGCCAGCTGTCCGCAGCCCTCCACAGGCCACGACACCACAGGAACCAGAGAGGAAATCAACACCAGGCCCTGTGCTCGGTGCTCAGGCAGTGAGTCAGTAGAGTAACAATAATGGCTATGACTTCCAAGAGCTTAGTACGTCAGGCCTGCGCCAAATGGCCTCCTATGGCTTATTTCATTTATTCCTCAAACATCCTTGTGCAGCAAGGACTGTCACCCCATTTCACCGATGGGTGAACACGCACGCCGCTGAGAACCCCAACACTGCAGAGGAGACCAGAAGCAGTGCTCTCCGCAAAGCCACATTTCTCTCGGCCCTACATCTTTGGGCACAGATAAGGGAGAAAACGCCATCAGCGTCACAAAGGGTGCTACAGAGGCGATTATGTTCATCTGCAAAGTGAGGTGAGAGTGGAACTCGCACCCCAGACAAGTACTATGGGATAAAAAGACAACATACACAATACATGACACGGCAATACACGCCGAGCACACGAACTACCTATGAAACTTTTAACTGTACGGTAGTCATGTGAACCAGTAAAAGGAAACAGGCAATTACCTGACATCACACGAGTACGTGGCGTGTGCCAAACACCAAAACTATATCTGATACCAGCTTCACCACCAGCAACAGCCTTTCGCCTCTCACGCTTGCTACTCTTCAATTTCCTCACAAAAACAGCACTCATCAGGCCTGTTCCAACTCTCAGAAACAAGCTACCCTAAAGGTAACAACAAATTTATTCAGAGTAAACACAAGGTATTTTACCAAGTATAAACAACCGAGGAAAGGGATCCATTAAGCCAGTCACGGTTTTAAAAACTGCTGTCACCAAGCCCCTACTTAACATTCACTTAAATAGCTAAGAATTCAGAAAGATGTCACTCTGGAATAGAAACAGTCCTACAAGTGCCATAATCTGACGCAAAACCTCTGGGCTTTGAAGAAAGGAAAAATAAGCAAGTAATTTTAGAACCCTCAACCTCCATTAGTGGATCTCGCCAATTAGAACATGATGTAACCGCCATCAAGAGCTTGGAGTTTTCTTCCCTGAATAAACAAATGTGAGTCAAATATGAAACCAAATCAATTTCACGGACCAGGAACCCTTAAACTACCTGTGTGCCAATACACCTATTTGCAAAGATGTAAAAGCCTTTCAGATATTCTTCTCCTTATTACGTTATTTTTGAAAGTTGGATAACCTTTCATAGCACAGCACTGAGACAGAACAAATGTCCTCTCCCAGGCCATCTCTTGCAAAGGATTCTAAGACCTTGTTTAGCTTTAGCAGCCAAGAGCTCTGGGATCGGTTAGCAATGTCTGCTGAGACAAGGGGCATGGGGGCCCTCAGCTGAAATGGCAATCTTTAATCTCTGTTGAAAAACTACAAAGCAACACAGGGGCAGAAAGAAGACATGTGCTGCTGACCCTCACTCAATGTCCTGTTCACGTGGACTCGGGGGGATATGATGGGCTGTGCATTACACAGAGATATATATGTGCTTCTTATAGGGTCACTTCGTAACAAAAACCCTCAGATTCACAGTGTTTTCGAACCTATTCCTACGAACACAGACCTTCAAGCTGGGGTGTACAGATAAATTAAACCTTAACTGCTGCTAAGGTTTAAAAGCTGGGTCACCAGCCTGTGGCACTATTAGGAGACGCAGAACCTTTAGGAGGCTGGGCCTAATGCGAAAAAGTTAGGTGACTAAAGGTGGGCCTTTGAAGGGGATATGGGGACCCCAGCCCCTTCTTTCTTTGTTTTCCAGATGCCAGGATGCCAGGAGATGAACAGACTTCTACCACGCACACCCACCCACCTGCATTACTGCCTTGCCAAAGTCCAGAGTGACAGGGCCAACTGATCGTGGACAGAAGCCTTAGAAACCATGAGCCAAAGTAAAATCTCTCCTTATAAGTAGATTATCTCAGATATTTTATCACAGTGGCAGAAATCTAACACAGTGGCCATCTCTGCTAAATCTCTGTCAATGAAAACTGTTCCGGAGCAGTCACAGGGGTCTTAGATTCACCCACCACTCGCTCTCCACGTGGAGAAGGAAGCATGCTAGCTTCCAGAAAGTGGTTTGAATTCTGATTCTGCCACCTCTTCAGCTGTGGAGTCTCTGCTCCCCGAGCTCCAGCTCGCCCACCTCTTCACAGGGTTGCATGGCATCGAAAGAACATTCATGCTGCAATCAGAAACAGGTACCATTTGGCCAGGCATGGCGGCACACACCTGTAATCCCAGCACTCTCGAGGATGAGGCAGGAGGACTGTCATGAGTTCAAGGCCAGCCTAGGCTACTTAGTGAGTTCAAGGCCAGCCTGAACCACACAGCAAGACCCTGTCTCAAAAATCCAATAAAAAAAAGGTACCATTTCTAACAGTTCGGGTGCCTAATACTTTGCTTGTGATCTGCACACATATTTTATTTAATTCACAAGAACTCTAGGAAGTTGACACTTTAACCCCGTTTTAAAGATGAGAAAACCAACAAAGTTAACCAACCAAAGTTAGTAAAGGGATTTATTAAAGGTTAAGATTTTCAGGCCAGGGATTTAGCCCAGTGGTTCCGCCGCCTGCCTCACAAGCACAAGGACCCAAGTTCGATCCCTGGTACCAAAAACAAAAAAAGTTAAGATTTTCTCAGCACCTGTGCAATTCAAAGAAATGCCCATTTGCCAGTGGCCTCTTTCAGCAGAACCATTATGCACCTGGCACCAGACCAGCATTCACCCTGCTCTCCAGCTGGGGCCCGCTCCATTGCTCCCACCCCGATTCACATCACTGCTACTAGAACCCACGGGCAATGAGACTGCTGTGTATGGGTCCACACTGAACCCAAGGCCACGCTCTACAGAGTGACCACCATCACCAGAACTGAGCCTTATTACTCCGAGAGAGGGAGGGGAGGGGTTGCTACCACTTCTCCATCACCACGACCCCGCTGTGCCGTGGAGAATGTGAAGCCTGCCTTTTTACACGTGGACCTGGACCACTATGCCAACACAGACCCTCTCGACTCTCCCACGGGGCACAGTGCACAAGCCCATACCTGGTATCGCTGTCCCATAAAATACCCTATCCTATTTCTGGAAAGCAGCATCTCCACATTTCGCCAGTCCCCAGAATGACGGCACCACCTGGACGCTGAAGGACTGGAGAGGGAAAGCAGCCCTGCCCTCAAACCCACAGGCACACTAACTATGCTGAGTCACGCAGGGAATTCATGCCTCAGTCTTCCGTGGGGCCACTCAACACACAGATCACAAGCCAGGACTCGTGTTGAATTTCTGTAATCCTATCACTCTGGGAGGCTGAGGCGGGCGGATTTTAAATTCAAGCCCTGCTGGTTGACTCAGGAAGGGAGACCCTGTCTCAAGATAAAATATTTTTAAAAGCTCAGTTTGAAGGCCCTGGGTTCAATCCCAGTACCATAAATAAAAAGAAGTTCAGGCTTTCCTACACTGTTGTTGGAAAACTTAAGATATGTGACATTTCTGTCATTTATTAGAAATCCATTTGCAAAAGTTAGGGGTCAAGGATATTCTGAAAGAAATTAAGCAGCAACAGACCCAATAATACAGCATCTCCAATGTTAATCTACATCAGCGATGAACCTTTTAGAGATCAAGTACCCAACCTGCATCCCCAAACCTACTTATTTGTTGCAAAGTGCCAGTCTTCAATTAAACCTGAAAACTAAGGCTTCGGTTTAGAAAAACAATGTAACATCTCTAAGCCCACGTGCCACAGGTTCACCAACGATGACCTTCCCTTCTCCCAAATCACCCGGCTCTCGGGGTTTGATGACAAAAAAGGGACTGAGGGACCCAACCCTGAAATCATGAGATTTTTAAATCACTTTTTTAATTAATCAAACTAACAGAGTAGACCACCAACCCAATTCAACACAGTCCTGTGAAGCACGTGAGCAGCAGCTGTGTGCGGAGCTGACTGTGCCCAAGGAAGGCACCCAGTTCAGCTTTGGGGGCACTGACGGAGAGCAAGCCACATCGTCAGCCAACAGCGTGCACTCACACTAGTGCACACGCACACACACACACGCGTGATCAATCCAGGCAACATAACATAAAGCCCCAAACAAGCCTTATAAAAATCTGTCTCTCAGGTAGAAGCCGTACCTGAGGGCTGCGAGCACCCCAGGGCTCCCTGCGTGCTGTAAATAGCCCCTGTCCCGAGGCAGCGCTGTCTAACACCAGCCTGCTGCTACCGCACCTCCCAGCTTTGCAGCCTCGGGAGCGTCCACCGGTTCCGGTCCCCCGCCTCCCCAGAGCCTGGAGCGATGCTTGCACGCAGCAGGTATGCAGCAAAGGCTTGCTGAAGGCACGAATGCGAAACGCCTTTCTGTGTGTTTGTAGTACTGGGGATTGAGCCCAGCCAGGGCCTCCGCATTGAGCTGTACCCCTCAACTCTTATTTCCTGAGTCGGGATCTCAATGAATTGCCCAGTCTAGGCTTGAACTTGTGACCCTCCAGCCTTAGCTTCCCAGAGTGCTGGGACTGCGGGTGGGAACCGCCACGTCCACCTTAAAATGCCCAACTTTCACTCACTTTCTCTCTTAAACCTTGTCTGTATGGCCACACAGTACCTGTGGAGACGATAACCCTGCAGAACTGTCCATCCCCTAAACATGTGTCCTCTCTCCATTTCTCTTTCCTAGAATAAGACAAGATCCAGAACGAGCCTCTGCCCTCTGCACCCCAATCATAAATCACATTAGTTGTTAAAGCCATCCGTAACTTTGTTGGCCTGAGCAAACCTCCATTCTTCTACCTGGATTTTGGGAGAAATGAGGTTGTCCATTTGTGTATACAGAAATAGCGAGCTATTTCTAGATACACGACTGTCATCTCAGCACTTGGGAGCCTGAGGCACAAGGACTACAGCCCGGGCAACTGGAAAACGTAGAACTCTGTCTCAAAATATTTTTTTAAGCTCAAAAATAGCTCAATACAAAGGTTTCAATCTCCAGTACTGAAGAAAAAAAAAAAAAAAGCAGTGGCAGACGCCCTACAACCAGCTGCTGGAGGCTGAAGCAGGAGCATTGCAAGTTCAAGGCCCACCTGGGCAAATGGACAGATCTTGTCTTAAAATAAAAATTAAAAGGGCTGGGGGTAGAGCTCCTCAGTTATGTGCCCTTGACTACAATTCCCAGTACTGAAAAAGAAAGGCCAGGAAAGTGGTACTGAGGGTTTTTAATATGTGTCATCCTGTATCATCTTGACTCTGATGGTGCAGACCCAAGACTGAGAAAGATTAAGGGCCCACCTCCCTGGGAGCGACAGCAGCGGGGATGCGAAGCCGTCTGACTGCGGCAGCAAGCTGCACCTCTGCTGACAAGCAGGGCGTGCTGTCACCTTCCCCTTCTGGCCACACTGCCCAACAAGGCTTTGGTAGTTTCCACGTCGCTTTTCCACTGCGTTAGCCCCGTCAGTGCACACAGCAGCAAACCGTGTGACCCTGGCCTCAACCTCAGCAACTCCTTGCTGTGTTCAGCTGCCACTTGGCAGGAGAGGTCTCTGGCCCTCCCCTCTTCCCCATCTGGCTCAGTCTGGGTTACACCCAGGAGTGGCTCTGCGATGCACATTTCCCACATTAACTAAAACGCCACTGAGGAAAAATGCCGCCAAAGCGGAAATGACACCCTTCTGACAAACACTGCGCCACCACAGTCCCACAGGTGCCCAATAAACACCTACGGAGCTGAACGAACGCATTTCTGAGAGGAGCATGGCAGCACACACCTGTGATCCCAGGATCCGGGAGGCTGACACAGAAGGCGCGCAACTTCAAGCCAGCATGGGGAATTTAGCAACTTATAAGACCTTATCTACAAGTTGATTTTTTTATATTTAAGTCTTCTAAAAATTTGTTTAAAATTTTTTTTAAAGGGCTGGGGATGTAGTTCTGTGTGAAAACTCTGGGTTCAGTCCCCAGTACTGCTAAAAAAAAAAAAAAAAGAGAGAACAACAATAATAAAAACAGCCTACAGGCAAGGCAACCCCATTAACCAAGATCTCCCCACCACCTGGTTTCTACCCTCTAGAGATATTCCACAGCAAGTTAGAAAAATGATCCAAGGGTTCTTAGCAGATTCTTAGAACTGTGGGAAGCAAATTCACAGAAAAATGTTAACCGGAAGTATACCCCACAAATCAAAATATGGGCATTTGTTCCCCAACTGCCCACTGTGGAATTGACAATCTCTAAAATCCAAAAACGATTTTAGAAGGTATTTCATTAGAGTAAAAAAACAAAAAACTAAAAAATCAGGGGTGTCGCCTAAAAGACCCCACAGCCGACTGGCCAGTCCCACACAGTGACGACCTAGAGGGAAAACCCAGGACGTGGGCCATCTGACTCCCAGACTTCTGAAGTCACACATGATTCAGAGGCTGCAGCCCACACTCAGATGGTGTATGGGACAATAAAAATGCCACAGGATTAGAAAGTAGCTAGAGCCGATGTCCCCAACAGAAGTTCTCCAATCACAAACCAAATCAATTCAGATTTTGAGTTAAAAAAGAAAAAAAACTTGCCACCAATAAATTCACTCTATCCACAGTTATTATCAGCTTATTCAGAAGCTCAAGTAAATTTGCTGAAAGGTCAACTCCTCAATGCAACCAAATAAAATTCTATACTAATTGTATTACTTCCTTATTTAAAGACACCTTTCTAGTGTTTGTGGTACTTGCTTGTGTGGGACAGTAAAGGGGTGAAAGACAACGTTGGATCTGTCTTTTCATGGGTTTCTTACACAATTAGGAAAAACAGCTTTCCTAGGACCCTCAAACAGCAAGTACCTTAAATTCAAAATAATCCAGAGAGACGATTAGGGAACCCTACACAGCCACTCCCACTGACTGCCCAGGTGACCTTAGAGGACTGACAATGTCTTTGAGCTTCAGTTTCCTCATCCAAAAGTGGGGAGAACCATGTTTCTACTTCCAGAGGGGTTCAGGCATGTAAAACACAAGCACAGCATCTAAATCCCCACAGGAGGTTGGTGAGGGTGGGCTACTACAGCCATTGTACCCATTTTAGAGATTTCAAAACTGAGCCCCATTTGCCCAAGGGAACTGCTACAGAGGGCCAACGATTTCAGCGTAGTTCTTTGGGGTCCTGTGTTGGTTTCTGACCAAGAGGTACAGTATATGTATATCTAGGACCCCCTGTGGGGACCCCCAGACCCCATTTCCACATGACACTGGGTACCCTGCCCAAAGCAACCGAGCTACCCAACAACTGTTATAAGACTCCCACTGGCTCTAAGTTTCTATACTCACTTAATAGAATACGTCAGGCAGAGTGGTATGTCTGTAAAAACGGACAGAACCCATTTATAACCAGTGCAGGTGGGCATGAAGGGACAACCCTGTAATTCTAGCACTCGGGGAGGCTGAAGCAGGAAAATCACAACTACAAGCCCCACCTGGGCAAACTGCCAACTAAGTAAGACTGTCTCAGAATAAAAAATAAAAATTTTAAAAAGAGTTGGGAATGTAGCTGAGTTCAGCACCCAGTATTCCCTCTGCCCAAACAAAGCTTTGTCCATAAATGCTCTCGATGGCTCTTTAAAATTTTAGAAGACAGCCTTGAAGTCAACAATATTTACTAACCAATCTGGACTACACTTTTATGCTCGGCGAATTGCTAATGGCTATGTCCCCTTTCCAAACTATTTCAGATTAATGAGTTTATCTGACTTAAGCACAATGCACAATACATGAGGCAGCCACAGCATTAAGAACTCACTGGATTCACACAGCAACTGAGATGCATTTCTCCAAAGTAACCCCATCCTTCACACAGGTTGCTAGATAGTATCACAGACTCAAAAATAAGACCAGTTGTCCTATTTCCTCACATGGAAGTGTTACATATTCCATGAACTATGCTTTCATTTCTTCTTTTTTAGTGCTAGATTTCAGCGGCCAACTGAGTCACTTTGCTACTCCCCAAAAACAGCTAAATTGAGTAGTTCAAGATCATATTTTGTTGTTTGGCCAGAAAATCATCACGCTGCTTTCAGTCTGCAAAAAGGAAAGATGAGAGGACAGGAGCTGCACCCGGGTACAGGGCTCTCCTCTCTCGTGTGCTCTGGAGGGCTGCCTGAGCAGACTCGAGTACGGGCAGGAGGGTATGCAGGCGTCACACTGGCGCAAAATCAAAGCACACCCCACTTGCTGCCTCCTGTCAGCGGACCGATGAAGGCCAAAAGTGACGGTAACGGAGCAGATCCACCTTCCTGTGTTTTCCACGAAGCCCACAGAGCCTGAGAGGAGGAATTAACATCTCAGGGGCCGGCTGGGACGAGGGACTATTTAGACACAAAGATGGGGAAAACTCCTGCGGTGCATTTTAAATCTGCAGAAAGCATTTTCCCACCTTAAACTGAGAAAGGAGAGGCTTCTTCCGCTCATTTCTGTAAACTAAAACTGAACAATTTTCCTCATCTTACACGGGAGGTCCTCCCGCCAGTCCGCACTCCTCACCCTCAATGGGTTTTGCACGCTGTTTATACAAATTAAAAGAAAGGGGCTTATTCCTACAGTTCTCCTGGTCAGCTCCATTTTCCTCTTTCCATATACTACCATCCAGAGCTCCTTAATATACATAAAATAAATACAGTATCCAGGCGTGGTGGCATGTGCCTATAATCCCAGCACTCGGGAGGCTGAAGCAGGAGGATCACTGGGGGTTTCAGGCCAGAGTGAGTTCAAGAACAGCCTGAACTACATAGTGAGATTCTGTCTCAAAAAAAAAAAAAAGAATGGTAAATGTATTGAGACTTACTACTTACCACGCATGGTAGTAAGTCCTTCCACATATCCTCACTCGAGCCTCTTAAAGGGCTTAGGAGTCAGGATACTATCACTGTCCTGGTTTACCAGTGGAAAAAGGTTAAGCGATGTGTCTAAGATAGCACAGCATGTAACAGCAGAGGCAGGATGGCTCCTCAGGCCAAATCCTTGTTTGTTTTTCTATATTCTGTATAACTTTCATAGCAATGTTTTAGAAGAAACCTTAAGAGCATTAACAACTTCCAGGCTTCCCTCACAGGTGCTAACAAAACAGTGCACTGACGTCATAAGCTGACTGATGGACACCAAAGCTCCTACTGAGTGAGTCGCCTGCCACACAAGCCTAACTGACAAGAGCAACACGATACCAGTAACCTAGGGGGTTTCCAGGGACAAACCCGGTGCGCGGAGAAACTGATCTGCTCATTCCTACACCCAGCCCCAACAGCATTTTTTTTTTACATTTTTTAATGCAGGTGTTGTAGTCATTAAATCCTTGGACCTGCAGAGGCCTGGCAAGCCATCTCACTTTGATGATAATCTTTCTGTCAAACACCCAAAACGACTACAAAGAAAACCAAGGGAAATGCCCCTCCAACTGTAGATGTCCCTAAGGGACAGGACGATGGCTGGAGGAATCCTCTAGCTACTTAGAGCAATCCTGCACAGCTGCGGCTGGCTCGCAAAGCTAACTCGCCTCCTCAGAATGAGCAAGCCACACTTTCATTATCACAGACTTCTGTGAACGTGAAGTTCACCTACCCTACTTCAACATATTTTATTCTCTTCAAGAGATTAACAGTTCTGTGGCTCTCAACATTTGAAACAGAGTCATACGGACAATAACATAACAGTGATGGAACAAAAAACAGATTTCTGAGCCAGGGATCTAGCTTAGTGGTTCCACCACCTGCCTCACAAGCACAAGGTCCCAAGTTCGATCCCTGGTACCAAAAAAAACAGATTTCTGAACATACATCTGTTTTTTGGAGTATTTTATTTTTGATGCTAGAAATGGAACCCAAGCCCCCCTGACTAGGAGACTGCACCACTGAGCTATACTCCCACGCCTCAAGTGATTTTTGTTCTGGTTGCAACTCCATGTACACACAATACAAAAACACAGTCAGATTAAATCTTTTCTTACAGCTGAGTATTTGATTTTCTAAGTGCACAGACCACTGCCACAGTCCTGGATTTAGATCTCCGCAGGGAAGATGTTCACTCCCATTTCGCAGTAGGGGAAATGGAGGTATTTGATCTTTTAATCCTCTGCAAATATTTCCTGAAGGTCTAAAGCAACCCCAGGCCTCGTATGTGCCCAGGCTGCGTTGTTCTGAACAAATCAGAGACTGTTGCGAAATTCCTAGCCCTGAGTCCCTCCCTCACCTCACCAGTGTGACAAGCTTGACCTACATGCAGTGCAGGCGGAGAACTGGGGACCAGGGCACTCTTCCTTGGTTTCCACTACAGCGTTCCATGTATGGGCCTTTCATCCCCTTCACAAAGAGGGCCCAAAACACTACCGTCGTCTGAGAGCGGTCACCCTGTGACCACAGTGCACCAAGCGCTTACTGCAGGACATCAAACACTTCTGAGGGAACTTTGGATGCCCTCAGGTTTTCCCATAAACTCTGGGTTATAAAATGTGGCCACAAGAAACACGCACCCAGAACAAAGTGTTAATAGAAATTTTTCATCTCCCTATCCCAAATGCACACCAATATTATAAACCATTTCGTCCTGCTTAGAAATGACACTGCTTTGTCGCACATGCTGTGAGTAAAACCCTGAGTGGAAATCCAAATTAAGAACCAACACGTAAGAGGGAAGCATTAAAACAGCAGCCTACCAGCAATGCTAAGCTCTCCTCACCTACTTAAGCTAACATAAGTACCCAGTTTCTATGAGAAGTAGCCAGGAAAATGGGAGGGTGTGATAAGGCGGGAGAAAGGACTCCCCAGTAATGATTATTCAAAGGCATTTTAAATTATGCTACAAAAATGGTAGGAAAGTTCCTTTCACCTGGTGTATGACTCTAACCTATTATACTCTGCTAACTTGGGGGGTTTTCAGAATAGAAACAAATCTAAAAGGTTTTGTGTTTTGTCTCGCTGCATTAAATGGATGGCTTCATGTAAACAGCAATATAATCATGTATTCCCTGCAAAAAGGGACATGCTAAAGCTTCACTGTAGGCTGGCACCCTTCCTGCCTTGGTGGCAGCACACCTGTCCTTCTACCTTTCTTCCTCTGGGGACCACAACTCCCTCTGGTTTCAAAAGATCCTGTTATGCCTCTTTGCATTAATATTCCAACTTCATTAATCCTCTACTAATAAACACTGTCTAGAAGGAAAATTAAAGATTTTATTCCATAACAGTGTCAAGAGGACCGAGTTTAGAGAATGGATGGAAAAAAATCACTTTCAAACAAGACTCTTAGAAGGGAGGTGACCCTGTAGGATCGCTCAGCCTATTTCTCAGAATACAACTGCAGGCTTCCACGTACTTGCCAAGTCTGCCCTTTCTCAGAGAGCCCCAGGGGTGCCCATCGGGGACTCAAGCGCGGCTGAGGAGTCCGGAATCACCCAGCATCCGGCTCGGACGCTGCGACTGGGGGGGAAGTCTAGACCGGAAGCGACCGGAAGCGGAGCCAGCCCCTCTGGAGCCTTCGAGGTGGCCCCCCGGGTGTAATGCAATGTACAGAACAACAGAACTAAAGAGAGGTTTCACATCCGGGGCCAGAGACAAGAAATTCATTCCGTAAAGAATGAGTGCTAAGGGCCGGGGATTTAGCTCAGTGGTTCCGACGCCTGCCTCACAAGTGCAAGGTCCCGAGTTCGATCCCCGGTACCAAAAAAAAAAAAAAGAATGAGTGCTAAACAGAGAATGTAAAATACAACACGGTTAACCCTCTCAAGTAACATAGTTTACATGGCATCAGAGGCAGTGCTCAGTGACTAGACAGAGCAAACAGGTGAACTATATACAGAATTTACTTTAAAATACTGTGTTCCCAGGCCAAGAGGGGAGAGAGTTGACAGTAGTTGAGAGTGGTGGGCAGGAGACAAACATGGGATTCGCGATATTCTTCTATCTTCATGGTTTTTTCCATAATAATTTTTAATAGATGTGTAAGAATGTAAGGGACGCTGTTATCCCGAAAGGGCGCTGGAAACTCAAAAGCAAATGAAAAAAAATCTTGGTTCGATTCTGAGAGCAAACAAGTGACAAGCGATTTGGGTTAAGACATCATAAGGAAGATTCTAATTCAAAACCAGAAGCATGTTTATGCCCCGTGTCAAATCCACGAATGCTTCCACGGCTCTCTCCGACTGGAAGGGGGTCCCCGTGAGCTCCGACGCCCGCCGATTCCGAGCGGCCCGGCCTCCCTCCCTCCCACGCGGCTGGGCGCGGGCCTTGGGAGCTGGAGGCCGCAGCTCACCAGCAGCTCCCGGGCGCCCCCTGAGGTCCAGCGACGCCGCGAAACCGAAGGCCGGGGCCTCCCGGCTGTGACATTTTAACTTTGCTGCCTGCACGAGCAACGCGTCCACTCAGGCCACACGTCTCCAAGCCGACCCCGCTTCCCTGACCCACCACCCACTGCCCCTTCCCTGCCCAGCACCCCTGGGCTCCTGGACCTCGCAGCGGGGGCACCAAAGGAAAACGAGGACGAAAATGGCCCAAGCCCACCAAGGCGGAATCCCTGGCGGTCCCACTCGGGGTTTCGACTATCCTCAGACACCGAGGAAAACAAAACCGCGGTGGGAGCGCCGGCTGCGTCCCCGGGTGCGGGAGAAACGGAGGTGGAGACGTCTGCTCCGCGCGTTGCCCCCGGCCGCGGCGCCCGTGGACGGTGGCCTCGCGAAGCCGACCGGGGCGCACCTGCTCCTCCCACTCGGCCCCACGTCCTGCGAAGACCGGGGTGCGAGGTGCGGGGGGCACAGGCCCTGACCCGTGCTCTCCGGGAGAGGGCCCGCTGCTTCCCGGGGGAGGTGCCCTACAGGCCCACGCGTGGGGCCGTGACCTGCTGGCAACCCCAGGCCTCGGCTGAGCGTGGCCGCACATCTCCCCCGGCCTCCGAGACCTGGGGGATGCGCGGAGGGAAAGAGGATGCTGAGGCGAAGCCGGCGCTTCCCCCCACCCCCAGGCCACCGAGCCTGCCAGCGGGGCGCTCGCGGCCAGGCCCCCGGAGCGGGTTCCCGGGCAGCAAGGGCGCCAGCGCCTTGCTCTGTGCCGCCTGATCGGTCTGGGGGACCCGCTGCGCCGAAAGCGGGCGCCCAGGTGCCCAGCGACAGACAGCTGCGAAACAGGGAAAGCCGGGGCACGCTCCTCGTCCCCGCTCAGTAACCCCCCACCCGCGGGTGTCCAGCAGCTGCTGGATGAGAAGCAGAAAACAGGGGTGTTTTCCATCCTCGGGGAGCCTAGGACGAAAACCGAGTCGCGCCCTTTTCTGTGGCCAGGGCAGGGGACGGGGCCTCCTACCCGAGAGGGGGCTCTCAGCCTCCAGGGAGTGGGGCTCTGCCCTCGGGGGCTCTGGCTCGCGCCGTGCTGCGCGAGGGTCGCCGCGCTGCACAGGATTCTGTGCATTGATTTATCACTGTCGTCAACGGCCAGCACCGCTCCGGTCTTAACCTGACCGGTAGGGAAGGGACAGGGTCTGGTCAGCCAGCCGCGAACAGCCTGCAAAAGGGCAGAGAAAGGTAGGCAGGGCGCGCGAGACGGGAAAATCCGTCCTGGCGCGAACAGCATCCCGCAAGCGGGGCGCCGACACGGCCCCGCGCCGCGACCCCGCCATCCAGCCCGGCAAAGGAGCGGGAGCCAGGGACCCCCCGCGCTCCCACTGAGCCCCGCGCCCGGGAGCTGCCTCGCGCCGGCACCGAGGCGTAGCCTGCGCCCCAGCCTGGAGCTGGGGTCAGGAGAGGCGACCCGAGCCGCGAGACCGAACGCCGGGCGCTCCCCACATCCTCGATCCTCTACGGCCGCCCTCTGGCTTCCAGCCTCTCCAGGGGTCGGAGCTGCCAAGCAAGCATCCCCGCCCTGAGCTCCTACGTCCCCGCCGGGGGGAGAGCGCCTCGGATCCGGAGCCCACAGGAGCATCCTCCCCACGGCCCGTTCCCAGGCGCCCTCCGGGCGCCCGCGCCGATCAGCAGAGCCAGTTCCCCCTCCCCGGCTCCCACACCCCCACTGGAGCGGCGAAGACCCCGGGTTCCCCAATCCTCCGGCCGGCCAGTCCCCGCTTCACCCTCCCCGACCGCCAGCCTCCCTAAGCACGGCCAGAGCCCGCGGTACAAATCCTCCTCCCCTCCCCGGCCCAGCCCCGGCCCCTCCACCTCTCCAGGGCCCCTCGCACGGGTGCCCGAGCTCCGCGCCCCGGCGACAACTCCGCAGCCCCGCGCGGGGCCGGGGCCGGGCCGGGGCCGCGTCCGCTGGCGGCCGGCACTCACCCGGGAAGCACACGACATAATGGAGCACGGAACTGCTGATTTTCAGGAACAAAATCCACCAACACGGTTCCAGTAACCTCCGCATGTCCGAAAACGCACATCGAAAGGAGGGAGGCCGGTAAACTTGTGGAGTAAGTTCCAGCTTCCGCGCAAGCTCGCTGAGCCTGGGCGCTCCGCGGGCCCCGCGCCGGGCGGCGAGTCCCCGGAACCTGGAGCCGCCGAGCGCCCCCGGAGAAGCTCACAAAGTGGCCGAGGCTGCAGAGCCACGCCGGGGACGATCCTCTCGGCGGAGAAGCGCGGCTTTCGGCTGGCGCCTGGGCTCGGGGCGGGCAGGGGGCGCGGGCGGCCGAGGACCCCCAACTTGAGTCCGCGGCGCGGCGCAGCCGGAGAGCCGGCCGGCGGGTGGCGGCGGCAGCGGCGGCGGCGGCGGCGGGGCTTAGCGCTGCGCGGCGCGGCTTCTCCGGGCTTCAGGCGGGCAGCTCCTTCCAGGGCCCGGGGAGGGACGGAGGCATGTTTGCGCGCGGGGAAGGGGCGGGCGGAGTCGGGGGCGGCGCGGAGCCCCCCAGGTCGGAGCCGGCGGGAGGACGGGGAGGCGAGCACAAAGGCGCTCAGAGGGGCGCTGGGGCGCGGGCGCCTTCAGTCCATGCTCCTGAAAGTTGTGGCTCCGGCGCGGGCAGGGGAGGAACCGGCAGCGCGGGGCTGGAAACTGGCCATGCCTCCATACAGGAAGTAACATGTGAGCATGGATCCTGGCAGAGACTTTAAAGCCGGCGAGCGAGCGAGCGAGCGAGCAGGGGGCGCGCGGCGGCGGAGGCGCGCGGCGGCGGCGGCGACGGCGGCGGCGCGCAGCCCGGGGCAGCCGGCGGCGGGGGCGCGCACTCCGTGCTCTTAAAGCGGCCGCGCTTGGTTCCCGCCTTCAGTTTAGCGCTGCAGGCGCGGCCCGGGGGTTGTGGGCTCTACTGGGGTGGACCCGGGGCTAGGGGTGACTCGGGCCCGATCTTGGAGACGGGAGGGCGGCTGCTTCGGAGGCCGCATGCCTTTGCCAGACTCCCGATGTGCGAGCTCCTGGTAAAGACTCGGCGCCCAGCGCGGGTTTGGCGAGGTCCCCGGTCCGCGCAGCTCGGATCCGGGACTCCAGGGGCCCCAGGCCCGAGTTTGGGGACGGGAGCGGGCGGCCCGCTGCCTTTTCGGGGCGCGAGGTTTCCTGCTTGGCCCTCGCCGGGCCGGGCCGCAGCACCGGCGCCCCCAGCCCAGCGCTGCCCCCGCCTGCAGACAAAGCCGAGCGGCCTCTGCACTCGGGGTGCGTGGAGATCCAATGCTCCCCCTTTTCGCGCTTCCATTGGCTGGGCCCACGACTGGGGGAGGAGAAAGATACTGACCCCAGGCTGACAAAATGCAGCCTTTCCGCGGCCCGCACTCTTCCCGGAGCTGCGGAGCACCGGGGGCGGAGTTTTCGCCAACTCGCGGGTCCCCGGGAGAAAGGCCGCCGCGCCCCGGCCTGGTCTCCGGACTTCGCCGGAAGCGCGCCTCGTACCCCAGCTGGACGAAAACCGCGCCGCGGGGCAGCACTGATTTCCTGGCAGCCACCCCGGGAGCCGCCGCGGCTTCAGCAATCGGGAGAGGCTTCCGGGGAAACGGGAGGACTAGGCTTATCTATAATGAGTTTTGTCCCTCGGCTCACGGTGAGATCTTTATTGGTTAGATTTCTAAGCGCCCTATTTTTCCCTCTCAATCCTGGTCCTAAAAGTGGAGGAGCCAGGCTTCTGATTAAATGTGTAATTGAGCCATGGTAATTAGCCATTTGTGATTTTTGCCTAATTTTTCCGCCTCTGTTTAAAAGCGATCTTGACGTGTTTTTATCGTGTCCCTGCTGTTTCATCCCACCGGCATACGGTCCCACACCCACCCTAACATCCCATCCGGATGCTAGGTTTTCAAATAATACACAGATGTTCAGCGGAGAGCCTCCCACAAGATGTGATTAGGAAGCAGTTTCACACCCACACTTCCAAAGAGAACCCTTTGAAAAGTTACGTTTGGGATGACAAAGTAATAAAAGCCAGGAAGTTCCTGGGGAGGGCCTGGGCTCCATCTTTAGCAGGACGAGGTGGACACCCTCCCCGGGGTGGGGAACAAGGGAGTTCCTTTGCTTTGGAATTTGGTCCTTCCCACATTTGTTGGACCAGTTTTCTTGAAAGGGGTGTGTTTAAGGGCTGTTCATTGTCGGTGGGAGCTAAAGACCGGTTTGAGTAACCCAGCATACCTTACCACGGAGGCTGCGTGATGAAATAGGGAAAACCTGCAGAACTCGAATAACACCCTGGGCTGCACCCTCAGGTGAGTTTGCTCATCCGTAAAATGGACAAGTAAAAGCGGCCCTCTAGACTGCTTAGTCTACCAGGCACTGCGATGAATACTTTCTTTGAACTGGTGATGCGACAAATGTACAGAGTACCTCCTGTGCTGGGCATGTTGGGAACGCAACAAAACAGCAGCCTGTTTACCTCGGCAGCTGTGGAAAATCAAAGAAATGATGCTTTGAGAAGACACTGAAATGCACAATGGAAAGAAAGGGTTGAGAGTCCCAGAAAATGTCATGTAGGTTTGGAAAGTGAATTACCACCGCCCTAGTAGAGCAGGGGAGCCGTGCTAAAATTTCACGTCACATTAGGTCTGGGCTAGCAACTCTCCTGGGGTCTCAGGCTGAAGTTTACCCCAAACTGCTCTTGGAAACAGAACACAAACCAGAAGTTTCACGGACATACTACATAGATGTGTTTTCATTCATTCTACAACCAATTACAGACCAGGCAGCACACCAGACACTGTAGCAAGCACTGGTGGCACAAAAATGACTTGGCAGGGCTGGGGATTTAGCTCGGTGGTGCCGCTGGCTGCCTCACAAGCACAAGGTCCAAGTTCGATCCCTGGTACTAAAAAAAAAATGACTTGGCAGTGGCCCTGCCATGCTCTCTCCTGGTGAATACTGCACACACGCACACACATACATACGCAACGTGGGGCTGCAGAATCTAGTGAGCAGAGCTGGTATGAAGGGTCCTGGGCTGATGAGAGGAGGAAGGAACTTACTATGTGGTGGGAGCAAGAGAGGACAGGAAATGCTATTGGTAACAGATTACCCTGAATTTAGGGTAATTTACCACTTACCTCACAGTTCAGACACAGCATAGCTGGGTCCTCTGCCCAGCATCTCTTGGGTAAAAGCAAGGTGCGGGCCAGGCTTTCTCCTCGAGCCAGGTAATAGACAGACTTCAGTTCCTTGTGGTTGGAGGAGGGAGCTCCTTTTTTCTTTTCTTTCTGGTTCTTGGCCAACAGTTGCTCTCAGAGGTCTGCGCCTCGTGTCCAGTTCAAACCTGGCAGCTACTTCTTCAAAGGCAGCCTGAGAACACCTGTGATTAGCGGTGCAGGAATCGTGAGAATGACAGTCCCCTTGCTTTAGAGATACCTAATCAAGGGTGATCATGCAGCTGCATTCGGTCTGACCCACTCTCAGCAAGAGGGGATTATATGATGGGCGGTGTCTCGGGGACTGTATTAGAATTTTGCTATCAGAGAGTTGGTGACCTGTTCGGACTTTATGTGCTCCTAAACTTATGGTGTAGTTATGGCTTCATAAACCCATTGTAAACTGAAAATGTCATAAGGTAAAGAAACATTTCATACACCTAACCTAGTGAACATCTGGCTTCAAAAGACAACACTATAGAGCAGTGATGGCAAAACGGAGATGAGTTCCCAAACTGCAACCCAAAGCCCACTTATTTATCACAAACTGTCAACACTGCAATTAAACCTCAATACTGAGGTCCATAAAAAAACTCATATTTAACATCTTTTGTCTTAAAAGCAACACACATGCCATAGGTTCACCACCACTGCTATAGAGCGCTGACTGTTGCCCACATGGTGAAGAGCTGCCACTGCTGGCATCTGAATATATATGATGTAAGGCGAGCCAGCCCAGATAAAAGATCACAGTTCAAAGTTCAGGTTCCAGATTTGGTTTTAACGGAATGGGGACTGCTCTTGCACCATCAAAGAGTGGAAAAACTGTAGCCCTCCCTACAGACTGATGGTTAAAGGTGATCACGCTCAAGCCACCTTAGCAGGGTTCTGCTGTCACCTGTATGTGCACAACTATAGGCAATGTAGCCACGTTGTGCCTCAGCTTCCTTATTTGAAAAGTGGGAAAATAACTGCATCTACTCTTACACTGAGAGGATTAACAGGAATTAACATACATAAAGTACTTAGAGCAGTGCCAGGCACCTAATAAACATTTAATAAATGTAAGGTATTACTGTTATCTGCTTGCCCAGAATGCAATAGAGAGCAAACGTGTTATTTTCTAGCTGCTCAGCTTCCATTTCTTCTAGTGATAGCATCCTAGTTTTTCCTCTATGCAAATGTCTGCAGAAGCTCTGAGTGAATCGAGCCCTTTCTTTCTCTACCCTTACCTTCCCCTACTCTCCCCTACCACTCAGCAAGGACATCTGCCCAGCCCTGGCCCTGGGGAATGTTTCATCCCCTTCCTGTCCACCATGTTTTCAGCTGAGACAATGAGAGTTCAACTTCCTCTTGGTTTGGCCGGACTGGATGAACTTGAGCCTTGAACTGCAGGGAAGGCCCAGCCCAGATGAAACTGCCTAAGGATGAAGCTGACACAGGGAAGAACAGTGGAGATATGGGGGCCAACAAACCCCTGATATCTTCATGTGAGTCCTGAATCCAAACCAGACTGTTCAATTGCTTGAGCTGATAAATCCCTCTAATTGCTTAGGCTTCTTTGAGTTGGTATTTTTATTTATGGAAACCAAAAACCTGACATCTAGAATCAATAAGAAGAGGCAAGTAAAATATCCACATCATACAAAGAAGGAAGCAAGAGCTATTAGAATTAAGTGATTTCCTTGAGGTGATTTCAGAGTGTAAACAATACAAGACTCAAGATCTACTGTATTAATCAGCTACTGTTGTGCAAATCACTCCAGAATTTAGTAGCTCAAAACAACATCCATTTTGTTCCTGATGCTGTGGATGAGCAGTTTCAGCTGGACCCAGCTGGGCAGTTCTGCTGGCCTTGTCTGAGGTCTCTGATACAACTATGGTAGCAGCACGCAGAGATGGGCTGAGATGCTCTCACGTGCTTGGCCACCACGGTCTTCATCCATTTACCTCTGCAACAACCTCAGATTTAATTTTTTCAAAAAGTCTCAAAAGCCGGGGGTGGTAGACACACACCTGTAATCCTGGCACTCAGGAGGCTGAGGCAGGAGGATACCAGGAGTTTGAGGCCAGCATGGACTACATGGTGAGTTCAAACCCAACCTGAACTACAGCAAAACCCTGTCTCAAAAAAAAAGTCTCACAGATAGTAGGAAAATGGGAGCAAAAGCTATAAGGCATCTTCAGACCTAGACTTGACAGTTGTATGATATCACTTCTGCTTTGTATTTTGTTGGTCAAATCAAGCCATACGGCCAGGCCAGATTGGATAGGAAGTAAAAATAGACTCCAATTCTTGATGAGAGAAAACAGCAGAGTCAAATTGCAAAGTGGCATGAATATAAACATAGGCTGAATTGTTGTGACCTCTGCAAACAATCAACTTCCTCTACTATTAAAACTAACTGGTGCCGGGCCAGGGATTTAGCTCAGCAGTTTCACTGCTTGCTGCGCAAGCACAAGGACCAGAGTTCGATCCCCGGTACCAAAAAAAAAAAAACCTAACTGGTGCCTGTTAGTGGTTGAATTGTTGAAGATATGTTGAAAAAAAAGTATGTAGAAGTCCCTTAGAATGTGACCTTATTTGAAAATAGCATCTTTGCAAAGGTGAGCAAGCTAAAACAAGGGTACTAAGATGGGCACTAATCCAGTACGACTGACGGCTTTATGAAAAGGAACTTTCAGACACAGAGCAGATAAGCACACAGCGAAGACAGTGTGAAGACACAGGAAGAAGACAGCTGAGAAGTGATGCGTCTACAACCCAAGAATTGCTGGCAAACCCCAGAAGCTAAGAAAAGGCAAAGAAGGGCCATGACCACACACAACTGTAATCACAGCACCCTAACCCTAAGAGGAAGACAAGTTCAAAACTAGCCTGGACAAGTTAATGACTTAGAGAAAACCCCTCTCAAAATAAAAAGGACTGGGGAAGAGAAGCTCAGTGCAAAAGCCCTGTGTTCAATTCCCAGTAATTAAAGAAAAAGAAGGGCAAAGAATTCCCCACATGTTTTAGTGAAAGCAGCTTGGTCCTGCGCACACCTTGATGCTGGAATCCTAGACTGCAGAATTATGAGGCAACAGATTTCTATTGTCTAAGATACCCAACTTGGGATGCTTTGTTGCAGCAGCCCTAGAAGCTGATACAGAGCCCATTAACCTTTTCCCCTACATCATTTTCATGTTTTCGGCTACACAAGTAAATGCTTACAAACCAAGAAAAGCCCAGACTAGGCATCCTGAATTCAAATTGGGTGGGTGGGGGGGCTTATTTTACCATAGAAGAAATTAAGATTTAGCAAAGCATGTTTATTCTGGAAAAAAATGTAACAAAAGAAATCCTGAAAGTCTTATAATAATATTATTTGTTACTACGTAAAACCCTATGTCCAGGCCCTGAAAGATGATGAACTAGTAGTGGTGCTAATTAATCCACCATTTGACAGGAAGGGTAAAGTAGAGCAGTTTTGACTGGTGGAGCTCTTTTGCTTACCAGTAGCCAAAGTCCAGTTGATCCAAATGGGATAAGGAAAGGAAGTTACTGCTTCCTGTTATGCTGGGAAGTTTGAGGGTTCAGGTGATTCAGGGGCTCCAATTACGGCTTGGCTCTCCTTGGCTTGGCTTCCTTCTCTGGTTCCTGGTTTCTGTTGTTCCTGAAAAGAGATCTTTCTCAGTGTCTACACTGATTCACCAAAACGTATTCCAATTGGTCTTGCTGGGGTCCTGTACCCCTGCCTGAGCCTGACCAAACTGGTAGAGGGAGCAAGATTTGCTCCCCATTTTCAGCACTTGAGAAGGACAAGGCACAGGAGGACAGGAAGGAAAAACACAGCAACAGTGTCATGTAAGCCTTGACATCAGTCCTCTGAAGTGAGAATGATTATTATCCCTGTTTTAAAGAAGTGACCCTAAGAATCATCAAGATTAGGTCACCAAAGTGAAGCCATAGCAGCGACGCCCTTCCTGGATACACTATGCTCAGAAGTAAGGCCTGGAGCCCTGCTACCACTCATCAGTTATAAAGTCCAGGTCATAATAGCATGACTCACAAGCACGGGCCTGGAGCAGTCAGTTGCAGTGACGAGTTACGAACAAGAAACTTCATCACAGTATTTCCAACTAAAATATTTACAATGGTTGGGGGTCCTTTAAATAAATTATCATGTAGCCATTCAGTGAAATATTATTCTGCCATGCACAATAATTTTTAAATTGAACATGATAAAACCTAAAATAGTTTTCATACACCAATAATGATGCTTTCCGCAACTGAAGAAAATAAGAGGACTTCAAATAAGCATGAGGTGTGTGAAAGCACTGGATTTAGGTTTTCTGTTCAAGATATTTTTACATTACTGAAGAAAAGGAGGCTCCTGAATTTTTTTTTCTGAAATGTCTGATTTTCCCATATATATTGTCTCTGCAACCTAACCCCTCTGAAATGCAAACAAATCTAAAAGGTGGATGGATTCACATGCAAAATATCATTGATAATACTACATGCTGGTAAATATGCAGTGAAATGGGTATAAATTTGCTACTAATGGAGGATGAATTGATATAAACATTTTGAAAAGCAAGTAGTCAGTGTAGCCATCTGTTTTTCATCACCATAACAAAATACCTATGGCTGGCTACTTTATAAAGAAAAGAGGTTTTCTTGGCTCATGATGCCGGAGATGCAAGGTCTAAAGTTTTCATCTGGTGATGCCCTTCTCAAAGGCAGAGCCCCAAGACAGAGATAGAGACTGTGTGGTGTGTGTGTGTGTGTGTGTGTTTGTGTGTGCGTGCACGCCCAGGCACACACACCTGCCTGTCTAGTTTCTCTTCTGCCTTTCCTAAAGCCACCAGGATGTAATCATAGGGACTCCACTTGAATGATCTAATCACCTCCAGAGGGCCCACTTCTAAACACCCTAGTCAGATTTAGTTCCATGCTCTTAATACCTCATTGCAGTATAAATTCAGGGAAATAAATCATATTCAGACTCTCTCCATCAGATTGGATAAAATACCTTCAAAGTTTTTGTATCATTTGATCCAGAAATTAAACTTTTAGTAGTCTCTTAAAACAGTGATAATCAAAACTGGAAGTTCCTCAACAATATTTGTGAAGATGTTCCCTGGGATAATATTTATAAACAGCAAAGTATAAATATACAACACTATCAGGGTTTTTTTTGTTTTGGGGGGGGGTTGGTACTGGGGATCGAACTCGGGACCTTGCTCTTGCGAGGCAGGTGCCGGAACCATTGAACTAAATCCCCAGCCCCACAACACTATGTTTTTAACAACTTATTAACAATAACTAAATTGTTTCATAGCCATTAAAATAATATTTATAAAGAGAGAAAAATGCTTACTTACACTGTAAGGTAAAAATTAGGACATAAATTTAAATACAGAGTTTCAGCCCAGCTTCATCAAAAAAATCTATATCCATATTTAAATGATTGGAAGAAAGTATGAAATCTGCACAATGATTATCTCAGAATGTTAAAATTGCTGATGATTTTTCTTTAAACTTCTTATACTTTTCTACAGTGAAATTTTAAAAATAGAAACATTGAAAAATTTTAGTCTTTTTGCTAAAGTGCCATGAAATTGGTTTGGACAGAGAAAGTCAAATAACAGCTTCTTCAACTTTACAATAAACCCACTTAATTCTTATTCTGATATGAAAATATAAGGTTCACTGCTCAGCCAGCACTCATTACAGAATTCTCAAAAACTCTAGAAATATATTCTTTTCAGCATATCAAATAGGAACATGTTACAAAAGGATCATTTCTGAAGATCAAATTGTTTTAAGAAAAATTACCTGAAAATTGACATTTTGTATTGTACTCACCACAAACCACCATATACAGGTAGGCTTAATTGAACCACATCAAATACAAAGAGTAACATGAAACGTTATCCTTAACTTTAATCATTCTTTTCTTGTTAACATCTAATGGTCATCTATAAATATTATTTATATTATAATGCTTTATAAAGAATACTTATTGCTTGCATTAATCATAGGATTTTATTAAGCTGCTATGCCAGGCAACCTTAGTGTCCATCCAGTACCTTTTGCCTTTTCTTCCCTGCTAAGCAAACCCTGATTTAATATGTAGTACTGATGGACTCAGTCCCAGGCTTGCTCACTTTGTATAATTTGATTCCCCATCCTCCTTTGCAACTGGTGATATTCACATGATCAAGACTGAAGCAGAAGCAGGAGAGATATAGACGGAGTAGTTTGGGGAAGTTTACTTTGAAAGAAAATACCAGACATCCGCCTTCTGAGGGATGACTATACCACCACCTATAAAGTAATCTAAAAACTTGAATGTGAGAGCCAGGGATTTAGCTCAGTGGTTCCACCGCCTGTGCAAGGTCCTGAGTTCGATCCCCGGTACCAAAAAAACCCCCCAAAAACTTGAATGTGAATCTGTGAATCTAATCAAGCCTCTAGATTCAACTATCATAAGAAAAGGAAAGCCAACTATCATACCAAGGAACGCTTATTTCTTCAACAAATACATTGCAAAGGAAGGAAAAAAACTAGTACAATCTATAGATTTAAAAATGACTCAGGAGCCATATCAATCATTAGCAGCAGATCTGGATTCAAAGTACTTACTGTATTTGCTTTTAAGATGATGACATTGCTAAGAGTATCAGGTATTTGATGATATTGTTTTGGGTTTATGCCTAAATAATCTTTTGTTTTAGAGATCCAGACTAACATTGAAAATAAAATAATAAAGATGTCTAGAGCTTACTTTAAAACATCTCCAGAGTGGGAGAAGTACACAGGGTTACAAATTGCAGCTTGCCCCTTCGTTGATCATTGTTGAAGCAATATGGTGGGATGTGGAGTTCCTTACATTTATTTGTTTACTTTGGTATACATTTGAACTTTCCCATAATAACATGTTTTAAAAGTACACGAGGGATAGTTCTAGTTGATTCTTTCCTTGCTCCCCCCTTTTCCTCAGTTGGAAATGAATGTGGTACCAGAGCTGAAGCAGCTTCCTTGCTAACATGAGGAGTAAAAGCGTGACCGTGAAGGTGGCAGAGCAGAAAGACAAAACCCAGCCCAGGTCTTTGATGGCACTCGAGCTTCAGGCTTCCTGTATAGAAACTCGTTCTCATTTGTCTAAGCTCCAGTTGAAAGAGTAGTCACATTTTGCTGAAAACATCCTGATACAATGGCTATGCGATAAATCTTGCTCTTCCAAAGCCAAGGTATCAGGCTGGGGATTTAGCTCAGTGGTTCTGATGCCTGCCTCGCAAGCACAAGGTCCTGAGTTTGATGCCCGGTACCAAAAAAACTGAGGTATTGATTTCCTTTTCCACGATGATATGCCACATACAAATTTAACATTAGAAGTTACATATATTTGCTATGAAGAGTTTATTGTTATAAATAATAATTTAGTTATACAAAAAAATGAAATATATCAGGGCCAGGGATTTAGCTCAGTGGTTCCGGTGCCTGCCTCACAAGCAGAAGGTCCCAAGTTCGATCCCCGGTACCAAAAAAAAAAGAAAGAAAAAAATAAAATATATCAAATATTGCTTTGTTTTTTGTTTTGTTGGGGGTTTTTTTGGTACCAGGGATTGAACTCAGGACCTTGTGCCTGCGAGGCAGGCAGCATAACCACTGAGCTAAATCCCCAGCCCAAATATTGCTTAGTTTTAAAAGATTAAGGTTAGTGGTATAAATTCTGATGTGGAAAGTTATCCAATATTATACTGCTTCATGTGGTAGCCAAAAATCATATGCGGTTATTTACATTAATGAAAACTAAATAAAATTTAAAATTTATTTTTTAGTAGCACCTAGCCACCTTGCAAGTACGCAGAAGCCTTCAATGATGAGTAACAGCTCTACTAAAGAGTACAGATTGGTACATTTCCATGATTGCAGAAAGCTCTATGAGATGCCACTAGTCTAAGAAATATTTCACAGAATTGCAATAATAATTCAGTTGATCAAGAATAGCCTTTTCAACAAATGGAGTTGCAGCAATTGAACATCTATGGTAAAAAAAAATATGTATTATATACGTATATATAGTTTAAAAATGAATGTCTACCTGACTTTACAGTTTATATAAAAATCAGCTAAGATGAATCATAGACTTAAGTGTCAAATGTAAAACCATAAAATTTTAGAGAAAAAACTGAGAGAGATCTTCAGGGTCTAGAGCTCTGCAAAGAGTACTTAGAACTGACACCATACACATGATTCCAAAAGGTAAAAACTAGGGCTGAGGATGTCATTCATGGGCAGAGCACTTGCCTAGCACATGCAGGGCCCTGAATTCAGTACCACGAAAGGAGGGGAGGTGTTAAAGCTGTACGTCATCAGAATTTAAAATATTTGCTTTGTGAAAGCTTGTATGAAAAAGTTGAAAAGATAAGGCAGAGGATGGGAGAAAATATTCACAAGCTAGATAATCTGATGAAGGCTAGTTATCCAAAGTATTCAAAGAATCCACAAAAGTCAACAGTAGAAAACAAATGACAGGAAGGAGAAGTAATAATTTCAAAAAATGGGCAAAAGACATGAACAGACATTTCCTTGATTTGAATATACAGATGACACATACAATAGTTCTGTACCTTGACTCTATTGCTGTCGATATCCTGGTTGTGATAAACATGACTCAGATTTGGAAGATGTTTCCACTGGGGGAAACAGATTTCTCTATGTTGTTTCTTTCCTTTTTCTTTTCTAATGACAGATATATTGGGATACAATTCACATACTATAAATTTTTTTTCATACCAGGAATTGAACCCAGGACCTTGTGCTTGTGAGGCAGGTGGTGGCACCACTAAGCTAAATCCCCACCCCCACATACCATAAAATTTTAAATTAAAAAATGTACAATTCATTGGCTTTTTGTTCACAAGGTTGTGCAACCATCACCTATTTAATGACAGAATGTTGTCATCACCCCCCAAAAGGAACCCGATACCTGCTAAGCCTCCACTCTTCATTTCCCTCTCCTGGGCTCCTGAAATTCCCAATCCCCAGTCCCCTCTATCTTATGGATTTGCTAGTTCTGGATATTTTATATCAATTAAGTCATAAAATATATGACCTTTGTGACTGTATATGTGCAACCCCCAAAAATAAAGCCATTTCAGTTTTAGGAACCATTTATCTTGGTAGTATTAGTCTAGGAATATTTATTAGAATAAGTACCATAAGCTCTTCAGTAATTTAATTTTGTCATATATTTTCCATTTTCACTATATATGAACTAAGAGATCCTACACATCTCTCCTGTGTAACCTTCCCTCATAACATTCAGAACTTATTGTGTTTTATTATGAATTCTCACATGACTTTCTTGGACCAATAGTTGTAAGTGACAGGAATCTAACTCACACTGAGTTAAACACAAAATGAGGCTTTAAAATCCTTTACAAAATATTGACAAATTGAGCCCTGCAATATAGAATAAAAATAATACACCATAATCAAGTGTGGCTTACTGCAGGATTATAAGGCTGGTTCAATATTTGAACATCAGTCAATATATTCCATTATATCAACAAACTAAAGAAAACTACATGATCATACCAATAAAAGCAGAAAAAACCCTGTGGCATCACTGAATATTCAAGATAAAACGTCTCAGCAAACTAGGAATAGAAGGGAAGTTCCTTAATGTGATAAAGGGTATCTTTTTTAAAATATGATCTCATATTTACCTATAAAAGATTGAATTCTGGGCCGGGGATTTAGCTCAGTGGTTTCGCCGCCTGCTGCGCAAGTGCAAGGACCCGAGTTCAATCCCCGGTACCAAAAAAAAAAAAAAAGATTGAATTCTTTGCCTCCCAAACTGGCAACCAGGGCAAGGCATCCACTCTTGCAGCACTTATTCAGGACTGTTCTGGAAGCCCAGGCCAGTGCCCAAGACAGGCAAAATGATGTTTATACCAGAAAGCTAGAGTATAGCTGCCCCTGTTTGCAGGTGACGTGGTTGTCCAGAGAGTCCCAAGGGATCTACATAAAATTATGCTGTGTTGGCGAGGATCTAGGATACACATCACTTTTATGTTGATGTACGAACAGCAACTAATTGGAAACTGAAATTCAAAAGAACTCACTTATATTAGTCCCGCCATTAAACATTTTGTTAAAAAATCTAGCAACTCTTGTGCAGGAACAGCATACTGAAAAGTACAAATTACTGATGAATATAATCAAGTAAAAGCTAAATAAATGATAGCTATACCATGTTCATTGATTGAAAAATTCATTACAGTTCAGATGTCAAGTTTTGATAAATTTATGTAGATTTACATTCCCAACCAATATTCCAGAAGAATCTTTTGTAGATACAGACAAGCTTACTCCACATTTATATGGAAAAATAAAGGAATTAGAATAACCCATCAATTATGAGAAAGATGAAAAACACTGCAAGCCTCTACTCAATTATACGATTTAATTTGAAGTTACATTAGTCAAATCACTGTGCTGTTGGTAGAGATACAGACACATACGACGTTGTAATAGAATAGAAAGCTTAGCAATAGGCCCACAAAAACATGGCCAGTAGATTTTTACAAAGCAACAAAGGAGTTTAGTAAGGATAGTGTTCTCAATCAAAAATTATGGAACAATTGACATCCATGTATAAAAACAGTGCTTAGCCTTAAACTTCATATCTTATCCAAAGTTATCTCAAAACAGAACATAAATCTGATTATAACCCGTAAAACATTTAGAAGTCATATGAGAAAAATATGTACTTGAGTTAGCAAAGGGTTCTTCAGTAGGATGCCAAGGGCAAAATCCATAAAAGAAAAGAATTGATAAATGTGACTTTATCGAAGTAAAAAAAACTTTCTCTGCAAAAAAATGTTGAAAAACAAGCTATGGATTTGAAGAAAATATTTGAAAATCACATATCTAATAAAGGATTTGCAGCTCTCTCAAAACACAACCATAAAAAGAATAAGAGTGGGCAAAATATATAAGCAGACACTTCTCCAAGAAGGTTACATGGGTGACTAGCACATGAAAAATTGTTCAATATTAAAATCCATTAAGGAAATGCAAGCTAAAATCAAGGTATCACTGTATACCTTAAGAAAGGTTGACAATGCCGAGTGCTGGTTGGAGTGCATAGAACACAGAATATTTGTGCAGGGCTGTGTTTCCCATTCTGACTCTGTTATGGTTTCCATAGAAAACCACCCTCAGAGCCTCTGGTGTTTGGAGATTGGATTAAAGGATGTTACGGCTGACTTGCTGCTAGGTAGGGTCTGGCTGGAACAAGTGGGTCCCTGAGGGCACAGCCTGGAAGCAGTTATCTCCCCCTTGCTCCTCCCCTCGCTCCTGCCTCCTGTGGGCCATGCCCTGAGCTGCTCTCCTCTGGCATGCACGTCTGGCTTGCAGTCTTGCCTTGGAGCCAACTGACTATGGACTGAAATGTGAGCCAGTCTATAGCCATACCACCCTGAACTCATCTGATCTCGTCTGAAATGTGAGTCAAAATTAACCTTTTCCCCTTTAAGTTGTGGGTGTAGGATATTGGTTTTCAGCAATGAAGAAAGTAAGACACCCAGCAATCCCACTTTTAGGAATTTACCCAAGTGAAATGCTTTAAAACTCTGTTCACATAAAACCCTGTATGTGAACATGTCATGATCACTGAAAAATTAGAAATGATCCAATTGCCCTTCAAAAAGAGGATGGATAAACAGTGGTACACCTTATCAATGAAATATTACTCAATAATACAAAGATATAAACTATTAACACCAACAACAATTTTGATAAACTTCAAAGCTATTATCTCTACAAGTAGCATCAAAAGTTACATCTGCATAGTTCCATTTACAGAACATTCAGAAAAAGAACTATACAAATAGAAAAAGATCAGTAGCAACTGCCAGGAGTTAGGGCTGCAGAAGGATTTGACTGTACAGGGTCACCGTGAAGAAGGGAGTGGAGGGCGACAGAATTGTTCTAAATTTATCTCTCTTGATTTTGTTTTGTTTTGTTGTGGTACTGGGGTTGAACACAAGGCCTTTGCACTGAGCTACATCCCCATCCTTTTTTTGTTTTTAATTTTGACATGGAGTCTCACTAAGTTGGTGACTTATCCAGGCTGGGCTTGAATTTATAACCCTGCTCCCTCAGCCTCCCAGCGTGCTGGGATTATGGGCTCCCATCCCCATGTTCAGTTTGTTCTGAATTTTGATAAGTGGGACACTGACCTCACTCAGGGATGGCTGCGTTCAGGGGCTTACACCCTGCTATTGGGAACTGACCTCCTCCAACTCTTACCTCTTACTCGGCTGGATTTGTTCTCAGATAGGCTTCTTTTTAATGAAGTGGTTCTCACTAGGCCAGTGTGGGTCCCAGGTACATCCTGGAGTCACGGCCACACCAACCTGTGGCGAGGAATACCATTTGCTGCTGGATATCTTGTGTCGTGTGCCCATCCTGGTAGGTGAGGGTAAGTAAAGATCAAACTGATTCAGTCTACATGGACTGAGAGGGAAAATGAGGCAGCTCCAGAAGGAAACTCAAGTTGCTGTTCCCGGAACGACGGGGATATAAGCCAGACAGGGCACAAACTATCCATGTCTGTGGTTTCTACCTGCCATTTCTTTCATTCTGGATTACACTATACTCTGTTGACTAAGTGACGTCCTACCCATACACCACACATTTTGAAAACCAAATTTAAACCAATCTGCATTACTTTTCCTTTTAGCTTCTAACACTGCATTTTCTACCATCTAGCCGCAGCCCAGTAGTATTAGGAAACATGATAAAGTGATAACTAAGCACTTATAAATATGTTTATAAAACTATACATTTGCAGGAACATCTAAAACCTCCAAAGGCACATAATTTCATGTTTCTCTGCAACCAAATTAACTATTAATAGCCACATTCCCGTTCAACCTTGCTTCTCTGTACTGAGGTTTGAAGATGTAAGGCTCCGTGTTCCATCAGAGGCAAATCCAGCATTACATCATCATCCATCACACCTGAGTTCTCAGCGATGAAGGTGCCTTTCTTTCCACATTAGCAGTTTAGGTGGGTGAAAGAGTGGTAAAGATGTAGGACAGAAGGCTGGCGAATTGGATTAAACAAGGTTAAACAAGATTCCGTTTTCTGGGTCCCTCTATGCTGCAGGAACTTTGTTGATATGAAGGATGAAGGGAGCAATTGTTTGGAAGTATTTTTCTTCAAACCCTTAGGAGAAAATTGTACTGAAATCATTTTTTTTTGCTCTGTTATTGGAATAGTAGAAAGCTGGGAATAGCAACCCATATACAGACTTGTTATTTTAAAGTTATTAAAGGAAATACATTGGAGCTGCTGATGTAGCCTAGTAATAGAACTCTACCTAGCATGTGTGAGGTCCTGGATTCAATCCTCAGCACTGAAAAAACCCTCTGTCCCCACCTTGGCCTTGAAAGGGCTGCACTCACAAATGTTCCTTAGCTTAGCTCTGCTGTACCTGACTTCTGTCTTCTCAGGGCATTTATTGAGTTTGAACATCTTTGTACCTCTTTTACTCATGTAATTCCTTGTTTTGTTTGTTTGTTTTGTGGTGCTGGGGATTGAACCCAGCGCCTTACTGCTGAGTTACATCTCCAGCCCTTTTCCATTTTATTTATTTTTAAATTTTGAGACAGGATCTCACTAAATTACTCAGGCTGGGCTCAGATTTACAATCCTTCTGCCACAGCCTCCCAAAGCACTGGGATTATAGGTACCCACCTTCATACCCTGCGAATTTCACCTCTCTTAATGGCTCTGAATGCCTGAAGAATAGCTGTAATTTCTCACCCAGAACTGAAGACTTGCTTCCAAGTTAGCTTTTCTTTCTCTCTCCCTCCTCTTATTCACTTCTGAAGCATCCACTGTACTCTAGCCCTGATTACTGAGATGAGGTTTCTGAGTTCAGAGTCTCTTCTACCCTCCCAAGGGAACCGGCACCCAATTACCCCAGTTACTGCCTGATACAATAGACAGTTTTTACACTGTGAATGGAGTGGACCTGGAGAGTCCTGGTGGAGCTGAGAACCCTCTTTCCTACTGTCCCCCTGTTCTAGTGCTCATGTACGAAGCCTTCTGTCTCTTCCATGTTTTCAGGCCCCCTGGGACAGTCTGTATTTTCATCTCTTCAGGTTCTTTCCACAGCACTCAACATGGTATTTTCACACAGCAAGAGCTCCATAATTGCTCACCAATACAGTTAATAGTTTGCTTTTCTGTTTTATTTTGTTTTGGAGACAAGGGCTCACTTTGCAGTACAGGCTGACCTCAAACTCGAAACTCCCTTGATCCTCCTGCCTCTGCCTCCTGAGTGCTAGGATTACAAGAGTACACTCCCACACCTGGCAGTGGTTTGCTTTTAAAATATCAGTATGGAGAGCTTTTATCCTTTTTCCTCCTCTAATTTGAATAGGAAACACATTTTCAAGAACTTTACTTAGCATAAGGACATCTCTTCAGAGAAACAAATAAAAAGTCTTTTCATTTATTTGATCCCATGAAAGACAAAGGGAACTTGAAATTGAGAGTCAGGTATCTGAATAGGCAATAAGTGGAAAGAAATGGACAAATATTATGAGTAATTCTGATAGAAGAGGGCTATTGAACTGAAAAAGTATTCGTAGTCTTAAATCAGTTTCCCCCGAACTGTTAGCTCTCAGGGCAACGCTGAAAAGCATCTGGACAGCGCCCTTGTGAACTCGGGAAGCTACGGCAAACTTTCTGATTTTTCTTCAGAAAACAGAATAAATATAACCCTTCTTATTTTCTTAATGCCGAAAAAGGAGATAGTCTGGATTTAGCTTACACAATCCTGTGAAACCTCCATGTGGACTTCGCAGTTCTGCTAAGAGGTGAGTTTCTCCTCTCCACCTGAAGGTGGATGTTCCCTCTCGGCAGTGTCCTCAGCACCAGAAGTCGGGCCCCTGAAACCCCGCCCCGATTCAGACATCGGGCAGGCTAGGCAGATGGCCCAAGTGAGCTCTAATTTAACGTAGCTGGCTGTGATTTATGACGACATAAAGGCTCTTCATGGGGGGGGGGGGCAAAGTGGGCGGGGCACTGATCAGAGGTGAGGAGGACCAGAAGGGAAGAGAGTGCCAGCGGCTCGGGGACCACCTGAAATCCTGCTTTGCCAAGCAGAGTCTGACGCCGAGCGGAGGAATAGGGATGCTGGTCTCAAAATACAGTCCTGCCTCTTTCAGTGCCCTGGTCTGTCGGTTTTGACAAAGGATCAGCAAGAAGAAGGAATCATACTTCCTGGAAGTGACCTAGCACCGAAGGGAAAGGCTCAACATTCAACTTGGCTGCTCGTGCCTCACACTTGGCAGTAACAGAGCGAGGCTTACGGAGCACCAGCCAAGGGACAGGCTAATGGGAGGTATTATTATGACCAGTATTTTGTGGGCGAGGAAAATGGTTCCAAGAGGCGAAAGGACTTTCTGAAATCTACAAAAGCTAGAAGGTTGCAAAAGCAGAATTCAGAAGCAGTTGTTTCTTGTGCCATGGTGCATGTTATGCAGCTCTACTCCAGCTACTCCCACAGCGGCCTGTACAGCGTCAGGATTGACACAGGAGTGATATCAGATCTCCAGATCATGTGGGGGAAATATATAACTCCCAACCTGCTAGATGTCAGACACGACAAGCCCCTGTTCCCCAAAACTGAAGAATGAATTCTAAGGCAGGATGGAGGTTCAGAGTAGGAAATATTCATTGATAGGAAAGCTCCTGAGAGTCAGGAGGGGTTCTGAGTGGGTTGCTACGGACCCCACTTTTCAGGGGAAGTTTTATAAAGCACAACCACATAGGTACAGCATGGGTTACAGCTATGATCAACCAGTAAGGTGACAAGTATAGTCGCTTAGGTAATAGTGATCCAGTGGGGAAGCAGGTCACGTAACAAGTGTACATGAAAAGAACCATGAAGTTCTCAGGAAGGCGATGGGTCCGAGGGTCTTGGTTACACACTGGAGTGACCGGTGTCTGTCTAGACTTCATTAGACCTGGTGTTACCCCTTATCTCGTCCCTTGGGAAAGTGTGCAGGCCTGGTTATTTCAACTTTATCTTGAGGCCTGGCCTCCAACGGTTGCATCTCCGGCCACAGTTGTAATGTGCTTTTGTCTTTTGCACTGACTCCCTCGAAGGCCTAGCCCTATCTGACTGCCTATAATATTTCTACCTAACTTAGCTGTCTGTAATAGCATTGCCTGAGAGTTCAGGGAGAAAGAAGCAGCTAGGTCTTCATCCAGACCCTCGGAATCAGAATCTGCATTTTGACAAGATCATTGGTATGCTCGTTACAGTTGAGAAGCACTGTCCAGATGCCAGTCCTCAGTAAACATTAGAATCATGAGGAGAGAATTTATAGACAAAGGCCCAGCCCCCCCCCCCGACAATCATGTCAGATTCTCTGGGGGAGGTGTGGACGTGGGGAGTTTTCAGTGCCCCTAGTGACTCTGATTCTCAGCCAGGTGCTGTGACTGAGGCTCCTTTGCAAGAGGAGTTCTAAAATGAAAAAGTTTTAAAATTTTGCAGCTATGCGTGTAGCTTGCCCTAGGCTTTCCCTGGGATGTTTCAGCAATTACTCTTTCGATCAGAAGAGGAGAAGAAGACCTTCAGGGTAGGAGATAGGACAGACACAAGGACGGAGGTGAAGAGGGCTGCCTTTATGAGGTACTTGCCTTGTTTCCAGCCAGAGTTTATCTAACCACTGGCTCTCTGTCCTGCTGCACACCTGAACCACCCGGAAGCTTTAGAAATCCTAATGCACACAGCGCACCCCAGACAGATCTGACGTCCTGGGGGCCCCAGCCACTAGTAAGTTTCCCGGCTTCCAAGTCGCAGAGCGACCACCCTCTCCCAAGTATTTCCCATGCAGTCAGGGTTGAAAACCTCTTCAGGAATTAGAATCTCTGGGACTCTGAATCTTATCAATTCTCCAGCAATAAATATCAGTTTAAAGGAAATATGGGAGTATGAGAACAAGGTAAACCATACCATGGGAAGCAATCAACCAAATTTCAAAAGAGGGATGAACAGGCCAAATAAGCCACTTTCTCTAACACATCAGTGATGTTAAGGAAAGAGAAGATGTCCAATATTCTTCATTTTTGTGTGTAGACATTCACACTATTTTTTACAATAAAATAGTTTAGTTCTTTTTTGATTCTCATGGGGTGAGGTAAAGCTCAGGAATCTGCAATTTATTCCTGTCTTCAGGGGATCCTTATGATTTTTTTTTTTTTATGCAGTACTGGCAATTGAACCCAGGGCCTTCACACTGAGCTACATCCCCATCCCTGTTTTTATTTTTTATTTTGAAACAGGGTCTTCCTAAAATGCCTACATTGGGCTCAAACTTTTGATTCCCGTCTCAGCCTCCCAGAATGCTAGGATTATAGCATTATACCCAGTTTAATAATTAAATTAAAGTCCCCTGCTCCACAGCACAGCTTTCATTATGGGCCTTCTTGGATTTCCCTCCCCCCAAAGTGGGTTCCAATGTGAAAACCAGTTATTCTCAGACTGCTGACTGCACCTCTATGTTCCTAAGTGTTTGCTGGGGTTGATGAGACCTGCATGCTCAATACAGGAGAGGAGACGTTCTATAAATACAAAGTACACATCAAATTTCCAAAGATTCAGTAAGAAAAAAGGAAAATACCTCACCAACAATTTTATATTGATTACATTGTATAGGTATAGTGTTTTAAGTATGTTGTGTTAAAACATTTTAAATTTTTTCCTATTTCTTTTTTATCAGATGGCTATGGGAAAGTTTTAAGTTACATACGTAGTTCATATTATGTCCCAGGCATAACCACATCCTCATGAGCTTGCTAGACGTGTAGACTTGAGCCCCGTCCAGCACACTGGGCCCGAAACTCATTTGACCAAGATGCTGCACCCCTGCCCACCTCTCTGGCACTCAATCTAAAACTCTGAGGCACAAAGGGGCCCTAACAGACTCTTTTTTTAGCCGATCCCTTGTCCCAGCCAGCATTGTGTTCAGACTCCCTAAGTACATCATCACCGTCATCATCAAGTTATCCCCTTTTCTGATCAGAGCCGGGAAACAAAAACTTCCTCTTTTTTTCAAGCTCTTTCCTGCAATTGAAGTTTCTGATTTGCAACCCTGCTCTCAATCACTGTAGAACACCAGTTATTATTTTTCTTTTCCTTAATACTTGCTTTTCGAGGCCTTCTTTAGACTTGATTTCCTTTACCCAGCTAATTCCATCTTTGCCACACAGGACCCATTGCCCAGCCCTTCCAGTCGGCATCTGGCCCTTCGCAGAAGTAGCCTGGTCCCCTCAAACCAGGTCACTAAATGCTGTGTCACAGCCTATTCTTCATGTAAAACCCTAAAATGGTTGGTCGGGCAGACCTTTTTGATGAATATTCCTGTCTTTGGAAAGTCAGACAAAAGAAAAAAAAAAGAAGAATAGGGAGGGGCAGAGTTCCTTGGAGACCAAAGAGGAAATGGTGGCGAGCATGCCTAGAATGGAGTGGCTTTAGTGGAGCAAGGAAGGGGGCAGGAACTCAGGGATCTAATTTTGGCTCCTTCCTTAGCCTCCATCACAAATTCAGGAAAAGTCAGTTACCAAGCCCAACTGCTCCCATCTCCTCCCATCAAGTAAATGAATAAAAATGAATACTCTTAGCTGGGTGTGGTGGTGCATGCCTTTGATCCCGGCACTCTGGGAGGCTGAGACAGGAGGATGGCAAGTTCGAGCCCAGTCCAGGCAATTTGGCAATTTGGTGAGACCCTGTATTATTGCTTGTATGTAGATGCCCCTCAATCCTCACGCACTCATAGGTGGGACTTTTGGGAGGTGGCTGGATGCTATGTGTGAGCTAGATTAAGGCGTGTGATACTGGGATTAAGGGTGTGTGGTAACTAATTTGGTTTAGCATAGTTCTGGGTGTGGATAAGGGAAGCCCTACAGTTCTGGGTGTGGGTGGCATAATCAACAGGCTTGTAGCCTGGATGGAATATAAAGGCACAGAAAGAAGGCAGGCTCACTGCTGTTTGCTGCTTCCTGCCTGCCTTACCATGGACTGTTTCTCCTCTGTCATACTTTTTCTCTGAGCAAATTATTATTCTCAAGCACCTCGTTGATAGAAACCAGCTCATAAAGGCTTTTGCAATGATTGGGTGACTCAGGGATCTTTGCTTCTACAAGTAAAGTCAGCAATTTCATACTCAACAAAGAGCCTCTTAATGACAAAGAGAAGATTTGAGTGCTATCACACCCATATTAAAACCAGAGACATTCAAGAGTGGAAATCTTCGGAAACTGGAAATATTCATTTTTATTAAAGAGATCTCATAAAGTAGCCCCCCAAAATTCCAAGTTAAGGTCGACCCTCAAGTTACGACTGGCCTGAGATATGAACAACTGGGGTTACAACCAGAATTTTAGTTTTAACTTACCACCAAAGTCTTGAGTTGTGACCCAAATGCTGGCCACTTGTGCTTCCAGATAGTCTCAGATACAGAGCTAACCCTGAAAGAGTTCTGGAAGGAATGTTACAACATCCTTTCCTGTGTGGGGTTAATTGAGAAATCCTGGGCCAATGTCTCTCTAAGGACACAGATCTGCCTGGAAGAAAGTGTGGCCTAAAATTTTACAGGAGAGGGCCAGGGGTTTAGTTCAGTGGTTCCACCGCCTGCCTTGCAAGCACAAGGACCTGAGTTTGATCCCCGGTACAAAAAAAAAAAAAATTTTACAGGAGAGAGATTTTGAAAGCAATTGACCAACTTGGTTACAGCCAGCCCTCAGGAACAAATTGAGTTTGTAAGTCAGGGATCCACTGTACTTTTTTTCGTCCAATTTTAAAGAACTTACCTCATCTCCCAAGAGTCTTCTTACCTGAGTTCCAAATGAACCCACATTTCTGAAAGCTAAGTATTACTACCACCCTCTCATCTTTCCCTACAAAAAAGATATTGTTTAAAAAGTTACATTTCTTCTCCAGAGAGATAAAATTCCAATCGACTTAGCATTTCTATTTTACCCTTTAAAAATTAACCATATTTCACACTCCAAAACACTTTGCTTGTACTCATTAATATCACAGTTGGGAAAGTGACTTTTTATTCTTTTTTTTGGTACTCAGGATAGAACTCGGGTCCTTACACTCGCAAGGCAGGCAGTGGAACCACTGAGCTAAATCCCCAGCCCTTTATTCTTATCTCTAGACAAACAAGCTGAGAGTTTAAGTAATTTACCCTTTCTGAGAGAGGAGGTCATGGACAGAATGGCAGGATTTGAACCTGTATGAAGACCATTAAGGCAAGTTTTTCAGGGACTTAATGAATACCCACCTGGTGATGATAAACTGCCTTTGAAGAAAGCAGCTGTTGGCCCAAATTGTGTCCTAAAAGGAATCGTGGGGGTTTTAAGGGTGAGAAAGATCTACTGTCGGTGGATTGACTCCTCTCCCACAAGGCAACCATATGGAAGGCACGTGGCCAGGTGACAATAGCCGACATTTTCTGAGCATCAAGGCTGTACACAGATCTTGCATAATCTCAGTATCTTGCTAATGCTTTGAGGTATGTTTTCTAATTGTTTTCATCTTACAAATTAAAAAAGAAAAGGTTTGGAGAGATGTAATAACTCGTCTAAGGTCAAAGACTAATATTTGAAAAGAAGCTGAAGCTAAAAACTAATGTTCTTTCCTTTCATTGTTTTTTTTTCTGTGCTAAGAATTGAACCCAGAGCCTTCATACATACTTAATCTGAGTCTTAGGCAAAGTCTCTGGACACAAGCAAAATGCAGAAAACTTTCTGCCAAGGTATAACACACGTGCTCTGGAGCCCAACAGCCAATGCAGTCCTTCTTCCCAGCAGGAACCTCCTAAGCCTGGTCTTTACTGGCAGCTTTTCTGTCACCCTTCTGGTCTCCCACGCTCTGCCCAGAATCTCCCATCATGTACAGCCTAAGGCATTCCAGCTTTGCTTTTTAGCCGGCATCTCCGAAGCTTTCCAAACTCTTCCCACAGCCCAGCTCCAAAGGCTCCTAAACCACGTGCTCAGGTGCAGTCACAGCAATGACCCCACTTCTCTAGTACCAAATTCTGTCTTAGTTATTTTTCTCATTGCTGAGACAAAAGGAGGAAAGGTTTATTTAGCTCACAGTTTGTGGAGGTTTCAGTCCATAACCAGCTGGCTCTGAGGCAGGGTGGCATGGCAGGCATCGGAAAGGAGAAACAGTTCATGGTGGGCAGAAGGTAGCAAAGCAACAAGGGACGACCACAACTCTTTCTATCCCTTATATCTTATCCAGGCTACTTAGGGTGGGTAGCACTCACACCCTTCATCCTAGTGTGGTTGATCCTAGCACCATGAATCAATTCTAGCATCGTACAGTCTAGATCCAGCCACCTCTGAAAAAGTCCCACCTATGACTACATAAGGCATTGTGGGGATACCTAGACACAAGCCATAACAATCACCAAAAGCTAGAAGCTAGAGTTAGGGTATACACACATCTCTATAGTTTTATTTTTAACTTTTTCATTAAATACCACTATTAGTTATTTTTCTCTAAGGGGCCAGGGCAATGTTATCCAGACTATTATGAACTTAATTGCACATTCATTTTACCTAAATGTAGACTGTCCCAATTTCCTCTCCATCACATTTTTCCCCTAACATTTATTGTATTAGGCTTTATAAACAGTACTGCCATCATTTTAGAATATAGGAATCTATCAGTATCCAGGCTCATCAGTCACACTAAGATAATGGAGCTTTTATCTGAGTTTTTGTTGGAGTTTTTACTATTTTATGTGAACACTTTCGTCCCTTTGATACTTATGCCTGAGGGTCTCATCTTTTCGATCCTTACCTGAAGCATGACCTTACCATTTAAATTTGCTAACCACTCAGTTACTTTTGCTTACAACATCCTGAAATCATCAGAGTTTTACAGTAAGTCCCAACTTACAGCCAAGTTCCATTCCGGGAGAACATTCGTTGAGTCTGATTCATTGGTAAGTCTGACAAGGTGAGGTGAGTCTTATACACCTTTACCATAAATATACCCTGATGCCGATCCCGCATCCACACACTGAGAAGTTTCCCCAGCTCTTCTATGACTTTACCACACTGTGTGGATGTTATTATTGACTTCATCACCACAGCAGACTTCACATGTTCCACGATCTTGTCTTTGTTCCTTAGAATTGTGCCTGTGGTTGAACGATTGATGTTCTAAGAATGAGTGACATCTACCATCTGTTCACCTCAGTCCGATCTCTCGATCATTTTCACTTTTGTTTCCATGGTTATTGCTTTGCACTTCCCAGCAGTCCCCTGCACATCACCACTGCCTGTTCTCTTCCTTCCAGACATCCTGGGCTCTGAGCACTGGGCTGCTGTGCAGGATCGCACTGTGCAGTAAGCACAGGTGGGACAGTGTCCAGCAGACACACAACCTACTTCCATGATTTGTTGGCATCTACAATCATCTGTAACTCGAGGTCGACTTGCATCTGTGAGAGTTTGCAGCTTGAATGTTCATAAGTTGGGGACTTACTGTAGTTTTGTTTAAGTTTAGACGTGGTAGAATGGCATACTTTGGCTAAGTTAGGTACACTGACATTTTCCTCCCATAAAGTTTGGTAAAAATTTGAATTAATTGCTATCCTTAAAACTAAGAAGATTTTGGCCAGGGATTTAGCTCAGTGGTTTCAACGCCTGCTGTGCAAGCGCAAGAACCCGAGTTCGATCCCCGGTACCAAAAAAAAACCAAACTAGGAAGATAGATATATATATACATATTTTCTCCTTCTCTTGAAAAATCAGAAGGCCTGGAAATCCTGAACTCGTGTTCCCCGCAGCACAGCCCAGCCTTGGCAGGATGCCACCTGCAGGGGCCAACTCCTCCCCAAGTCAGGACAGGCCCCGACTCCACAAGCACACAACCAGTCCCCCCGTGGTCACTGCTTGTGTCTCCTCCTTCCTGCCCACACCCAGCCTCATCTGCTTTGCTCAGAGCTATGCTCCTAATTCCTAACACATGCCCCAGCACATGGTAGACACTTGACAGACAGTTACTGTAAGGAAGCAGAGGGGATGGAACGAACTCCATTTAACTTGCAAACCATCAAGTAGTTGCCCCATGGAGGTTTCAAAATATGACCACCAATTCTGTGGCGCTTCTCCCTATAAAGTCGGAGGCCTGTCCTCCTCCCCTTGAGTGTGTGAGAGACTGCATTATTCACTGCCACTGAGTAGAATGTGGCAGTGACCTACATGTGACTTTGTGTGTGAGCTGGGTGTTGGGGACAGAAGCCAGGGCCTTGTACAAGCTAGGCAACTACTCTTCCATGCAGCTGCACCCCAAGCCCAGTCCCTGTGATTCTTGAGACCATGCCATAAAGATTCAAAGACTGTCCTCTCACCCTGCCACCTTAGTTGGGAGAAAGCCAGCCTCAATGTCCTGAGGTCTATCAGGCTGTCCTATGGAGAGGCTCACAAGGCGAGGAACCAAGACCAGTGCCATCCCACCCGCCTGGGAGCGATCCCTGCTGGAAGCTGCTCCACCCAGCCTCAGTCAGTCCTCACAGGACAGCAGTCCCCACCGCCACCGCCATGGCTGCAGCCTCAGGAAACACCAGGGCCACCCCACTCAGGCACCTGTGTCTTCCTGATCCAGCAAACTGTAGACAGCCCGGGCCCCTGGTGTGAACACTGAGCTCTGAAGTAGTTTGTTACAATGTAACAGATAACTAGTACGTGTCTCAAATTAACCTGGAGATTTCAGGTTCCTGGGGTCTTCTGCTGGAACCTCCCAGTAGTTCAGGTAGCTGAAGGTGCTGGCTCTTCTCTCTGATAACATTATGAATGAAAAGAATGCAAGCAAGTCTCAGATATGATTCTAGGGGCAAATGGACACAAAGCAGCCACACAGCCAGCCTCAACCACTCAGCAGAGTCCTGCTCTGTGTCACTTCGGGCGCTCTGATTGAACTTTACAGGGAGGGTTTATTCTGAGACAAAGTGGACTCTGCCAGGTGATCGCTAAATCTAGTTTCAAAGCCACCCGGCATGTAAGTGGAGACGACGTGGAACCGAGCTGAGCTGGAGTTTCCGGGCCACTCAGAGGGCTGCGGTCTCCTGGGCTCACCAGAGAGCTGCAGATCGCCACGCCAGGACACAGAACTTCGCATCGTTCCACACGCAAAACTTACCCCCCGCGTCTGCCGTGCCAATTAAAGAGACTTCCGCTGCTGATTCAGAGAGGGAGATTCCAAGCCCCAGGGGAAGGGGCTTCTCTGGCGTGCAGGTTCCCGATTAGAAGTCGTTAGATGCTCGCCGCCTGTGGCTTCTTGATCCTTGGTACCAGGGATCAAACTCGGGACCTTGCGCTTGCGAGGCAGGCAGCGGAAACGCTGAGCTAAATCCCCGGTCCTCTACAGATGGATTTTAAAACAAGCTTTAAGGGTGGGGGTGTAGCTCAGTGGTAGGGCTCTTGCCTAGCACATGCAAGGTTCTGGGTTTGATCCCCAGCACCATAAACAGACAAAATGATAAACTTTAGACAAGATAAAAATGAGAGATGTGTGGGAAATTACCTTCATTCACTAATAGCCTCCAAATACACTTCTACAAAGGTAAGAGGTCCCTTACCTGAAAGTCTTACAACCAAATAAAAATGTTTAACTCATATGGCTCCTTGAAGCAATTAAAAACATGCTGAGAGGGCTGGGGATTTAGCTCGGTGGTTCCACCACCTGCCTTGGAAGTCCAAGGTCCCAAGTTCGATTCCCGGTACCAAACACAAAAACAAAACAACACGCTGTGAGTGAGGTGAGGTGGTGCACATCTGTGAACCCAGCACTGGGGAGGCTGAAGCAGGAGAATCATCATAAGTTTGAGGTCAGCCCGTAAGTTCAAGGTCTACACAGCCAGACCTTGTCTCAAAATACCAAAAACAAAGCAACAACATCTGGCCCCAAATACACAATGTTAAGAAAGGGAGAAAAGATGGGACAGGTTAACACACATAATGTGGGGAGCTAATCAGGTAAAAGACCCATACTATCTGAATTCTGAGATCTCGCTCTCTCTCTCGCTCCTCCTCTCTGTTACTCTGCACCATATCAGTCTTCCCAGTGACAGTGTGTTTATGAGGACCAGAGGTATGCTTTGAGCAAGGCGTCCAACAGTACAGAAGCACCTGGGACCATAATATACACTCAATCTTTTGGCGTAGCCTTGGCCAAGACCTGCAGCTTGCCTCCATCCTGAGGAGCAGCCATTGGTGTTCTTAGACAGGCACCTGGTGGCTAGGATGGGTGTCGCCTGTAGGAGTCAGTTAAGGTCACATAGACTGAATAGTGAAAGCCTACTGGGAGGGAGCCACAGCTTTATTATAATTTGCTGTACAATGTTCCCTTCAAAACTCTAGCCTGCACTTGTGCAGCAGGAGTATGTGGTGCCTGTTATCTTTCCATCCCTACCTACCCATGTTTAGACATACACTGCTCTACTTCCTTTCTCTATGCCTAATGTGTCTCATAAGCTACTAGCATCTGTGTTTAGTTTCACCTCATCTCCTTATTTGCTGCTCTTATTTTCCACCGCAGAACTGAATAATCTTAAATAATATAGCAAACACAAATTACAAGAGATTATCATAGAATTAGGAGATTAAAAAAAATATTTGTTTTAGAAATGATGATGCAAAATTGATGATTTATGCAAAATTCATTTAGCTTATCTATCTTTGGAAATAGCCAAGGGAAAAACGTTTTTGTTGGTGGTTTGTTTGTCTAGGGATTTTTACCTCTAAGAGAGAGGGCTTTGAGGAAAGTAGAGGTTGGAGAATTAAATTCTAAGTGGGTTTGTGCAAATGAAAATTGGAGACAGGCTAGCTCAATTAATTTCTATTCATGCCATCAGTGGGACAGGGACTCTGAATAGGTCATATGCAAGAATTCAAAGGAGGGAGGACATAGGAAACCAAATGGCTTTTCTAGAATTCCAGCTGCTGAAACCACAAGAATGTTCCTGGTTGAGTTCCGTGGATCAACAGAGAATGAAGACCTGTGGTTGATTCGCAAGGCCCTTACCTGCCGTAGAAGACGTTCCACAAGGGGGAGCCAATTTGCCTAAATGAGTGAGCTATTTGGCTTCATAAATCACTGCCTGCAATTCACCTGCTTTTCTTGAAATTCGAGCTCTTTCAGCCACCTTTGACAATTCTGTATTGAATGTAAAAACAAGTTCCCCTGGAGTGGGAGAGAGCAGTAAGACTGGAAAGCTGTTATGAATAAATTTTGCTAAAGCAGAATCTCATAAATGGGTCCCTATTATGAGATTCAATGGGGCTGTTTATTAAAAGGCACATTTCTAAGCCTCCCTCCAGACCTGATCTATTGAGTTAAACTTGTGGGTCCAGGAATCTGCATTCCTAACAAGCTGCAAAGGGGGTTCTTCTGCACACTGATATTTGATCAGCAGAGCTAAGGGATTATTTAACAATGCTCAGAACCACAGAGGAGGTTTTTGGAATTCTGTAGAAGTTAAAGCTCTTATAAATTTCTTCCCTTACATTAGGATCATGAATGAGTGTCGCCGAAGGTTAATAAATATTTTTCCATTTTTATTAATAAGGGTGAGAGCCATAGTTACTCTACTGTGCCCTATTCCATCTGAGATGTTGTGCCCATAACCAATCACTGTTCCCCCTCCTCTGATCTTTCCCATGCTCAGTGACCACTATTCTACTGTTTATGAGGTCAGCATTTTTCAGCTTCTACAGACGAGTGAGAGGATACAGTATTTGTTTCTTTGTGCCTGGCTTATTTCACTTAACATAGTATCTTCCAGGCTCATCCATGTTGCCACAAATGACAAGATTTCATTCTTTTTATGACTGAATAATACTCCTTTGCATGCATCCATATATAGTCTTTATCCATTCATTTGTTGATGGACACTTAGGTTGTTTCCATATACTAAAAAAAGGCCTGAAATGACATTTCTAGACTGACATTAAATTTCCTCGAATGACAGTTTCAGACTTAGACTTCTTCCGGTCTCTTCAGCTCCCATTATCCCCACTCACATGTGATTCCCTAGCGAGCTGCTAACGTCTCTGGGCCTCAGAGTCCCGGCCTGTGAGAGGGAAGCAGTAGCAACGCATATCTACTCTTGCTTCCAGCACGCGTGGCTGCGGCGAAGGGTGCAGCTCATTACCATCAATACCTAGGAAATCAGCTTGAAGAAAGTTTCGGGTTTTGTTCTTTTTTAGAGAAAATAATAAGGACCAGGAATGATCCGTTTGCCTCAAGACGTTACTTTGCCTTTCAGCAATTTGCTACTTCAGGGGCCATCTATTTCAAGGGCTCTCCAGCCATTTTTAACTGTAACTGTAAAAAACCCAGTTCTAGCTCTAGAATACAAACGCCAACTCCCATGTGCTGCCGTAGGTGTGGGGAAGGGGGCGCTCGCATCAAAATCTTTAATGAAATCCGCCCAGTGGGTACCAGGCCCCTGCTGCTGAGGGTGATGTCTGAAGGCGCTGGTGTCCTCATTAATCACCAAAGTGGTGGAAAAACACTCGGCTGTTTTTTTGTGAGAAATTGCTTTGAATGGGGTTGGCCAGGGCGGGCCCTTTTATCTGATCAGGACCCCTACTTCTGTGACTTTCGGTTTGCTCAGCTGATGCAAACAGGAGTAAGACGCAAGGCTGTGGCCGACGGCTGTCATTTGATAACGGAGGTGCACATAACAATTGCAGTTTTTCCAGGTTTCTCAGGGGATCTGCCCCAAGCAGCGCTTCCCTTCCTGACACGTCTGTGGATGGGCCTGGCGCGCCACAGCAGACCTCCGCCCCTCGATGCCAAGTGCGGTGGGCCGAGTCCCCTGCCTCACCGCTGCACTGGCTGAGGCACCGGGCTGCGGGAGTTAGCCAAGGCCTATTGGCAACCCACGCTCCAGGACTTGTCCCGAACTTCTCTCCCGTTCTTCGACGTTAGACGACCGTGGGGAGACGCCGCTCCCGCAGCACATGCCAGCGTCATCTGGCAGGAGGCCGCCCTGGGCACCCCTCCCATGGGTACGTCTCCCGTGGGCACCCCTCCCACCCACTCTCACGCTCCAGCTCCGTCCGTCCAGGTGACTCCAGGCTGCCTGCAGGGCGCTCCAAAGAACACGCTGACCGGTCCTAACCCGAGGGGGCAGAACGAGCACTTGGATGCGGCGGGCAGATGTGGATTCCAGGGACACTTTGTGATCCTGCTGTCTGCCGAGGCTGCTTCTGGGCCCCTTGGTCCTCACCTGCGGAAGAGGGGGAGTAACGCTTCCCCCACAGCATTCTGAAGATGGACTAGGAGAAGAATAAAAGCGTCCAGCAGGTGGAAAACGCTGAAGCTTTAGCTTAGTTACCAGTGTCAGCAGTTTGGGACACATGCTGTTTTCACATTTCTCACCTGGTTTAGGATGAAAGTGCATCACAGCTCCACTAGCGGCATTTGTTCCGGCTGTACCCGAACAAGCGGCGCGCTGTAGGCTGCTGTCCACCTGGGTGGGGAGGAACGGCGCCGTCCGCGTGTTCCGCGTGCTTGCCCTCCTGTCTCGCGGGCCCGCGTGCGCTCTCCAGGGGAGCCCGCTAGCGTGTAGGCGACTCCAGCAGTCTGACCGGGTGGTGCTTTCCCACCGGCTGGCTGTGCCGTGACCAGGAGGGTGGCTAATCCGGAGTGTCCTCGTCCCGGCTGTCAGCTTCAACAGGAGCGCTTCCGTCCTCCCAGAGGGGCACCCTGCTCTCCGCCTGCACCGAGCTGACTGCAAACCTCTCCCCGGGCTCAAGACTAGCGCCGCCCCAGCCCTCGTGTTCCCTCTGGCGAGAGGCTGCGAAATGAAAGAAAGCAGGAATGGCTGTGGACCCTGCGGCAGGGGGAGGACACGGGTAACAGGCGATGGCACAGACTGACCTTCACTCAGTGCCGCTGCTGTGTTCGCCTGCGAAATCAAAGCCGCCCGGAGGCCTACACGCTGGCTCGTGTCAGTCCCGTCTAGAGCCTGTGTGTACCTGAGGTCCCACGCTGAGACTCGGGGTCCTGGACTTAAGAAGAGTCTACCTTTATGAAGCACCTACTGATTTCATCCACATCAGCTCATTAGGCATCTACCTGTCTTGCTTACCTCTCCCACCTGCCATAGAAGGCAGTGTGTGGAGCAGAGATAGAGACCGGGGTTCAAATCTCAGCTTCCCCGCTTACTAGCTGTGTGACTTCGGTTAGATTACATAACCTCTCTGGGTCTCAGATTCCTAGCTTTAAAGCAGAGGTGATGGCAGGCATGGTGGCACACGTCTGTAATCCCAGGACATGGGATTACAATGGGAAGCTGAGGCAGGAGGATTGCAAATTCAAGCCCAGCCTGGGCAACTTAGTGAGATATTGTCTCAAGATAAAAAGTAAAAAAGGGTCTAGGGGTTTAGCTCAGTGTGAAAGCCCTGGGTTCAAGCTGTAACATTGGGAAAATAAAAACAGAGGTGAGAACAATGCTCTCCTGTGAGAACTGACCCAAGGGTTAAACACTGTCCTCCCAGGGGCTGGCACCCTGCCAACACTCAGCTTGGCAGTTTCTGAGGGTGGTCACTGCCATCTCCTCAGTATCCCATGTGCTTCTTACCTCATAGCAGGTGTTCAGTGAAGGCCACAGAGGCAGCTGGTCAGCTGATTGAGAGCAGCGTCTCCTCTAAGCCTAGCCCTGTCCTGGGAACTGCAGGGGCCCAGGTGAGCAACAACAGCAATTATATCCACCCAGTGTTTTCTAGCTTACGATGCATATGAATTTATTTTCATTTAAAACTTCCATTAAATCCAAGACAGGAATTCCTTGTTTGTTTGCTTGCTTTTTGCAGTGCTGGGGATTGAACCCAGGGAATAGCGAGGCTTTTAAAAAAAATATTGAGGGCCGGGGATTTAGCTCAGTGGTTTCAAAGCCCGCTGGGCAAGCGCAAGGACAAGAGTTTGATCCCCGGTACCAAAAAAAAAAAAAAAAAAAAAAGACATACTCTCCCCAAGTTGCCCCTCTTGGCTTTGAACTTGTGATCCTCCTGCCTCAGCCTCTCAAGTAGCTGGGATTACAGGGGTATGCCACCAAGCCTGGCTGGGGAGGGTATTTCTATTAGCATCTTTGGAGCCGAGAGAAAGAGGGGGTGGCAGTGCCCCTTCAGTGCTTCCACACATGGAGGAGAGGTCGAGGGGTTCGGCAATAACGATGCACTTGGTGACCTGCCCGGATGCCCTTGGTACAGAGTGTGGGGACAGACACCAGGACTCAACTGGGAAGGCGTGGGCGGGAGGAGATGAGCACCGTGTCTCGCAGCCAACCCAAGGAAAACTTGTGACAGGAGCAGGGCACATGATGTGTTTTTCAAAATAAAGGTGATCTGTGTGTGGTTACCCTCGGAAATGGCTTATTCTGGCTGACTCATAACAACCCAAACTTAGAAACGGATAAATCATGGCAGCTGAAGGATCACTTTGAAAAATGGCTCTGCTCTGCAAAGGAATTCTCAATAGAATCCAAGTGGCCAGTAAACACAGAAAAATACACTTAGTTTCCACCTAAGAAATAACTGCTAGTTTAAATAAGAACGAGATGCCATTTTCCCATAAGACTAACCAAGAGAGCAGGGTGTGGTGATCCAGTGCTTGGGAGGGAGGCTGAGGGGGAGGACTGCCAGGAGTCCGAGCCAGCCTGAGCTATGTAGTGAGACGCTGCCTCAAGCTTCCCCTCCAAAAACCCCAGACTGACCCAGAGGCAGCAGTTTGTAATGTGGAGCGGAGGGGCGAGAGTGGGAATGGAGAGAGCATTATGTATGCTGTCAAATGGAATCAATGCACTTTTGTGGGAACATACTTTGAGAATGGCAACTAAACCTGATAGCCACACTCTCTTCTACCAGCAGTTTTACTTCTGGGAAATCATCCTGCAAGTATACTAAATACTACCTTATAGGTATAAGCATATTTGGTGTGGTGGTTTGAGATGGTTTGTCCCTTCCAAAACCTCATTTGAAATTTAACCCCCCCTGTAGGTAGCAAGAGGGTGAATTTAATATAGTTATGAGTTTTGGAAGTGGGGCCTTTGGGAGATCATTAGGACTAGATAAGGTCACCACAGCGAAGTCCCCGTGATAGATTCTTACTGTCTTAATATGGAAACAGCGGCAGTCAGGACACAAGCACACATGTGCTCCCTGTCTGTGTGATGCCCAAGCCACATCAAGACTCTGCCAAGCAAGAAGCACCCTCTCACCAGAAGCAGCCCTCGAACTTGGACCAAAACCATGAGCCAAAATAAACCTCTTTTCTTCATAACTTACTGCTCTGTGTGTTGTGTTTTCAGCAACAGAAAATGGACTAATACATTTCATGTGTATATAGATACATTCACAATGATATGTTTAGCAGGATGTTTATGGGAGGGACCATAGATATTTATGATTGTCTTAGTCATTTCCTCATCGCTGGGATCAAATATCGACACCCAAACCTTAAAGGAGGAGAGGTTTACTTGGCTCATGGTTTCAGCAGTTTCAGTCTGTGGTTGGCTGGCTCCAAATCAGAAATGGTACAGCAGAGGAAAGCTGCTCACCTCATGGTGGCCAGGCAGGAGGGAGAAAAAGGAGGATCTGGGGACAAGAATATATCCTTCCAGGTCACGCCCCCAGTGACCCCCTCGAACCAGGCCCCGTCTCCCACAGGAAGTTGGCTGCAGTGCAGAAGTGGATTCATCCATCGATGAGTATAGCTCTGCCATGATCCATCACCTCCCGCAAGCCCCACCTCTGAGCACAAGAGGCTTTTGGGGGACATTCTAGATTTACACCAAATGATACACTGCAAGAGAGAGAGAGCTCTCTGCCTCTGACTGTGGAGCGACACCTGTCCATCATGTATTTATAGGTGAGGAAAAAGAAGAAGGCAGACAGATTTTTACACAATCATGATGGGACATGCACCTAAAGTGGCCAGGAAACGAGGAGGGGTTCAACTGATCATGTGGGGGGAATTTGAAGGGGCAGAATTGACTTTTTTTTTTTTGAGACAGGATCTTGTTACGCAGTTCAGGCTGGCCTTGAACTCACAGCAGTCCTCCTACCGCAGCCTCCTGAGTGCTGGAATCACAGGCGTGCGACACCAGGCCTGGCAGAATTCACTTTTACTTCTCATACTATTTTCTTTTTCACTACATGTCCTTTTTTTTTTTTTTGCATGTGTTACATTTAACATAGAACACTTCTTTGAAAATGCCCCATAAAATTCCTTTACATTTCTAGGTCTCCTGGTACATTTTTTAAAGATTCCATTTATAAATATCTGATTTATTCACTCTTTTGTCTTGGAACACAGCGAGTGGACCAAGGTGTGCCAAGACAGTTAAATGACCACTCGAGGGTTCTCTGTAAGTGCTCTGTTCTCCACTGGCCCTTTCCTCCTCCGTGGAGACCAGCGAGTCCCCCAAAACATCATGGGAAAACTTTCCACTGTTTCTCCACCCCGCTCACTGGACACGAGTTCTAGGACGGCAGAAGGTTGTTTGAGACTCCTCTTCTGGATTCCCAGGTGGAGTCTCCCAAGTCTGGTTGGTCATTAGAACCCCCCTGGGGTGCTTTTTGAAAAATAAAAGGAAGACAAACTTCTTTATTGCTTCCTGGCCCCATCTGACCTAGTAAATCAAGGCTGGGGCCCTGACTCTTACATTTTCAAATTCTCAAGACAACTATAATGTGGAACCAGGTTAGGGGACTCCTGCTTTGCACGGCTTGGAAATTCTCTTTTCTTCCTCTCTTAGAAAGGACGATGCGTCGTGGGAGTCTCTCTGCAAGGGAGCTCCTGCTTGGGCTGAGCAGAGGGAACGAGCGTCCCCAGGAGCAGCTCGACGGGCAGAGGCAGTTGGCGAGGAAGGGCGGTGGTTCTGAAGCCTTCCGGTTGGTTCGGCCTCAAGGAGCGCACCCTGGCTGCTTGGCCGGATTGGAGGAGGAAGCCCGTAGCCTGTGAACAGCAGCACTTCCCATCCACAGGGACCCCGAGCTGGTCCAGGCCGGTCGGGGTGACGGGCCCTGAGTGGAACGATCCCCCAAGGCCGCCTTCCAGCCTCTCCTGTGGTCACGCCTCGGGGGGGACGTGGGTCTGGGAGGAAATACTGCGCCTCCCCTGCACCCTGGGTCGCGGCTCAGCCTGAGATCAGCCTCTCCAGATCTTCACTGACCCCCGGCCCATCCCACACTTAAACCTGGGCTGCTTTACTGCGGCTCATAGGCATTTAAAACAAAATTGTGTTTTCCTAGTAAATGAAGCTTGCTTGCTGGCCTGCCCTTCTCTCCGGATTAATCCCTCGGCCACTGCATGTTTGTGCCTTTGCTCCGACCCTGAACTGCGGGTGGCTCTCTGAAGACTGTAGGTTGATCTTCAGTAATTTTCATTTTACTCTCGAAAACTTGCACTTACTTGTTTATTTTTGCATAGAAAATCTGAACAATATCCTGGGCTTTAATAATTGGGCGGTTGAGAGGCTAGGATGGGGTGGGAGTTAGTACAGACTTTGTTTTCCTTTTAAACTTTTGCACTACACATTTTGATCCCCTATCCCAATAAAGACAATTCAGATTTTACAACAGTAAACAAATCTGAGCTGGAGAAGACATTCTTTTCTGTAACTGTTCTCAGATTAACATCTCATAGGCAGCTTTCCAATCTGCCCCTTTTTAAAAAGGCTTTATTTTTAATTTCACAAGTAATATGTAAATTTCCCCATTGTAAATGCCAATGCAAATTAGCCTTTCTGTTACCAGGCTTTTCTGACATAATAGTCATGTAATTTTCATGCTGGTCTGAAATGTATTTTAAGTTTAATATATTAAAAAAAATTTTTCCTGGAGTGTATTACAAATGTGATGAAGGACAATTGTTTACAAAAATGTGGACTTGAGTTACTTCTGAATTAATAATGCTGGGTTTTGCTAAAAAGGGTAATCAGTATGACTGGCTGCCCCAGCTCCATGACTGGAAAGGAAATGCTAGGCTTTGAGCAGAGAAGGCCCAGGCAAACAGGGATAAGCGGTCACCCCACACCTGAAAACTGTCAGAACAAGGTGCCTGACCAATCAGAATGGCAGTGGACCCAAAGACAAAGACATCTGCTATAAAACCCACCCTGGGTGCTGATGCATAGCAGCTGATTACCAACCCTGGTTTATAGCTCCTTCCTCATTTTTCTAGAAGCATCATTCATCAACTCTATGACATTTCCAAAAAGACCTTAAATTCCACTTTAAACTTCATAATGACACAAGTGGCATAGAGAAGGACTTTCCATGACATTTGATGCTATTATGTTCTTAACTGGAGCTGAGAGATTTATCACCTTTAATGGTGCATGCAAAGCAAATCTTATTTCTAACTTTAGACCCCCTCAAAAAATACCATTTTGACATTTTTAAATTTTTCTCTGATATAGTCCAAGGTCTACTAAGAACCATTCAATACTATTGTCATACTATGGTAGAAATGTGATTAAAAAGTAAATTAACAGATGAAAATCATGAGAGTGTGAGTAGAAGGGCAGAAAGGGCCAGAAGAAGAACTCAAGCTGAGAAAAAAGTGAAGCCAATTAGTCTGTTAGAAGTTGCTAGAGAGAGTGCATTGCACATTCAGGCTGAAACCGCAATGTGCATTGGATAAGGCTGTTCTAGACTTCATTAACCTGTAATCTATGTACATCAGCATGACGTGGAGCAAATGAATGCGGCAGAGCAAAATAAATAAGTTTTTGAAAATGAATGTCTTTTAACAGTAGTTGCGTAATTAGTTAAAATAACAGAACTCCAAAAAGCAAGACTATGAAGAAGTTTTCCTCTTTGATGTTTTCTTCCCTGTTCACAATTTGATTTCCTCATTTTAGGAACTGACCCATAAAGGGAGCAATTTCATGCATTCTGTGGGTCTTTTAAAAAAGATGAAAGCTACAGACTGGAGGCTCTGTCTACAGGTGGGTTACTCAGATCATACTGAACCTTTTAAAATGCTTCCCTGGCCATTTCTGCTGGCTTTGGGGGATCCAGAATAGAAATTCTTTATCTGGAAACCTTTATGAAAGTGCAAACCCATTTGAAATTATCTGCAAATTTCTATGTGTACATACCCATGTGTGTTTTCCAACAGAAAAAGTCTCCAGGTTTCTTCAGTTCTCAAAGGGTGACATCATGCCCAGAATGTTTATTAAAAATTGAAATCCCACTCAGAGGTGCTCTAGTGTGTGACTGCTCTTCTGAGCTGAGTCCTGCCTTCCTTCCTGGCCTCTCTTCCCTCTTCTTCCCCACCCCTCTCTGTTTGATCTTTTGGAGAAAGGGTTTGGTAGGTGTTATGGCTTGTGGGGCTTTCCAGAGGTAGCTGGATCTAGGGTGTGTGATGCTGGGATTGATTCAAGGTGCAATGCTAGGATTAAAGGTGCTAGAATGAAGGGTGTGAGTGCTACCTGCTCTTGTAGCCTGGATAAGATAAAAGGGACAAAAGAGGCTTTTCGCTTGTCACTTGCTTGCTTTTGCTGTCTTCTCCCTGCCATGAACTACTTCTGCACTGCCATGCCCTCTGCCGTGCCACCCCACCTTGGAGCCATCAACTATGAACTGTCACCTCTACAGACTGTGAGCTGAACAAACTTTTCCGCCCTTAACTTGTGGGTATTGGGTATTTTGTCTCAGCAATGAGAAAAGTAAGACAGTAGGGCTTGCTGTTTGCTTTGGTTGCAAAGGGGTGAAAATCCAGCCTTGTAGGCAGAGTGAAGGGTACTTTTTCCTTACCCATTGTCAGTATAAAAACACTATAGATAAATAGATGGATAAACCCACAGGGGGCTTGTTGATTCCTGGCAAATTTGCATAGGAGCTGAAAAACCTTCAGGATGTAAGGAAATATAGATTCCAATCCTTCCCCTATTTTAAATACAGTAGCTGGTGAATGAATGAATGAATGAATGGCAGCACTCTCCAAAGGAGAGGTCACCCTGCTCTCTCTCTCTCTCTCTCTCTGATACCGGGGATCGAACTTAGGACTTTGGCACTTGGGAGGTAGGCGACAGCACCACCAGGCTGAATCCCCAGCCTAAGCTGACTTTCTCTTGTCAGGCCACTTCACAATTCAGAGGCAGAGGTTAACTTGTCGATTTTTGCCTCCACAGGGTTTAGCCAGAGGAAATTAGTTTCTATCAGATGGAACAGATAACCCTAAAGGTTATAATTTTATGGGCCTGTTGGACATTAACAGACTCTTTCTAAAATTGGAGTTAAATTCACATAAAATTAACCATTAATTATTTTAAAGTATACAGTTTGGTGTCATTTTGTTTTATATTTGGAAGATTGACAAACTGTCATCTCCATTCTAGATCTAAAATGTTTTTTATCACTCTAAAAGGAAACCTTGGACTCCATTCCAGCATCTCACCCCTTGTCAAGGACTACTCTCATTTCTGTCTCTATGGTTTTGCTTATTCTGGATTTCCTCATGTAAATGGGATCATGCACCATGTGGCCTTTTGTGTCTCCCTCTTCCATTTAGCATGTTTCCAAGGTTCATCTATGCTTGTGGTTGATGTATTGTGCTTAATTGCTTTTTATGGTCAAATAATATTCCACTGTATGGACATACCACATTTTGTTGATCCATTCATCTGTTGGTGGGTTGTTTGTGTTGTTTTCAACCTTTGGCTATTGTGAAGACCGATCTATGAACATTCGAGTATTTGTTTGAATACCCGTTTTCAATTTTGGGGGATATATACTGAGGAGTGAAATTTTTGGGTCATGCAGTAATTCTATATTTACCTTTTTGAGGGAGTACAAAATGTTTTCCATAGCAAGTAGACCATTTAACATCCACACCAGCAATGTACAGGATTCGAACTTTTCCAAATTCTCATCAACATTTACTTTCCTTTCTCAGGGGGTTTACAATTAATTTCCTGAGTGTGGAGTCATATCTTCTTGGTTTTAGTTTGCCTTTGCTTTGTGACTATAGATCCTGAGCATCTTTCATGTGCTTGTGATCGATTTGTCTATCTCAAGATGTCTATACAGGTCTGTTTTCTTTTTATTGTTGGGTGGCAGGAATTATTTACATATTCTACATATTAAACGCTTATCAGAGATATGGTCAGCAATTATTTTCTCCCATGGTGTGGGTTGTCTTTTCACTCTCTTAAGGTCAGTTTACCTATTTTGTTGTTGTGATTGTGCTTTTGGTGTCAAATCTAAGAAACCATTGCTAAATTCATAGTCATGAAGATTTACTCCTATGTTTTCTTTCAAATTTTGTAGTTTTAACTGTTATATTTAACTCTTTGATCTTTTTTGAGGGTTTCATTTTTTTTTGTACCAGAGATCGAACTCGGGACCTTGCGCTTACGAGGCAGGTGGAGGCACCTCTGACCTAAATCCCTGGCCCTATTTTGAGGTTGTTAGTATATGGTTTTTGGTATATGATATAAATAAATGGTTCTTTTTTGGGGGTATATGGTATGAATAAGAGTCCAACTTCATTGTTTTGTATGTGGGTAATCAGTTGTCTTGGGACCATCTCTTGAAAAGACTTCTTTTCTCATTTAATGGCCTTGTAAAAGTTCAAAGGCTTGAGGATGCATGAATTTATTTGTCTCTAGACTCTGTCTATCTTTATCCTAGTCCCACACTATAATCATTATTATAACTTTGCAATAATGCTTGGAATTAGCAAGTGTGATTCCTTCAACTTTGTTCTACTTTTTCAAAATAGTTTTTGTGATTTAGGGTTCCTTCCAATGCCGTATGAATTTTAGGATTGGCTTTTCCATTTCTTCAAAAAGAGGCCATTGGGATTTTGATAGGGATTGCACTGAATCTATAACTTCCTTTGGGAAGCGACATTAATTAGTTTTGTATCTAACACAACAATGTTATACTAACATTGCCTATAAATATTTAGCTTGTCAAATGCTCTTTGAACTGGTTTTGACATATTACTGGCTCACTCATTGATGAATTGAACAAATCTGACACATTCATTTTTATGTTTCTATAAGAGTCATGATTTTACCTTTTTGAAAATCATATTTTCACAATGAGGTCACACATTATTTTTGGGAAGTGATTCCCAACCTCATTAGATCCACTGAGGACTTTTAAATAATATTGATCCTTCGATGGCATCTCCAGAGATTCTGATATAATTGGCTTGGGGCATAACATAGCATAGACCCTGTATTTTTAGCTCTCCAGCTGATTCTAACTGTGGGGTTCAGAATTATATTTTAGGGGAAGTTCCGCTGAAATCAGTTCTGATCCAGTCTTGCTGATGCTGGAGGATTCTCACTGGGAAAGTGGCTGCTGCTGGATGTGAGCTACAAGCTAGGGACCCCAGACTGTGGTGACTGTGAGCACCTGTAGAGGAAGGAAACACTGGAAAAGGGGATGTTTTTCTTGTCTATCATCCACCCCTGTGCCTCCTTCTTAAGACAACTGAAGCTTTGCCCTCACCATATGCTACTAAAGGGATAGCAGTCCATTGTCTCTAAACAATGACAAGAAAATAGCAACCTAAAACTCAAACCCACCAGGTGGAAAATACATTATTAAACACTAACAAGACACAATGAAAGAATGGGTAGAGTAAGATAAGACCTTTGAAAAAGGACTCATTAACCTTGGTAAGCTAATGTGGGAATGCTTTGACCACAGTGATGGCTTCTCTCCTTTCCAGAAAGACAGAAATATGAGGGGCCGGGAACTGGAACAATTTGGTGACAAGGAAAGTCATTCACATTGTTGATCACTTTTCCCACTTGTGACCTCTCTTGCCGTCTTCCTGTAATGTCCCTCCATTCACCTGTTCTTCAGGTTAGTTCTCTTCTGCTTCTCCCCTTAGACTCTGAGGGAAGCTCATTTCTAAGGGGGAGTTTTGTGTAGAAGTTGGCAGTCTGTATAAGTCTTTGGAGCCAAACTGCCAGCCACGGTAGCCCAGCTGTGCTACCTACCAGGTGGGAGGTGCTGCTTGAGTTACCTAATGCTCACCTGAAAACTGGGGAGGGGGTGAAACAATAATATCTTCTCGATAGAACTGTGTTGTAAGTTAATACATGAAAGAACTTGAAATAGTACCTGGCCTAGAAAGAGTGCTCTGTAAACGTTAGTTATTTCTTTATTGGCTGGGAGTTAAACCCCTCAACTGGGAGAAGAGTTAGGTACAGAGGGCTGCAGACACTTAGCCGTGGAAGTCTCCAAAGAAGGTAGAAAGGGTCCTTGGAGGAACCGTGGAGGACATGTGGCCTTGGTGCCAGTGATGAGATATTCTGCACACAGCATGACTCACACAGGAGGCAGATGGGTTGGATTAGACATCTGCTTTGACCAACTAGGCGGACTCTATCTCACTGCTGATTGGTCTGGCATATGCAAATTCCCTCTGGGAAGTGGAGCGCCATCTGAGTGAAGACAATTGGCCTCCTGAGGGGATTTCATCTGTCATTTCTGGCTCCCATGGCTCCAGTACCATGCCAGATCTGAAAGGTGGCTTAAAATCTTTCCTATTCACAGGCCTAAGATGTCTGCTGCAGCAGTGTGGCCATCCTCTTATCTGTGCTGAAGAGCTGGACAACACCTGACCGCACCTCTTTGTCCATGATTTCTGCTCAACCTCTAGGCGGCCCACAGACCTCTTCACATCCCAAGAAAGAGCAAATAGGAGCACAAGAAGAAGGTGACTCCGAGGGGAAATTCCTACCTGACCCACGAGCCCAGATTCTTCCCATATTACTACTCTGGCACACTCAGGACTTTAGCGACGAGTGGTCCTCCATAGCTGTGAGACGGCAGCTACAGTGGCAAAAAGCAATGATATTTAGAGGCAGGAAGGAATCTAAGCATGATATCGCAGTCCTGTAATCCCAGCTCTCTGGGAGGCTGAAGCAGAAGGATCACAAGTTCAAGCCTAGCCTGGGCCATTTAACAACTTAGCCAGACCTTGTGCCAAAATACAAAGCAAAAAAAGTGCTGGGGATACAGTTCAGTGCCAAGACCCTGAGTTCAATCCCCGCTATTGCCCAAACAAATGAACAATAGAAACAGGAAGGGAAAGATGTATTTCTTTCATTCATCTCTTTAGCCCAGGAAATGTTTCCTTCCAGTCTCATTGGAGGGGACTAGGTTACAAGTCCAGCCTCCAGTGCAAGGAGACTGAGACACTGAGTATTTAGATGGTCACTTCTTAGAGTTTAAGGAGAGCTCTGCTAGCAATAAAGGAAGGTGGGGAATGGCTGCTAGGTGATACCTAGTGTCTGCCACACAGTGTCATAGCCCTTTCTGTTACTCGATAGGTTTACATTCTAAATGACCAAACTTGAACGGGCGAATGTATCTTATTGGGACAAAATGGATTTTCAGATGCTTCAAGGTGCTACAGCTGAAAGCAAATCTTTCTGTGTCTCATTGACCAGCCCCTCAAACCAACTCCTGATTCAATGTTGCAGTGTCTGGGGATGCTGTGTGTCTTTGTCCTCTAGGCTTCTGTAGAATTTGTGATCCCCCGAGAACCAATTTAATTTAATTAATCTTATAAAGTACAGCACAGGAGGAGGCAGCTATTGTCCTGTGATGCTCTGGAGGTAGCTGCATATCTGCTTATTTTGATAAAAACTTTGATTAAAAATCCAGTAGAACAAACAAGTTACAATGTATAATTATCACTAAGACCAGAGAATATTATCTTCATGAATTTATGAAAAAATACTCTAGCAAGCTTACTCAGGCTGGCATTATAGAAGAAAGTTCAAGGAGGAATTCTTCTTTTTACTTTTTTCCTCAGCACTGGGGAGTAAACTCAGGACCTTGCGCTTCCCAGCCAGGCGTGGCACCACTGAGCGGCATCCCCAGCCCAAGGAGTTCTTTATCTTTCCTCAAGATTCTTTCCTGTCCCAATATTAGGAAGTTTAACTATTTTTTTGTGTGTGTATGTGTATATTTGCCACATTTCTGGATTAGTTGATTTTGCTCAAACTTAAAAAAAATGGTTACAGTTTAACAATACTGTTGCTTATAAAATAAGATAAAATAGTATAAAACTACAGAAAGAAAAGCCTGAAAGTGCCTTTTGCTCTACCTCCCCAGGGTCCCTCGGCCCCAGCTCCTCACCCCCACCAGCCAATTCTGCTATCCTGAGGGCCCCTCGCCATGGCTGTCTGAAGTTAACAATTTCTTTCTAGGGCTGGGATTTAGCTCAGTGGCACCATGCCTGCCTCACAAGTGCAAGGTCCTCAGTTCGAAGCCCCATACCAAAAAAAAAATTTCCTTGTAGACCTAGGCCTGTATAAATGCATACAGAAACATCCACATGCACCTGTGGAGTTGTGTGCTTTTTAAAAGCCACATTGTATATTGTTTTACAACTTTTTTTTTTTCATTTAGCAATATATCCTGGTCAATTTTTCATACTTATCTATGGATTTATTTAACTCTTTCCATCATGACATATTCCATGTAATGTATCTTTTATAATTTTCAGAATATTTTACTCTCCCACCTTCTGTTTTTTTTCCATAGAAAGAGCTCCCTTTTTCTAACAGTATAATGGTTCTGTAAATAGTTTTTTGGGTTTTTTTTTTTTGGCACCAGTGGTCGAACTCAGGACCTTGCACTTACAAGGCAGGTCACAGAACCACTGAGCCAGATCCCCGGCCCTATAAATAGTTTTAAAAACAGCTCTAAAGAACTTTATTAAAACTGAAGTCGGGTCAGGGATTTAGCTCAGTGGTTTCGCCGCCTGCTGCGCCAGCACAAGGGCAAGCGCAAGGACCCAAGTTCGAACCCCGGTACCAAAAAAAACCAACAAAAAACCTCAAACTGAAGTCTTTGAAGAACACAGTCTTCTCTGGCACGCAGTTGGTTAGAAGAGGACTCTATCTCTGATTTTATAATGATAGTGATTATGATACCTCCTACTTGTGTTTATATATTTTAAGATAATTTTCTACAAAGGATCTCATTAAAGCTCCTTCTAATGATATTTTGATGTAGAAGTGCCTGGACATTTTTGTGATGACACTATTTTTATTATAATAAAGTTTTACAGCATGGGGTAGAAACAGCGTGATGATGTTGTTGTTACTACCCATGCAATCATTATTTAATACAGATAAAAATGAATACCTTCAGGGCTGGGGACTTAGCTCCGTGGTTCTGGCGCCTGCCTTGCAAGTACAAGGTCCTGAGTTTGATCCCTGGAACCAAAAAAAAAAAAGAAAGAAAGAAATTAAGCAACATATTTCTAAGTAATTTGTGTTTCAAAGAAATCACTGAGAAAATTAGAAAACATTTTGAACTATATGATGAAGAACACCAAACAGGCCAAAATTTGTAAGATGAATCTAAAACAGAATTTAGACGGGAAGGTATAACTTTAAATTCTTTTTTCTCCCTGTAGTACTAAGAACTGAACCTAAGACCTTTGTATTGAGCAAAATTCCCAGGTCTTTTTTATGTTTTATTCTTTGACAAGTTCTGGTTAAATTGATAAGCTGTCCAGGCTGGTCTTGAAGTTGTGATCCTCCTGTCTCAGCCTCCCAGAGTCCTGGGACTACACGCATGCACCACCACACCCAGCATAACTTTCAATTCTTACTCCACTGATCACCAAAGGCTGTCGATTTATAAGAAACTAAAACAAGAGGAATGTAATAAACCTAAACAAGTAGAAGGAAGAAAATAATAAAGGTAGGAGCAGATCAACGAGAAGAGCAAAAAAAAAATCTAGATAAACACTAAGGAAAATTCACTAATCAAAAATTTAGTTGTTTGAAATAGTCAAGAAAATTGATAAACTCCTAGCTGGAATCATCAGGGAAAAACAAAACACAAATCACATTGAGTACATTATCAAAAAACCTTCCAACAAATAAAATACCCAGATGGTCTTACTGGTGAATTTGGTCAAATGTTCAAGGAAGATGCACAGCCATGATAACATAGCCTATCGGGACGGCAGAGAACACACCCCCTCTGGGTTGATGCTTGCACAACCTCAACACCTAAGCCTGAGAGAGACATAAAAGAAGAGAAAGTTACAGATCAAGATCCCTGAAGACCACTGATGCAAAAGAGGTCCAGAAACGCAAATTTGATTCAACAGTCAAAATTCAGCTGATGCTTCTCTTCCTCGGTCAAGCCTGAGATAGCTATTTCCATCAAGAGATGCTGCAGTGGGCACGAGGAGTGTGCGGAAGAGCTCGCACACACTGCAGCAGATGCCCTCGCTTAAGGAAGCTTCTTGAGTCTCCGAGGGTTTCTACATCTCTCCGCTCCTCCCGACACACCACAGCAGCTGGGGACCACTTCAGGTGGACCTGCCACACTTCCCCTCTCCGAAAGAGGCACCCGGAGGCCTGGCCTGGGGAGACCATTTCTGTACCTTTGCACAGCTCCAGAGGCAATAGATAAATCAAGCAGATCAGAATAGCATCACTGGGTCTCTAGTGCAGCTCAGGGGTGGAGCAGCTGGCAGCATGTGCGAGGTCTTCATTTCAATGCCCAGCACCACAGGAAAAAGATCCAAAGTCTCAAAGAGAGAGAATAAAAGAAGAAGGAAATAGAGCTATTCAAGGACCTGTAGGAAATAATGAAAGACCCAACATTTGTATCATCCAGAGTTCAGAAGGAGAGAAGGGGAGAGAGGGTAGGAGAGCATGTGAAGAAATATGATTGAAAACTTCAGAAATTTGGCTGAAATTTCAAATTGGGACCAAATCCCACATATGATAAACCAAAGAAATCCATGCCAAGACACATCATAATTAAACCTTTGTAAATTAAAAAAATAAATCTTGAAAGCAACCAGAGAGACATAAGGCATCATGTTTAGGGGAACACCAGTTCAAATCAGAGGAGTTTTCTCATCTAAATACCATGTGAGGGCCAGGGAGTTAGCTCAGTGGTTTCGCTGCCTACTGCACAAGTGCAAGGACCTGAGTTCAATCCCCGGTACCAAATAAATAAATAAATAAATAAATAGGAAAATAAAAAAATAAATAAATAAAAACCATCTGAAACCATGGGGTCTAGAAGAAAGTGTTGTAATATCTCTAAAACAGTGAAAGAAAACAGATGTCAACCATGAATTCTATATCTGGTAGAACTGATGTTTAGGAGTGACTGGGATACAAACATTGTCAGACAAAGGAAAACTAAAAAACAAACAAACAAACGAATGAATTGTGACCAGTAAAGCTACACTTAAAGATTGGCTAAAGGAATTTCTTGAGACAGGAAGTAAATGACAAAAAATCTTGGAATACCAGGAAGAAAGAAAGAACAGAAAGAGCAGAAAGATGAATATGCATCATAGACCATCCTTTTCTCATGAATTTAATAAGTCATATTTGATGATTGACATAAAAATTATAACACCATTTGATGTTTAAGGTAATGATACAGAAAAATGGGAAAGGTGGACCAAAATGGAATTGAGATTTCTATGCTTGAAAAGATAGAATGATACCAGTAGATGTTAGGTTATAGATTTGTATTTAAATATCCAGAATACAACTATATGCATATATGAATTGAAAAATTCAAAAATAAAAAAGTCAAGTTGGAATCCTAAGAAATATTTAAGTAACGCACAGGAAGACAAAACAGAGATACAATGAAGTGAGAGTTAGGGGAAACAAATAGAAACAAATTATAAAAAGGCAGATTAGGGCTGGGGATTTAGCTCAGTGGTTCCGCCGCCTGCCTGGAAAGCACAAGGTCCTGAGTTCAATCCCTGGTACAAAAAAAAAAAAAAAAAAAGCAGATTATGTGGTAATAATTTCCTTAAATGTAAATACGATACATACATGAATAAAAAGAATACATAGGGGAAGTGTATAGTAAACTATGACTCAACCCTATGCTGCATCTAAGAAACTCACTTGAAATCAGTTACATAGGTAGCTTGAAAGGAAAATGATGAAAACATTACACCATGCAATCAGTAATATCCAAGGTATCTATTAATATCTGCTAAGGTAGGTATTACTACAGACAAAGAAACACTACATAATGATAAAAGAACAAATCTTCTAGGAAGACACAATGGTCCTAAATGTGTACACACCAAATGATAGCCTTAAGATACAAAGAACAAAATTCAGTAGAGATGATAGGAGAAACAGACAAATCCACAATGACATTCTTTCTCATTGCATGATTCACGTGCTATTTCAACAACACAAACAACCAATAAGGCCCAGTAGATCCACAGAACTCAACAGCACTAAAGTCAATTGAATGTTCATCAAAATGGGTCATACCATGGGTCTTAAAGGAAACTGCAACAAATATTAAAAAATTGAAATCATACAGTATAGGTTTTCTGATCATAATGGAATCAAACTAGAAAGAACAGAAAGACAATAAGAAAATCTCTAAAACATGTAAATTAAATATCACACTTCCAAATAATTCTTGGTTTAAAAAGGAAGTCTCAGAAGAAACATAAATATGCCTTTAAAGCAGTGAAAATGAAAGCACTTTATCAAAATGTGTGGAATGCAGCTGAATCAGTGTTGAGAGGGAAATTTATAGCACTAACGATTATATTAGAAATGAGAAAAGGTCTAAAATCTATAAATTACATGCCTATTTCAAGAAATTATAAAGAGAAGAACAAAATAAACTCACAATAGAAAATAACTGAGTAGGGAGTAGATGTTGGGCTGAGCATTTAGCTCAGTGTTTCCAGTGCCTGCCTCACAAGTGCAAGGACCTGAGTTCGATCCCCAGTACCAAAAAAAAAAAAAAAAAAAAAGAAGAAGAGTAGAAGTTAATGAAATTAAAAAGAATTATAGAGAAAATCAGTGAAAAAAATCCTCTCCTTTTAAAAGATCAATGAAATGGATAAAACTCAGGTATAAAAATACACAAGAAAGGAACTGCTAATATCAGCCTGAAAAAGCTATCACCACGTATTCTACAGCCATTAAAAAGTACTGAAGATTGGGGTGGGGATTTAGCTCAGTGGTTCCGGTGCCTGCCACTCAAGCTCAAGGTCCTGAGACAGATTTCCAGTACCAAAAAAAAGTACTGAAGATTGAACCCAAGACCTTTGCACTAAGCTACATCCCCAGCTGTTTTTTAAATTTTGAAGCAGGGTTTTGTTTGTTGTGGGTTATTTGTTTTTGTTTTTTTCTTTTTGTGGTACTAGAGATTGAACCCAGGGACTTCACACTGAGCTATATCCCCAGGCCTTTTAAAAAAAATTTTAAATTTTAAGACAGGGTCTTGCTAAATTGTTTAGTTGCCCAGGCTGGGCTCAAATTTGCAATTTTCCTGCCTCAGCCTCCCTGAGTGCTAGGATTACAGGTGTGAGCCATCATGCCCAGCTCATCAATATAAATTTAGATGTAAAAATCCCCCACAAAAAATTAACAGACCAAATATAAGAATATCTAAAAATACTACACACCACATCCAGTGAAATTTATTATAGGTATATAAGGATTATTCGACATCTGAAAAAGCAATCTACCATGACAAGCAGGAGAAAAATCATAATATATATTTATAATACGTATGTATATATAATACATAAAATACATTTGGTACATGTCAAATGGATTTTTACATGCTAGCGAAAAATGAGTTTAAATTCTGTTTACAATAATGTCCCCAAATACAAAAGGCTTAAAAATCTACTAAGACCTTTACACAAAAAATGTTGCTGAGATTTTAAAGACTCAAATAAATGGAGATGTGTACCATACACTGTCGCCATTTTCTGGGTTGTAAAACTAAGTATCAAGATGTTAGTTTGCTCCAAGTTGATCTTTGATTTAAGACACTTCCAATCTAAATTTCAGTAACCTTTTAAAACAGAAATGGACAGAACAGATTTTAAAATTAAATGTAGATACAGACAACTTAGATTGTCAATTGAGAGTGTCTTAATCAAGTTTTAATCTAATTATTGTTAATATAACATGTTTCTTGAAGAAAGGGACCCTGTCTTAGTCAGCTCTGTGTCCCTTAACCCAAGCACAAATATTTTTAGTAAAATGCATAGAACTAGTTAAAAAGTAATAACTAGGCCTGGGATTTAGCTCAGTGGTTCCGGTGCCTGCCTCACAAGCACAAGGTCTAGAGTTCGATCCCCAGTACCAAAAAAACCCCCAACAACCAAAACCAAAAACAAAAGTAATGACCACTCTATGTGTAATATGCTTTGATCTGAGAAAAGAAGAAAGATTGGTTATTTCAGTCCCTGGCATGTGGGCAGGACTCTCTGGTGATAACATCAGAAATGCTGCCCATTTTTTTCCTCTTTCCAAGAGCAAGGTGCAGAACCTTGGTACTGTGGTTTCCGTTGAACACGTGGGGACTTACTTTGAGGTTATTCAGTGAGACTGGTTTTACATCATGAATTACTTGGAGTCTGGCTTCAGCCAATCCTAGATTTAACTATTCATGGCAAATATTGCTTGCCAACTGACATCTCAGTTTATATCAACCCTGATGATTCTGCCCTTTGAGTGCTTATGCTTTCTTTTTCTTTAACACTGTGTATCACTCAGCTCTCCAAGGCGAGACACAGGCCTCCTTTGAATATTTAAGGTAAGCTCCTTAGTTATGGATATCACCTCACGGATTTTACTCCTTGCCAGTTCTCTAGTACTTCATTCTTAATCTATAACCCTGTGGATATTAATAGATTATATCAACCTAAAAGACTATCTACTTTGTCTTAACAGAAGTTGCAAATTGGTATTGGCCCATGTTTGCATACTTCTAACCACTATTCCTACCCAAAGTTATTTATTTGGGATAAGATTGGGTCCAGTTTAGTGTCCATTGAAATTATCCATAATGGCTTTTGAAATCATCTGTTTTTTATTGTTTATCTCCTACAAACTTCACAGCACACTAATGAAGTCATCCCAGCCAAAGCCTGTTTTTTGTTCCATTAGGTCATCATTAAAGACAGAACCAAATTAAGCATAAAAAGAAGCTTTTTCCATTCAGGGTAAAACAAGACATTTCTGTTTGGTTTTCTGGGTTCTGCATTCTCGCATTTTCTAACTAAAATGATTTAGACAGTAACAAGGTGATGCAAAAAAATTACTTGTTTAGATAAAATCAACACTGTCTATTATGTGCTAATTTTGTGCAACACATAAAGCACAGGAATAGAGTTATGAGATTCAGTCCCATGGGTGACATCTAAGGTAGAAGCTGTAATCTACAGGTAGCATCCAACCACGCCACAGATGTGGAGCCTTTGTGACATACCACATTAAGTGCTCTAAGGATTCCCAAGGGTGAAAACATTAAGTTATCACATAAACATGCAAATTATCAAAGATGTCTATGATAAAGGTCAATAGAGAGGTGTGAATTAATGCTATGAGAACTGTGATTTTAATCCTATTGGAACTACAAGGAAAGGAATCTCACAACTGGCCAGACTCTAAGAGACATCATTAGGGAACATGGTATTTGAACAGGACTTTAAAGAATGGATAGCAATTCCCTTGGGAAGGAAGGATATGCCATGTACAAGCTAAGGCCTAGGAATTAAAAGGCCATGGGCTCCCCAAATGGTCTTTTTGTCAACAAACAGTATGCCAGCTGCTTCTGTCATCATGGTAAAGAGATATGAAGCAGTTGGGTTTGCTGAGCAGTTAACTCTGCAGGAGTCATGTAGAGTCTGCTTGTTGGAGGGAGTATTCTTTTTCAAAGAGCAGTATACTTAGTAGAACCAACCATAGGTAAAAATTTTGTCTTACACACCTAAATTGGGGATGTATTTTCTCTCTGTTGAACAAGGTTTAGGGAGTTAGGGCATGATACTTCTTTGACCTGCACAGACCTACAGGTGACCTACACACTTGTTATGTTGGGCCACAGACAAAAGACTTTCCCAAAATAGAGTTTGATGATTGTGTTTGATACAGTTACCAACTTTGAGACTTGTGGCATCCAAAGTTGGAAGAAATCTTAATGACATTCAAGCCTTACACCTGCAATTTCTTCAGGAGAAAAATGAGCCTTGGTATACAAAATGACTTGTTTAAGGCTGCTATGCAAGTTTCACAAAGAACTTGATCTCAAATTGAAGTTCCTCAAAGTTCAATTTAATTATTACCAGGCCAGGGGTGTAGCTCAGTGAAGCCATGCCTGCCTGGCAAGCACAAGGTCCTGAGTTCAATTCCCAGTACAAAAACAAAACAAAACATAACAAAATCAACTTAATTATTACCCGTATCAGAAGATAGAAGAATGTGATGAAGATTCCACTGCTCCTAGGGCAGAGTAGGTGAGCTAATCCCAGCACCCAGGAGGAGGCTCCCCAGCCACCATTCCACCGCTCCAAGGGCAGAGGAGGTGAGCCCTGCAGGCTCCAACAGCACTCCCGATCCCTGTGGAAATGAGAAGACATGTAAACAAGCCTCAAAAACAGACTTCCAGATCACCTACAGCAACCCCAAAGGGAAATGAGATGGAACAATCTGATACTCAACCACCTGGACTCCCTGAACTGGCAACAAGAGGATCTGGGAAGGGCCGGGGATTTAGCTCAGTGGTTCTGTCGCCTGCCTCGCAACCACCAGGTCCCGAGTTCGATCCCCGGTACCAAAAAAAAAAAAAAAAAAAAGAAGATCTGTGAAAAATGAAATCAGAAATAATTTCTCAGATAACAGCAGAGATTGTGACCATAGTACAAGATATGATTAATATATCTAGAGAGGACACAGATAAAAAAATAGAGGAGCTGAGGAACATGATGGAATCCCAACATAGGAAACAAATGAAATCCGTACAACAGATGGAAACAGATTTCCAGGAGATCAAAAACTCCACTGAAAGCCTATGCAGCAGAATGAACCAATGTGAGGACAGAATTTCAGATACAGAAGATAAGATTGCAATTAGTGACCAGAAAAAGAAAAATTGCCTCAAAATTGTAAGGGACCATGAGAAATCAATCCAGCAGCTGCTAGATGATGCAAAGAAGAATAACATAAGACTGATTGGAGTCAATGAAGAAACAGGAAAGAGTGCAGATGGCATAAAAAATCTCTTCACAGAAGTGATGGCAGAAAACTTCTCAAGGAGGGGAAAAGAACCTGAAATACAGATAAGTGAGGCATATAGGACTCCAGCTAGCCTTGATCAAAAAAAAATCTACGCATAGGCATATAATTGTTAGAATTCCAGAAATCCAACAGAAGCACAAAATTCTACAAGCAGTGAGAGAAAAGAAACAAATCACATACAAAGGAAAGCCCATCAGAATCACAGCAGACTTCTCAATGCAAACCCTCAAGGCAAGAAGAGCTTGGAGTGATGTATTTCAAGCCCTAAAGGAAAACAGCCTCCAACCCAGATTGATGTACCCTGCAAAACTATCTTTCAAAATTGATGGGGAAATAAGATACTTTCATGATAAAGAGCACCTTAGGAACTTCATGAATACCAAACCGGCACTCCAAAAAATTTTAGACAATACCCTAGGAAAAGACAATGAGGATCACAACCTCAGGAAGCCCAGCAGAATGAATCCATTGGGTGTGACAAATTAAACGCAAAGGGGCAGATTCCAACAAAAAGAAAAAGTCATGACAAGGCTTTTAAAACTTTTAACTTCATCTCCCAATCTTATTATTGTACTGATTAGTATTTTTCTGATTCTAGTGTTGCACACCTTTCCTTGTGCTGTACTGGCTATTTATCATCTTCTTGTGTCTACTTTTTAATTGAGTTGTCTATTAATGAGCTGTAAGAGTTTTTTATATATTCTGGTCATAGGTTATATGCATTGTAAATATAGTCTGTTTAAGGACTACTTTTCATTTTAATGATATCATTTAAAGTTTTAAATTTTTATGGAATCTCATTTATCAATATTTTTCTTTTATACATCATGGTTTTTGTATCCTAGGAATTTCTTGCCTACCCTAAATTCATAAACATTTTCCCTTATAATTTCTTCTTAAAGTTTTATAGTTTTAGTCTTTCATATTTAGGTTCATAGATCCTTTCAAGTTATTTTTATGTATGGAAATAAAAGGTTGAGGTTAATTTTTTATATACGGATACCAGGTGTTCTAGTGCCCTTTGCTGAAAACACTATCTTTTCCTCTGCTCTTGAATTGAGTTTATATTCTATAAAATGTTAATGTTAGATAATCTTTCAAAACTCAGTGGACCATATATGTGTGGTTCTATTTCTAGATTCTCTGTTTTATTCCAATGATCTATATGTCTTTCCTTACACCAACACTGCCTTGATTACTGTAGTTTTAGAGGAAGTCTTAAAAATAGGTACTAAACGTCTTCCAACACTGTTTTTATTTTTTTTCTTTTTCTTTTTACTTTTCTAGGTCCTTTGTACTCCGACATAACTTTTAAATTAAAATATCCATTTCTTCATTTATAGCAAGTATACATAGACTTGAATTTTTATATATACCTTGTGTTTTCTAATCCTGCTAAATTCAAATACAAGTTCTCAGGGCTCTTAGAGATTTCTTAGTATTTTCTCTGTAGATGATCATTTCATCTACATATAAAGATTTTGCTTCTACCTTGTCAATCCTATCCTAATTGTGTCATTTTATTGCCAGACTATTTTGGTTTAGGCCTATGTTTCAAAATTTAATGGACAGATGAAGAGTAGGCATAGCTGCCCTTGTTCCCCAGCTTAAGGAGGAAGCATTGTATCTTCTCCATTCATATAAGGCATTTTTGCTGGAAGTATGGAGTACAAGTCTTTGATCTGGTGAGATGGTTCTGTTCTTCTTCTAGTCTCCTGATAGCTTTTACCATGAACAGCTGTAGAATTTAGTCCAATAGTTTTTCTCCAATTATTGACAAGATCATATGGCTTTTTCCTTTCCTCTGTGAAAATGATAACTGTTGGGGGTGGATCTTCCAATGATGAACCAACACTGCCATCCCTATAATAAAACCACTTTCTACATACTGCCAGATCTGACTTCTAATAGTTTGTTTTGTTAAACGACTTTCTATCTATGTTCATACTTTTTTCTTCTATTATCTTTATCCAGATTTAGGATTAGTACAATGCTGATTTCCTAAAATGAGGGGAGAAGTGTTCCTTCTTTTTTCTGCTTTAAATGTTTAATATAATTTATCAGTTAAAATGTATATGAGCCTGTTGTTGTCATATAGGTAGGTTTTCAAGCCAGGAATATACTTTCTTTAATAGGTGCTATTCAAATTTTACATTCCCTCCAGAGTCAGTTTCATTAATTTGTCTTCCAAGGTACTTCTTAGAAGTTGTCAAATTTATTTCAAAAAAGATTTTTGTAATATGCTTTCTATATCCTTTTAAATTCTGTAAAATCTGTGATAATGTCTCCTAGATCTTGATATTGTAATTTAAAAAATGTATAATTGATATTGTGTAATAGGAAGAAAAGGTCTAAAGGAGCAGGAGAAGTGGGAGGGGTGGGGAAAGGAAAGAAGGGAAAAGAAAAAATATAGAAAAGGTAAAAAATGGAAACAAAGTCTTTGCAAATAGGGAAGGGTGGAGGGGGTGAAGGGAGGGCAGGGGAAGAGGAAAAAAATAAGAACCGAGATACTCATGTAATGGTACAAGATCCCAATGATGAATGTAACTGTATTGTATACCTAAAATATACCAGTAAACTTAATGGGGGAAAAAAAAGTGTGATGACGAGCAGCGACTCACTTTACTTGAACTTGGAATGTGGTTTTAATATCACCTGTATGTTGTTTGCGTATACTTTTAAAAGATTTTAATATATTAAATATTACCTAGCTTAAGCTAATTTTAACTATAGTTTGAAAATTCTGAGCTCACTCATCAGGTATGACTATTCAGGATGGGAAAGAAATGTACTAGGGTTGTATTGATTAAAAAGTAGATATAAACATTAACTTGCAATGCTTATGAATACTTGAAGTGTACCAAGACAGAAGTCCACATATATCTCCTCAATCTTGATAATAACAATCTGAAGTAGATAATATCATATCAATTTTACATTTGGGGAAATTAACACACAGTTAATTAGCTTGGCCAAGGTCCCACAGTTAGTAAGTAGAGGAGCTAGGTAATGTGGTTCATGCACATACCCTCAAGTACTAGGCTAAGTACGGTGTGATAATAAAGGTGAGCATTTCATAAGTTTCACGGATACAGTGACTACCTCAATGTCTAATGCATAGTAAATACTCCATAAATGATAACAAATAATTATTGAAAGATGAAGTTACTTGTCTAGCTAGGTGTAGCTAGGTGACTGAAGAGGATCATTGTTTTAAAATTGTAAAATAATATAATTTGTTTTTGTTTTGTTTCATTTTGCTTCAGAAATCTTAACTTTTATATTTTTCCAGGCCAATAAAAATAAAAATTAAGTTCCACACTAAACACGTACAAAACTAAAGTTAACAAGGATGAGTCCTTCAACTGCCATGACTTTGGGCATATATGTTATGCCTATGTTCAGGGCAGCTTTATTCACAACAGTCCGAAGGTGGAGGCAACTCACACCCATTATGGATACAAAAAATGTGCTATATCCATACAATGGAATATTCGTCAACCTTAAAAACAAAAACAACTCTGGTACATTCTACAGCATGATGTGCCTTGAAAATGCTAAGTGAAATGTACCAGTTCAAAAGGGCAAATACTTCATGATTCCATTTATATGAGGTAGCTGGGGTGTTCAATTCCTAGAGGCAGTAGAATGGGGATGACCAGGGGCTGCTTGGAGAGGGGAATAGGTAGCTCTTTTTACTGGGCACAGAGTTTCAGATTTATAAGATGAAAACGGTTCTGGAGTTAATGGTGGTAATGGTTGTATAACAGTGTGAATAGAGTTAATGCCACTGACTTGTAAAAATAAAAATGGTTTAAAAAGCAAATTTTATGTTATGTACATCACAATTTTTAAAAGCTTATGCAGAGAGATTAAAATTCTGTATACTCAACCAAAATGCCAAGGGCTACTCAGTCATCATAATAACAATGAGGCATTTTAAAAAACAGACAGGTAGAAGTCATTTTAATTCCAACAAATTCTGAATTCTACTTGATAAAAATTTTGTTTAAGTATTGAAACCTATTAATTGGAGCCTTCTGCATTCGGCAGTCAAATGCTGTATTTTAATAATCCTTGTGTATTTTTTTTGGATGTTCCTATTCCAGAAACCTAACTGTCCTCAGAGAGCATACTACTCCCTTACAGCAGGTGAATGATTTTTATAATTTATTCAAAAATTTGAGAAGGCCATGGGCGGGGAGGTCACCGTAGGGTGAGATGCTCTTATCTTAGAGAAAATGTGTTTAGAATAAACTGGATTCCTCATTCCCTCCTAGAATAGGGGGCGAGCCACCATGCTGAGCATTTTGTGTATGTTGTTGCATTTACTTCTTATGGCACAGATATAAAAAATATAAATACAGGATTGTAAGAGATTGGAAGGATTTTCTCCATCTTCATTTCTGGAGAGGAAGGAGGCTGTTGCCTCATTAGTCAGGAAGCTGCTTTTGCTGTGGGAAGAAGCCGAGAGAGTGAGAGACCCAGATGGCTTATATCCTTGGTGCACTGATATTTTGGGGAAATAGTTGTTTAGGGAGCGGGCCCGTGCTTCGGAGGGTGTTCAGCGCATTCCTGGGGCCCACTCCCGGAGCACAGATAGATGTTAAAGGTTTAGTTCTGGAGGCAACAGGGAAGCAAGCCTAGAGAGGGGACAGAGCTGGGTGCTGACAGTTTGGGTGAGAACACAGGGAATTGCAGAGACAGAATAAGAGAACCCTTAAAGGAATTTTTTTTGGTACTGGAGATCGAACTCGGGACCTTGTGCTTGTGAGGCAGGTGGCAGAACCACTGAGCTAAATCCCTGGCCCCAGACTTCTGACTTAGCCTCTTTAGTAAATGGTCCTGGAAAAACTGGCTTTCCCCGTGCCAAAGATTAAAACTAGATCCATATCTTTCACCACACAGTAACCTAAAATCGAAATGGATCAAAGATCTAAATACTGAAACAGAAACACTAAGTCTGCTGGAAAAGAAAATAGGTAGAATGCTTAAAGGCATAGGAGTGGACAAAGATTTCTTGAACAAAACCCAGAGTGCAGGGGAAATACGACAAAGAATCAACAACTGGGACCTCATCTTATTAAAAAGATTTTGCACAGCAAGAGAAACCACCAACAGAGTGAAGAGACAACACACAGAGTGGGAAAAAATTTTTACCAGCTATTCAGATAAAGGACCTATCTAGAATACATAAAGAACTCCAAAAAATTAGACTCCCCAGATTTAAAGAACCATTGCAAAAATGGGCAACTGAAGTAAAAAGATGCTTCTCAGATAAAGAATTAGAAGTGGCAAATAAATATATGAAAATGTGTTCAACATCACTGGTCATTCAAGAGATGCAAATGAAAACAATGCTGAGATTCTACCTCACTCCAGAAAGAATGGCTGCTATGAAAAAATCAACCAGTAACAAACGCTGACAGGGCTGTGGGGAGAAAGGAACCCTTCTCCACTGCTGGTGGGAGTGTAGACTGGTGCAACCACTGTGGAAATCAGTATGGAGATACCTCAAAGAACTTGGACTAGAGGTCCCATTTGACCCAGCTATACCTCTTCTTGGTATCTTTCTGAAAGAATTAAAAGCATCATACCACAGTGATATATGTGCACCCATGTTTATAGCACCACAGTTTGTAATAGCTAAATCTTGGGAACAGCCCAAATGCCCATCAACCAATGAATGGATAAAGATGTGGGTTTTTTATACAGTGGAGTACTACTCTGCCATAAAGAAGGATGAGCTTCAGACATTTATAGCTAAATGGATGGACCCTGAGACCATACTCTAAAGTGAAATAAATCAGACACACGTTTAAATACCACATTGTTTCTCTGATGTGAGAAACTGAATGTAGAAATAAGGACTGAGATGTATAATGGATATTGGTAAATAAGAAGAAAGTGTTAAAAAAAAAAAAGAATAAGTAGTGCCCAAACATGTATAATTAAAAAGAAGGAGAAGAAGAAAGTGTTCAAATGGGACAGGGAACAAGGGAGGGGGAGGGAGAAAGGAAGGAAGGGATAAGGAAAAATTGAAAACAGAAGAAAAAAATGGACCCAAAGCTTTTGTACATAGACAGGAGAGGGGGCCTGAGGGGGGAATGGGATAAAATAAAATTTATTAAATAATTACCCCTCCCCCAAGTTAACTCCTTGCTATTATGTGATTCAGAAAGTTCTGTCTGTGAGTATCCTGTTGCTGCTATAATGAACGATCGCAAATTTAGTGGCTTAAAACAATATAAACTTATTATATCGCAGTGCTCCGTCTTAGCTTATGTCCCAGTGCTCACGGCAGGGCTGCATTCCTCCTGGAGGCTCAGGAAGAGGTCGTGTTTTCTTGCCTTTCCTAGTTCCCAGAGGCTACCTGCGTTCCTTGGCTAATGGTCCTGCATCATCTCATCCTGTTTCTCTCTTCGTACCTCTTTCTCGCCCTGACCTCTCTCTTAGCGAGGACTTTTTTGATTATGTCAGGCAACCCAGATAATCAAAGAACATCTTTCAGCACAGGATCCTTAGTCTCAACTGCAGAGTTCCTTTTGCTACGTGAGTTCACACAGCCATGGGTTCCAGCAGTTAAAATGTGGACACCATTGAGGGGGCCATTGTCCTGAGTACTGCAGCAAGACTGTAAGGACCTGGAGGACGTGTGGTCTCATTCTAATAATGGGCTTGAATTGTTCCACGTTGACTTGATTTTCTTTAATAGATGACGGAGCCAGCCGTCACTTGTCGAACAGCACCTGAATGCGGGAGTGAGGATGAAGAAAAAGAAAGACGCAGAGATAGAGTCGGGAGCCTTTCAGAGAGACTGCCGCCGCGCTTTTTTAGTCTCCTCCCCTTTTTATCACAGGTGAGTTTGGTTATTAATCATGACCCTTATCCAAAGACACCTGCTTCCTTGTTCTCTAGTTCTTTGGAAATTCCCCACCCTCATGGGCTTTCTTGTTTCTCGGGGTTACAAAACATTCATCATGTTCCAGGACAATTTCTGAAGGTAAACATCTAATTTGGCAGGGACGGGTTCCTCGTAACATAGTCTTCTTGCTCTATACAACGGAGGGTAAGATTTAACATGGAGCCTCTATGGCTAACACCGCTCTCCACAAATATACAAAGTTCTTAGGCTTAAGTGACATTTAATTTCTACATTAGAAAAGTGATAAGGATTAATAAAAGTTCAATAATGTTGATGGAGATACAGGTCCATCAATATTGTTTTAATAAAACCTCAGGTTCCTTTCCAATCTCTTTCCTAGTAACTAATTATGAGGTCCATCCAGAACAGAGCAATATATACAGCAAGTACAAGGGACTTCCTGAAACATATGATGCATCTAGTAGTTAAATCTCCTTTCAGCAGACTCAGAAGGGCCCCACACCAAGCACAGTGCTCGGCATGGCAATAGTCCATGAAAATCGGTCAAGTGACAAAAACACTGTAAGCTGAGGATGGTGGCCCACGCCTGTAATCCCGGCCCTCTGAAGCTGAGGCAAGGGGGTCACAAATTCAACGCCAGCCTGGGAAACTAGGCAATTTAACAAAACCTTGTCTCAAAATCTAAGAAAATGTTACAAAGGGCTGGTCCTGCAGCTCAGTGTGAAAGCCCTGAATTCAATCCCCAGTATTCCAGAAAGAAAAAACAAACAAAAGCTCCCACAACAAACAAAACCAAAATTTTACAATCATACCAGTTTTTTAAAATTTTTATTTTTTTTGGTACCAGGGATCAAACTCGGGTCCTTGCGCTTGCACAGCAGGTGGCAAAACCACTGAGCTAAACCCCTGGCCCCATACCAGGTTTTATTAATTTTGAAATGTGTTGTTGGGAGGAGCTGTATATGTTATATATTTAGAGATAACATGATTTGCCCACCCTGCTCAACTTCTGGTGAAGCTGAGCTGGGTACGTGAACATTTATGGCATGTCATTTCCCCTCTTTCTTATTAAGATTATGCTGCAGCCAGTCTCTCTGTGGTCTCTTCTCTTTACTACTATTGTGTTTTTAAAAATTAATTTACTACTATTGTGTTCTTGAAGAGGCAAAATCCTGCAAGCTTCAAAAAGGGCCCCTCCTGAACATTCAGTCATAGGCTGCAGCGAGTATAGTGTAGGAGTTAAGTGAGCTGTATGGGGCATTCAAATTCCACCCCTGCCACTGGCTGAGAAATGGTAGGGCTGGGCCTGATCCTGAAGGATGAGAGCAGGGCCTCTCAAAACCTAGAGCTGTGGTGAGAAGTCAAGCAGAACCATGGGGAATGCAGAGGCAGTGGCAGCACCTAGTGTCCATTGCTAAATGGGAGCCAGTATTTGTTGGATTGAATTGTTACCTTTGAACTCATTGGTTTATTAGTTTATTTTGGGCCAGGGATTTAGCTCAGTGGTTCCGGCACCTGCCTCACAAGTGCAAGGTCCAGAGTTTGATCCCTGGTACCAAAAAAAACCTTATTAGTTTATTTTGTAATGTGGAAAATCGAACCCAGGGCCTTGTGCATGCCCCAGCCCTATTATCAGGTCCTAAAACAGGCATTCTGGCACTTTCCTATTTTTAGAAGACTTATTTTGGAAGAGTACCTAGACAAGAGGATATTTGTGTCTTCTCAATTTTTTGGAAAGGGGCATGCATAAATAGATAAGAAAATGAGTAAGTATATCATATGTCAGAATATCAGCAAATAAAAGAGGCCCTGCCTGGCTCTCAGCCTCCACCCGAGTCTGGGGGTAAGTGCAGAATCAAGACACCGACCTGCTAAGGTTGTCAGAGCACCCATGTGGACCTTTGGCAGTGACAGATGAGAGAGAGATGCAAAGTCCCCAGGAACACTTAGGTGGTGTTGCTGTGTCTCCACACTTGACTGGTCCCCTCCATGAACTTCATAGGTGTTATTTCTGAGGATCATAACCTGAAATGCCTGCATTTCCCCCACTTCCTGGCAAGGAAATCGAGGTGGTCTGGGAGGTGGGACAGCTGGCTGGCTCTGGGGTAGGTGGAACATGAGGTCAGGCTGGTCTCTGCCTCACTTCCACTCCCCAGTCTCTTCTCACTCTGTCTACTCATCACTCACTAGACCCAAGGAGGATGTGAATTGCAGAGAGAAATCTGTGCCCATAAAAGCTATACCACTAAGAGAAAAAATGGGCACAAACTGTGTAGGTACAGACAATATCTGGGTTCTGTGAGTTTGCAGTGGCGAAGCTGGAGTTCTTGTGACAACAGAGATCAGACCTGGGGGTTGAAAACAAGTATCCACCAGACACTCCAAGGAAATGTGGTTCCAAGCAAATACAAAAGAAGGGTAAGAGGAGGCTTAGGCAAGTATGTCTAAAGCTTAATTTTTCTGTTTCCTCATTGGTTGATTTTGTAGTGGTATTAGGGTGGGGATTCTGGAGCTGTTGCTGTGTTTGAGAGAGAGCAGATCAGCTGGCATTGTAAGCCCATGGCAGGCAATTTAGATGGAGAAAGTCTCAGGCATTTGGTTAAGAATTGCCAGGGCCAAGGATTTAGCTCAGTGGTGCCACTGCCTGCCTTGCAAGCACAAGGTCCCGAGTTCGATCCCTAGTATACACACACACACACACACACACACACACACACACAAAGAATTGTCTAAATGCAGAGGGAGTAGTGAACTTACCTATTACAATCTCATCTGAATATCAAGCACTTTGCAATATAAAATAAAGCCCTCTGCAACACCGATGGTGTAACTAATCTCTTCTGGGTAGTCAACAACTGAAGTTTGAAAACCAGAACTAGAAAGGTAACTGGGCTAAAAAAGATAGCTAGTATTTTGGCCCTGGCCCTCCAAGGTCATTGAGGACACGAGGGAACCTTTTCAACAGGATCCTACAACTTTGGGGCATCACTCCACCTCCTAAGTGGGGAAATTGCTAGACCCCAGAGGACAGGAATCAACAAATGTACCATGTGCCTGAGGAGGGTCACCGAAGAGGAAAACGTCTCCCATGCTTTCACAGAAAGCAACATGGTCAAACAAGGCTGTGATTCATCCTGGCGGCTGACACTGACAGAGGAGCTGAGAGGCTCTGTACATGGTTCCAAAGCAATGCCTGAGCAGACTTCACTGACCTGGTTAGACAGCAAGAGGTTGATTTCGACTAACACAGGTCTCATTTTAACTTGGTCTTAATTAAACACCCAGGCGAAAAGATGTATGAAAATGGTACCACAGCAATAAAAGCTAGATATAAAAAGGAGAGCCAATCGCTGACCCCTTCTGGCAGTTCCTAGCTACACTGGTAGCTGACCCCTGTTATGGTTCATTGAGGCTAAAAAACTACAGTGGAATCTATTAAAGCTAGACAAGAGTCTTTAAAATTCTTAGCTAAAATTTATCTTCAAAACCTCCAACCTCTCCATGTCTTACAGCTAAAACTAGGGCGACTTATGACAAGAAATATCAGACTTGTTGAGAGCCTCCATCAGTAGAGGGGCCTAAGGCCCAACTGGTTACAACCGCCGTTCCGTTCCCTTAAGAATAGTTTTTGAACAGGGCTCTTTCCCCAACCTGCCTTTCCATTCTACTGCTCATGCTTTGATTATACATGCTCTAATTTCTTTGAAAATTTGTTTATTCTTGGCTAGAGGCTGTCAAGCTCCACGGTTCATGCAGATGGAATCAGTGGAAAATGCCTGGCTCCTTTTACCGGGATCCACTAGATCAGCTGTAAAGGGAGTTCATACCTGCTAAACTGCAACATGACTTCTAGCCAAGACCCATTCAATTCGCTCTCTGGAGAAGCCCCCTGACTATGGTCTCCCCTACACTGTCCCTTCTTGACTTGAAGCAGCTGGATGGAAACTACCTCCCCTTTCCCCTAACTGCAGATAGGGATAGCTCTTCAGAGGGGGTAATATTACAGACAGCTAAGTTAGGTAGAAATATTAGAGGCAGTCATACAGGACTAGACCCTCAAGGGAGTCAGGGCAGAAGAAGAGAACGCATCAAAAACTGGCTAGAGGCGCATCTAAAGAAGATTAAAGCCACAATGGCCAAATTTACACACTTCCCTAAGGAAGCTTGAGTTTATTGGTGCCACCCTTTTGAGATTTCCCCTATAAACACACCATTATCTCATTAGGGGTGGGCCATCTTCTCCCACCCACTCAGACTAAAGACAAGACTGAAGTTACTGATGTCACCCCTATCTATGCCTTTGCTCTCAGGAGCTATTTCTATTCCCCATTCATATTCCCCATTCCCATTTCCCAATAAATTCTTCTACAAAACAAAAACAAAAACAAAAAGGAATTGCCTAAATGCCTATGACTTCCTCCATCGCAGTATAATAAGGGTGGCTGGACAGAATGTGTTTGGAAAAGTATTGGAATTGGCCCTAGGGCTTTTTAATCTTTTCAACAGGAAGTCTGTGAAGGCATGGCATGAGTGATGGATATAAAGACTGGAATGAAAAATGGTTTGGCTGCTATAGAAAACAGTTTGATGATTTTTGTTAAGCATAGAATTATCCATATGATCAGCAATTCTACTCCTAGGTATTTACTCTAAACAACTGAAAACAAATCTCTCAACAAAAATTTGTACACAGTCATTCATGGAAGAATAGCCAAAAGGTAGAAACAACTCAAATGCCCATCAATTGATGAATGGATAAACATATGCTAGGTCCATTCAGTGAATATTATTCAGTGATAAAAACAGATGAAGTACTGATAGGTGCTACTTTGGATGAACTTTGAAAACATACTAAGCAAAAGAGCCAGACCAAAAGGTCATATGTTGTATGATTTTATTTATATAAAACACTCATAATAGGCAAATCCAGAAAGCAGATTAATGGTTGCCAAGAAGGAGGGAGGAGAGAGAGTGAATGATTTGAAGGTGTAGGATTTTCTTTTGAGGTGAGGAAATGTTTCTGACCAAGATAAAGGTGGTGGCTGCATTACATGTGAATGTATTAAATGTCACGGAGTTGGATACTTGAAAATGGTTAAAATGGTGAATTTCATGTTTAATATATTTTAGCATAGTTTTAAAAAAGGGGATGATCAGGGCCGGGATTTAGCTCAGTGGTTTGGGTTCCTGCCTTGCAAATGCAAGGTCATGAGTTTGATCCCTGGTACCAAAAGAAAAAGGGGGTGGGGTGGGGTGGGGTGGGGTGGGGGTGGTGATCTGAAAGTCTCCCTTCTGAAATTTAGGCATCGTGGGTAATGGGGGAGTGTGATGATGTTTGCCTGAGGATCAGCTGAATTTTGGGGTCTTCAGGTAGAGGAAAAAGAAAAGTTAAAGAAGAAAATTAGATGTTGAAAAGTTCAGAATGAATGCTGTCAGTGTTCCTGGAATTTATTATTTTTAAAATTAAAGTTAGGGCCCCAGATTTAGCTCAGTGGTTTCACTGCCTGCTGTGCAAGAGCAAGGAACCAAGTTTGATCCCTGGTACCAAAATAAAATTAAAGTTAAATAAAATTCAATTTACTGTTTTATTGTAAGACAACCTAAAATAGATCTGATCTTACCAAAGTATTTCTACTCATCTATACAATCTATTTGTCATAGTAATTTATCTACCACCTTCTATACGAACATGCACAGAAAAACTTCCTAATATAGTGATTTTTGGATGGTGGAATTCTGGAGATAAAAATGAGCTTTGTACTTACTTTGTTACATTGTTTGGATTGTTTATAACAAATGCACATCATTTTTATGAACACCATTGTATGATTTTTTTATATTAATCAATTGCCAAGCAAACACAGAAAATGGAGCTTATATACTGAGATGTAATGGAAATTAATTCTTGGGGAAATGCAGTTATTTAATTTATTCCTTGTGCTTTCTTGGGTTTTTATTTATTTATTTATATCTTTATTGGTACATTATAGGTATACAATACGTTTACATTTATCACTGGGTGCTTGTACCTGTACATGATGCATCTTGGTTCTTATTTTTTCCCCCATTACCTGTGTGCCCTTCACCCCCACCACCCTTCCCTATTTCCATAGACTTTGTTTCCTTTTTTTTCTTTCTCATACTTTTTCCTTTCCCTTCTTCCCTTTCCCCTTCCCCTCCCACCACTCCTACCCCATTGGACCTTTTCCTATTTCAAATTATCAATTATTCATTTTCATCATTTTCATCCTTATTTACACTCTCAGTTTCTCACACTAGAGAAAGTATTTGGTATTTACATGTGTGTGTCCTATTTATTTCACTTAAGAGGATGGCCTCAATATGCATCCATTTAGCTATAAATGTCTCTAGTTTCTTGTTCTTTATTGCTGAGTAGTACTCCATTTTATAAAAAACCCCACATCTTCTTTATCCAGTTTCCAGTTGATGGGCATTTGGGCTGTTTCCAAACTTTAGCTATTACAAACTGTGCCACTATAAACGTAGGTGCACATATATCTCTGTGGTATGATTCTTCTAATTCTTTGGGGAAGATACCCAGCAGGGGAAGAGCTGAGTCAAATGGGACCTCTAGCCCTAGTTCTTTGAGGTATCTCCACACTGATTTCCACAGTGGTTGCACCAATCTATATTCCCACCAACAATGGAGAAGGGTTCCTTTCTCTCCACACCCCCACCAGCATTTGTTATTGGTTGATTTCTTGATAGCAGCCAATCTTTGTGGGGTGAGGTGCAATCTCAGTGTTGTTTTCATCTGCATCTCTTGAATGACCAGTGATGTTGAACATTTTTTCATATGCTTATTTGCTGCTTTTACTTCTTTGTCTGAGAAATGTCTGTTCATTTCAGATGCCCATTTTTGTTTTGTTTTGTTTTGTTTTTTGGTACCAGGGATTGAACTTGGGACCTTGCCCTATCGAGGCAGGTGCCAGAACCACTGAGCTAAATCCCCGGCCCCCATTTTTGAATTGAGTCTTTGAATTTGGGGGGTCTGATATTTTTCAATTCTTTATATATTCTCGATAGTAGACCTTTGTCTGAGGTACAGCTGGTAAAAATTTCTTCCCACATTGTAGGTTGTCTCTTAGCTCTGTTGGTGGTTTCTCTTGCAGTGCAGAAGCTTTTTAATAAGATGAGATCCCAGTTGTTGATTCTTTATGCTAGCTCCCATGCTACTGAAGATTTGTTCATAAAGTCTTTTCCTATGCCAATATCTTCAAGAGTTCTACCTAACTTATCTTCCAGCAAGTTTAGTGTTTCTGTCTTAATATTTAGATCTTTAATCCACTTCGATCTTAGTTTAGTGGACAGTGATAGGTATGGGTCTAGTTTTAATCTTTGGCAGGTTGAAATCCAGTTTTTCCAACACCATTAATTAAAGAGGTTATCTTTCCTCCAATGAGGGTGGTTGGCTCCTTTGTCAAAGATGAGATGGCTGAGTATGTCTGGAGTTGTTTCTGCATCTTCTAATCTATTCCACTGATCTTTGGGTCTGTTTCTTTGCCAGTACCATGCTGTTCTTATCACAGTAGCTTTGTAGTATAGTTTCAAGTTGGGGACTGTGATACCCCCAGCCATGTCTCTGTTGCCTAGAATTGCTTTTGCTATTCTAGGTTTCTTCTGCTTCCAAATGAATTTTAGTATTGTTTTCTCTAGTTCTGTGAAGTATATTGTTGGAATTTCAATCAGCATGGCATTAAGTCTATATAGTAGTTTTGGAAGTATGGCCATTTTCATATATTTGTTCTTCCTACCCAGGAACAAGGGATATCTTTCCATTTTCTTATATCTTCTTCAATCTCCTTTTTCAGAGTGCTGTAGTTTTCAGTGTAGAGGTCTTTTGCTTCCTTTGTTAGGTTGATTCCTAGATATTTCATTTTTTTAGATGCTCTTGTAAAAGGAATTATTTCCCAGATTTCTCTCTCAATGGGACTGCTATTTGAGTATAAGAAGGCTATTGTTTTCTGAGTGTTGACTTTGTATCCAGCTACTCTACTCAATCTGTCAATTAGATCTAGAAGACTTTTGACTGAGTTTTTTGGGTCTTCTATGTAAAGTATCATATAATCAGCAAATAATGACAGTTTCACTTCTTCCTTTCCTGTCTTTATTCCTTTTATTTCTTTCTCTTTTCTAACTGCTGTGGCTAATATTTCCAGAACAATATTGAACAGGAGTGGTGATAGTGGGCATCCTTGTCTTGTTCTTGATTTTAGTGTGAAAGTTTTCAGTTTTTGACTATTTAGTATGATGTTGGCTGTTGGTTTTTCATAGATAGCTTTAATCAGGTTGAGATAAAGACCTTTTATTCCAATTTTCCATAGCATTTTTATCATGAATGGGTGTTGGATTTTGTGGAATGCCTTTTCTGCATCTATTGAGATGATCATATGGTTTTTGTCCTTGACTCTGTTGATATAGTGTATTACCTTTTTTGATTTACAGATGTTGAACCATCCTTGCATCCCTGGGATAAATCCAACTTGGTCAGGCTGTATGATCTTCTTGATGACACTCTGTATTCTGTTTGCCAGTATCTTGTTGAGGATTTTTGCATCTATGTTCATTAGGGAGATTGGTCTATAGTTCTCTTTTTGGGTTGAGTCTTTCCCTGGTTTTGGAATCAAAGTAACACTTGCTTCCAGGAATGAATTTGGAAGCCTTCCTTCCCTTTCAATTTCCTTGATGAGTTTAAAGAGTAATGTCATTAGTTCTTCTTTAAATGTCTTGTAGAATTCAGCAGTGAAGCCATCAGGACCTGGGCTTTTCTTTGTTGGTAAATTTTTTATTACATTTTCAATTTCATTCATTGTTATTGGGGTGTTTAGAATTTCTATATCTTCTTCATTTAACTTTGGCAATTCGTATGTATCTAGGAATCTGTCCATTACTTCTATGTTTTCCATTTTATTAGAGTACAGGTTCTCAAAGTAGGTATTGATGATCCTCTGGATTTCTACTGGATCTATTGTGGCTTCACCTTTTTCATTCTTAATCACATGGATTTGAGCCTTTTCTTTCCTTTTTTTGATAAGGTTGGCTAAGGGTTTATCAATTTTATTTATTCTTTCAAAAAACCAACTCTTTGATTCATTGATTTTTTTTGTATCGATCTCTTAGCCTCCATTGCATTGATTTCTGCTCAGATCTTTATAATTTCCTTTCTTGTAGGAACTTTGGATTTGTTATGCTCTTCTTTTTCTAGGAGCTTGAGGTTCTGCATTAGGTTATTTAACTGAGTTCTCTCTGTTGTCCTAATATGGACATTCACTGCTATGAATTTCCCACCTAGAACTGTTTTCATTGTGTCCCACAGATTCCTGTATGTTCTACTGGCATTATCATTTACTTGTAGAAACTGTCTAATTTCTTCTTTAATTTCCTCTGACACCCATTCATTGTTCAGGAGGGTGTTATTCAATTTCTATGTGTTTGTGGGTGTTTTGTGGTTTCTTATGTTATTCATTTCCCATTTTATTGCACTATGGTCTGATAATATACAGGGGATAACTTCTATTCTTTTACATTTACTTAGACATGTCCTATGACCTAACATGTGGTCTATTTTGGAGAATGACCCGTGTGCAGCTGAAAAGAATGTGTATTGATTGTGTGGGGATGGGACACTCTGTAAACATCTATTAAGTCCATTTGTTCAAAAGCTTGCTTTAGTTCTAGAATTTCGTTGTTGACTTTTTGTGTAGCTGATCTGTCTATTTGTGACAGTGGGGTATTGAGGTCCCCCACTACAATTGTATTAGTGCTTATTTGGTTTCTCATGTCCATTAATATTTGTTTTGTATAGTTGGGGGCACTAGTGTTTGGTGCATATACATTTATGATTGTCATCTCTTCCTCTTGGACTGTTCCCTTCACAAGGATGTAGTGACCATCTTTGTCTCTCTTAATTAATTTTGGTTTGAAATCTACTTTGTCTGCAATAAGATTGCTACCCCTGCTTTTTCTGGGTTCCTGTCACGTGGAGAATTGTTTTCCATCCTTTTACTTTCAGTCTATGAATTTCCTTCTGAGTTAGATGTGTTTCTTGTATACAGCATATTGCTGGGTTTTGCTCCTTAATCCATTCTGTCAGCTTATTTCTTTTTATTGGTGAATTGAGGCCATTAACATTGATAGCTATAATTGAGAGATATCAACTCATTCTTGTCATGATGTTTTACTGTTGTTGGCTCTTTTATTTCTTATTTTCCCCCCTTTCCCTTTAGTGTCTTACCTTGCGTGGTGTCTTCTCTCTGTTGGGCCTCATGGAGTTGTGACCTTCATTGTCTTTTTCTAGGATATTGCTTAAAATTACTTGTAGTGCTGGTTTAGTGTTCATGAAATTTCTCAGGTGTTCTTTGTCATGAAAGTATCTAATTTCCCCATCAATTTTGAAAGATAATTTTGCCAGATACAACAGTCTAGGTTGGAAATTATTTTCTTTTAGGGCTTGAAATATGTCACTCCAGGCTTTCCTGGATTTGAGGGTTTGTGTTGAGAAGTCTGCTGTGATTCTGATGGGCTTTCCTTTGTAGGTGATTTGTTTCTTTTCTCTCACTGCTTGCAGAATTTTGTTCTTCTTTGGGTTTCTGGGATCTTGACTATTATATGTCTAGGTGTAGATTTTTTTTGGTCATGGCTAGTTGGAGTTCTATATGCCTCACTTATCTGTATGTCCAATTCTCCACCTCTGTCTGGGAAGTTTTCTACCATTACTTCTGTGAACAGTTTTTTATGTCAATTGTACTTTTGCCTGTTTTTTCGTGGACTCCTACGAGTCTTATGTTATTCTACTTTGCATCATCTAGCAGCTGTTGGATTGATTTTTCATGGTCCCTCACTATCTTTAAGAAATCTCTGTTTTCATGGTCCTTAACCACAATCCTGTCTTCTATATCTGATATTCTGTCTTCAGATACTCTTAGTCTGCTCTGCATGTTTTCAACAGAGTTTTTGATCTCCTGAATATCTGTTTGAATCTGTTTCATGGATTCCATTTCTTTATGTTGGGCAATCATGGTTTCCATCTCTTTCTTATGCTGGGCATTAATGGCTTCCAGCATGTTTCTGAGCTCATCTATTTTCTTATCTGTTTCTGCTCTAGAGCCTCTAATCATGTCTTTCACTCTGCTCATCATCTCTGTATTTATCTGGGAGATTATTTCTGCTTTGAATTTTTCCAGAGCTTCATGCATCTGCTTTGTTACTTCCTGTGCTATCAGTTCAGGGTGTCCAGGTGGTTGATTATCAGACTTTTCCACCTCATTCCCCCCAGAATTTCCTTTTTGTGGCATGGAAGCCTGCATTTGTGTCTTGCTTAAATGTCTTCTCATTTTTGTGTTTGGTACTGTCCTTGGTTTAATTCCTGGGTTGATATTTCAAAATTGCTTAATGTAGGTATCTTTGTTGCTTGTGTTTAAAACCCTTATGGAATGATTGTTTTTCAGAGGTGTCTTCCAGATATAGCTTGTGTTTAGGTTTTGAGATGCTAATGACTCTGAGGCTATTTTATTTACCTTATACCAGGAAGGAGAACTGATTAGATCAATCACAACATGTTAGCTCAAATGATACAATCAGCAAAACCATAGCATCAAGTGCAGCTTAGAAAATGACCATTTGTGGTAGTTATTAATCTATCACATTTAAATATATAAATTAAATTAAAACCGAGGACCAACCCAACATATGTGTAGAGTGAATAAACTCTTCAATAAAGCATCTCTTGGGTTATTTTTTCAATCCCCAAAGTAATATTTTAAAAATCATAAAACTTAGAATAAGAAACATCTAGAAGCTTGCCCAATGTCACACTGGGAGGGTTGGAGCTGGTTAGGGCTCCACTGCAGCTTTGCTTGCCTCCGAATCTCAATTCTCAGCCTTGAGTTCATCTTGCCATAAGTAGTCTGGCTTTGCTTTTCAAAAATTCAATCTCAGTGCAATTTTCCCCTGGATTCTAAGTGCTGACTGAGTCCTACATCTGCCCTTCAAAATACCAGCACTGCAGAGGAGGGCCCTGTCAGTGCTTCCTCTTGAGAACATGTTCCTCCTCCAGGAAGTTATCCACCTACTACCAAATGCCCAGGGACGGAGCATCTGCCTCACACCAGCACAGACAGGATGCATTGCTCAGCAACTGTGAGTCTGAAGCCACTGGGGACTGAGATGCCCACTCCAGATGGGGCTTTGTGGTATTCATTTATCCATTTCCTTACTGTTTATTGAGTTCCTGGGAGCTGTAAATGTTCATTCCCAGTTGTCAGTAATGTTCTCCTTGAGACTTTTTTTTTTTTGCATGCAAGAAACAGAAGCCAACTTAAGCTAAAAGGAAAACATTATTATAGAAATACTGGATGGTTTTACAGGTTTCAAACACAAAGAGACATCTGAACCTTAGGTATAGAACGGCACCAAGGTAGGATTTAGAAGTTTAAAGCAAATGATCTAAAGTCAGATGGTCTCGATTTGAGTCTTTGCTCTCACACAGAGGAGCACTCTGCCCATTGCTGAATAACTTAACCACTCAGTGGGCCTCTCTGTAAAGTGGGTATAAGGGTAGCTTCCTCATTGGTGGTTCTGGACATAAGGCAGGTAACACATGTGAGGACTTATCATAGTGCTTATTACTTAGTGAACACTCAAAACCATATAGCTCTTTGAATTCTCATGATTGCAATAAATCACTGAACATTTAAATTTTTTTTTTTGGTACCAGGGATCGAACTTGGGTCCTTGTGTTTGCACAGCAGGTGGCGAAACCACTGAGCTAAATCTCCAGCCTCTGAACACTTAATTTCTTAACTTTCCAGTCTACATTTTTAAGAATGACCACTGAATCCTACAGATTTTTCTATGCCCTGGTGTAGCCTCAGGAGAAAAAGTAACTTGATATTCACTTGGTTCCAAATCAAAATTTAAAAAGTTAAAATTTATTTAAAAATTTTTATTAGTATACTTTTTCAGTATATGTTGATTACGTTCATCTTGGGGAGTTGGTATACATATGTAACACATTTAATTCTTTTTACTTCCTCTTCTCCTTCCCCCCCTCCCCTTAACACCCATTTCTTGGTTCTCTTCCCATTTAAGAAAGATCTATACTTCTGTTTCCTACTATCTGTCTTTTATTTTGCTCTGGAAATTATTTATACTTTAGGGTTCTCATATAAGAGAAACCATATGATGTTTAGGCTTGCATGTTTGATTTATTTCACTTAACGTAGTCTCAAGGTACATTTGTTTTCCTACTAATGACTCAAGTTTATCCTTCTGTATGGCAGAGTAGTACTCTACTGTGTATAAATAGCATATATTCATACCCATTCATCTGTTGATGGACGTATAGGCAGCATACAAAATTTAGTTATTATGCGTTGTGCTGTTAGGGACACGGGTATGCAGGTATCACTGTAATATGATGTCTAATTCTTTTGGGAAGATTCCTAGGACAATAGCTGGATCAAATGGAATTTCTAATTTTAGTTTTTTGAGGAATCTCTATACTAATTTTCATAGTGATTGTACTAGTTTACATTTCCACCAACAATGCAGAAGTGTTTTACTTTCCCCTACAGCATTTGTTAGTATTTGATTTCTTGATAGCAGCCATTCTTTCTGGAGCAAGATGGAATCTCAGTGTTGTTTTAATTTACATTTCACTAATGGTCAGTGATGTTGAACATTTTTTCATGCATTTATTAGCCACTTGTACTTCTTTTTCTGAGAACTATCTTTTCATTTCAGCCCAATTTTTGATTAGGTCTTTTATTTTAGAGAGAGTAATTTTTTGAGCTCTTTATATTTCCTAGTTATGGGTATTCTGTCTAAGGAACAGCTGGCAATATTTTTCCCATTCTATACCTTGTCTCTTCACTCTATTGGTTGTTTCCTTTGGTATGCAGAAGCTTTTTAAATTTGACATTATTCCATTTTTAATTTTTGGTACTATTTCTTATGCCTTTGGGTTCTCTTCAGAAAAACTTTTCCTACCCCTGTCTTTATAGTTTTACCTACTTTATCTTCCAGCAGATTAAGTGTATTTGTGTTATCATTCAGATCTTTGATCCACTTTGGTATTAGTTTAATACATGGTGAAATTTATGGTTCTAGATTCAATCTTCTATGTATGGACAGCCAAATTTCCCAGCACTATGTATTAAAGAGGCTATCATACCTCCAGTGTATGTTTTGGGTTCCTTTATCAAAGAACAAATGGCTGAACATGTCTGAGATTGTTCCTGCTTCCTATATTCTGTTACATTGATCTACGTATCTATTTTTGTGCCAGTACCATCTTGTTTTTATCACTGCAGCTTTGTACTATAACTTCAAATCTGGAATTGTGATCCCTCTCTCTTTACTCTTGTTACTCAGGATTGCTTTTGCTATTCTGGGTCTCGTTTCATTCCACATGAATTTTAGGACTGTTTTCTCTATTTCTGTGAGAAATCCCTTGGTATTTTGATTGGAATGAAATTAAATATTTATCAGTTTTGAAATTATGGCCACTTTCATTATATTGCTTCTGTCTATCCAAGAACAAGGGATATCTTTTTATTTTCTGATGTCCTTTTCCATTTTCTTTTTAAGAGTTCTACAGTTTTCTTGTATATATCTTTCACTTCCTTGGTATAGGGAACAGGAAAGGGGACATTACCAGAACCCTTGCAGTGGGGCCTGGTCTCCTGTGAGCCACTACAGCACAAGGCTAATAAGAGAATAAAGACAGGAAACAAAACTTAGAGAAAAGGCTGCTGGGTCTTGATCTTGATCAGTGTTGCTCTAGACAACAAAGACAAAGGCACTCCAAGATTCCCACTATTTACTGAGTTCATAGGGAGTATCAGTCAAGGGTGGCAATAATCTTAAATTGATGAAAATCTTATAATCAGGGGAAGTATCAGATGACTCAGAGGGTGATGATAATCCTATGATGGATGAGGATCTTATGCTGATGAGGAGCTTAGGTTGATGAGCTTATGTTGATTAGGATGGTGAGAAGAGAAAAAGGTTCTTACAGCAGTAGGTGGGATGAGTTAAGCTGATAAGGAATCTGTCCCTCCCCAGGTGAAACCTTTCTCTTTTTGTATTACTACTCCGTTCTCAAAGAACCAGGATGTCTTTAGCTGATGTAATCTTGCCCCTGAGCATCACAGCATCACAAGACCATTGAGGCCTCAGCTGTGACCCAAGGCAAAATATAGTTAGGTTTCAGCATGCCATAGCTGGCCCACAGGCAAGAAGACTAGGCCTCATACAGCCCTAATCATAATTTAATTGTGAAATGATTTTCTCCCCAAAGTTACATAGAATGGGTCCTGACACCTTGGTTGGGGTAATTCCTAAAAATTTAATTTTTCTTAACACTATTGTGAATGAAATTGTTTTCCTAATTTCTTTCCCAATGAGTTCATTATTGATGTACAGGAAAACTATTGATTTTTGTGTGTTGATTTTGTATTCTGCTACACTGCTGAAATTGGATATTAATTGTAGTTGTCTTTTGGTAGGATTCTTTGGGTCTTCTATGTAGAGGATCGTATCATCTGCAAATAATCATAATTTGACTTCTTCCTTTCCTATAGATATCCTTTTATTTCTTTTACTTGCCTGATTGCTCTTGCTAAAATTTGAGTGCTATGTTAACAGGAGTGGTGACAGTGGGCATCCTTGTCTTATTCTTGATTTTAGAGAGAAAAATTTCTGTTTTCCCCCATTTAATATGATGTTGATAGTAGGTTTGTCCTAAGTGGCTTTTATCAGTTTGAGATAAGATCCTTCTATACTTATTTTCTTTAGGGTTTTCATGAAGAATGAATGCTGGAGTTTGTCAAGGCTTTTTCTACATCTATTTAGGTGACCATGTGATTTTTGTCCTTGCTTCTGTTTATGTGATGTATTCCACTTATTGATTTGCATATGTTCAACTATCCTTGCATCCCTGGGATGCAGCTTACCTGGTGTGTGATCTTTGTTTTGTTTGTTTGTTTGTTTCTTTGGTACTGGGCATTGAACTCAGGGCCTTGGCATTTGAGCAGCAGGCAGCGAAACCACTGAGCTAAATTCCTGGCTGGTGTGTGATCTTTTGATGATTTGTTGATTTCTGTTTGCCATTATCTTGTTAAGAATTTTGTGTCTGTATTCATTAAAGAGATTGGCCTATAGTTCTGGTTTTTGGTTGGATTCTTGTTTGGTTTTGGAATCCAGGTAATGCACTCTGTAGATATCTATTAAGCCCACTTTTTCAAAGTTATGGTTCAACTCTGATATTTATTGATTTTTGTCTAGTTGATCTGTTTTTAATAGTAGGATATTCAATTCCCCCACTATAATTGTGTTGATGTTTATGTCCAGTAGTGTTTGTTTTATGAAGGTGGGTGTGCTGGTATTTAGTGAATATATGTCTACAATTTTTTTCTCTTCTTTTTGTATTATTCCCTTAATGAATATGTAGGGACCTTTTTTCCCCTCTTCTTACCAATGAAGCTCATTTTGTCCAAAAATAATATATCTACTCCTGCATGTTTTTAGGCTCTTGTTGTATGAAATATTGTTTGCCATCCTTTGATTCTTAGTCTATGAATTTCTTTTTAAATTAAATGTGTTTTTGGGCTGGGGATTTAGCTCAGTGGTTTTGCCGCCTGCTGTGCAAAAGCAAGGATCCAAGTTCGATCCCTGGTACCAAAAAAAAAAAAAAAAGAAAGAAAAGAAAAAAATAGTGTTTTCTTTATACAGTATACTGTTGGATTTTGATCTAATCTGCCAATGTATGTCTTTTTAAAAATTTATTTATTGATTTATTTGTACCAGGGATCAAACTCGGGTCCTTGTGCTTGCAGCCCAATCTATGTTTTTTGATTAGGGAAGTGACACCACTAACATTGGGAGTTACTATTGAAAGATATTAGCTCAGTGGTTCTGGTGCCTGCCTCACAAGTGCAAGGACCTGAGTTTAATCCCTGGTACCAAAAAAAAATTGACTTATTCCTCTCATTGTATTATTTTCCTATTGCTAATTCCTTATGTCTCTTTTGCTTAACAGCTCACCCTACCTGATATATTCTTTCCACTAGATGTTTTGGCATTTTTGGGTTCATCATTCTTCCTAGGATATCCTGGAGAATTTTTTGGAGTTCTGGTTTTGGTGGTTATGAATTTCTGAAAGTGCTATCTGTCATGGACAGACTATTTTTTAATATTGAAAGATAGTTTTTAAGGACACATTAGTCTAGGTTGGAAGGTTGTTTTTTGGAGGGGGGAGCTTAAAACATTTCACTCTAAACTCTCTTGGCCTTTGAGGTTTGTGTTGAGAAGTCTGCTGTAATTCTAATGGTTTACCTTTATAAGGGATTTGTTGATTTTCTTTAATAGCTTTTAAGATTCTGTCCTTATGTTGGACTTCTGTGATGTTGACTATGATGTGTCACAGCAAAGTTATTTTCTGATCAAGGCTATTTGGATGACCTATATATTCCTCATTTATCTGTGTGTTAATTTGGGGAGGGGAGGGTCCAGTGTAATTGGCAGGACATCCAGTTCTCCAGAAATGAAGTGCAGTATTGTTGATGACATAAAGAGAATCCAGATAATTGGCATAAAGAAAACATGAATTAACAATGACTTAAGCATCCTGGTAATAGCAAGAAAATCAGCAACAATAATAATTGATTCAAAGATAAGCTGGATGTTGACAATAAGCAGCTTTTCCTGCTGGGTGGAGGTGGTCAATGCTGTCTGCCCTAGGGCTGCATTCACTCCAGCTCCTCCAAGTTTCTGGGTCCCTCTGTACACCCAAGTCACTACTTTCTCTGCCTAGCTATGGACTTGGGTTTATGAGGTGACCCCTGCTCCAGAGGTTCCTCTGTCTATATACTCCAGGTTGTGGCAGCTGCTCAAATGGAGGTGTATCTTTGATTATGTTGGCAGACAGGGAAAGAAAATAGACTACTGTGTTCTGTGCTGCATGTAGGGAATGGAGTGGAGGGGGCAAAACAGTCCACTAGACTTTATAGCAGCACTTTCAGACCAAACTCCTGCTGAAAACCACACACTATTGGCATTACTTCTCACCATGGAGGGCAGAACCCTCATGTCCTTCCTGGCCTGAGTTTAAACTTCTCAGGGCTTCTGTATCTAGCCTCTGCCCTTTCTGTGATTGTCTCTTATAGTTGTTTCCCATCCAGTCACTGTGGTTGGGTGACCCCAGAAACCCTGAAGTGTAGTTGTTTTGTATTTGCTCTGTAGCTCAGTCTTAAGCAATTAATGCCTTCCCCAAATGACTCTTCATTCTCAAGTATGGTTGGTGCTGCACTGGATTTTTCTCTTCAACTCTTGTCTGTCATGTAGAGTTACTTTCAGAGTAAAACCCCATGCTGTTTTTGCAGTTTACAATAGCCATGGGCTTTTTCTGGAGCTAGCACTACTGGCCCTGAACATTGTTTCTCCCTGGAGCTGCCAACTCTGTTAAGACTGAGCTTGTGTCAGTAGACACAGATCCCCCTCTTTGGGAGCTGAGGTTAGTGTTCCAGACCACTACAGTCTTTATCTGTGCTGTGTTCAATTTTTTTAGTATCTTTACAGTTTCTGGTTTTCCTATTGGGTCTTTCTTAATTCTTGGAGGTCTACTTCTTTTTTTCTTCACCAAGTTGTTTTCTTGGTGTCCCTGATTACAGGCCATGGAGAGGCTGTATTTTGCTACTCTGGATCTCCAGAAATTCAAATCCAAATTTCTAGAGAAGATATTGGAATGGTATCCATCCCTGGTGCAATAAAGGGAAGTCAGTAAGCAGGGACCTATGAAATAATCATGGCTTCCAGGGACCATGTTGTTGCCATAAGGATGAAGAAAGAGGAACAGGCAGTGAACACTGCCAAGACAAACTGAGAGGTGCATAACACACACAGGAAGCCTTTGAAAAATGTAGTATTTTCTTGATGAGACTCAGAAATAAGACTGAACAAAATGTCTTTGTTTTATATTGGGTGTTCAAAGAGTATTTCTGTGAATTCCTATCTTTCTCTTCAAATCAACCAACCAACAAACCCACATACAAACCATGTTCTTGGATTAAACATTTTATGATGGAGACTTAGAATTGCCATGGAGATGATGAAGGAAATTATATACTTGATCTTTTTCCTTTCTTTCTGCAAACTCTTGCATAAGAACAGACTGAGGTATTAATCTTAGCTTTTTTCACGGTGAAGTGTTTCAACAAAATCAGTCACTCTCCAACTATTGTAGATTTTTCTACATGTTAAAATGCTTTTTTTGGTAATAGACTCAACTGTAATAAACAGCAGTTGCTTGTTGAGTGAGATGCTGTACATTGTATAAGCTGTGAAACCTTAAGATGCCTGGATAATTTTACTCAAGTCTTAAATTTTAAAAGGATGCCTACCTCCTAATCAGGTTTCAGTCTCATTAATAATTGACTAGATTAATTTGTTTTCAAGGTAACAGAAACCCCAACTCAGAGTAGCTCAGACAATAAGAAGAGTTTATCGGCTTATTTATTTATTTATTTAGGTGCCTGGGATCAAACTCGGGTCCTTGCACTTGCGCAGCAAGCGGCAAAACCACTGAACTAAGTCCCTGGCCCCAATCAGCTTATTTAACTGAAAAGTTCTGTGACAGACTAGGGTTTAGGTACAGATTGACCTAGTGCCTCAACCTTATGACTAGGGACCCAGTTTTCCCCCTTTCCTCCATTCCTCCTATTGTCTTCCTTATCATCAGTTCATTTAAAGACTGGAATCTTTCATGATCACAAAAGGCTAGACACGGGAAACATGGCCACACTTTTCTGTTTTAGGAGAAAGGAGAAAGTACTTTCTTTGGTAGGTTCCAAAGAAGAAAAGCTACTGTGTTTCCTTTTCAGAATTCCTCTACAAAGCCCTCGCCTTGATTGGCGGGAGATGCATGGGTAGGGTCTATGCTTGGGTTCCTGACACAGTTCAATTCTGGCTGAATATTTGATTTCTCAACTTTCCAGTGAACATCTTTAAGAATGACAACTCAATCCTGGCTTTGTAAGTCTGAGAAGTTTGGGGGCTGTTAAAAAAGGAGAAGATTGGAAGGTATTCCAGAGGCAGTGCAGAGTGTTTCCTCCAAAATGTTTCTTTATACTTTAAGGCATATTTCATTTATGATCTTTGTTAAATTTCAGTGCAGTGTAATTGTTTTGCCCATTTTTGATGTGTATGGGTAGATGTCTGATTTGAGTTAGATAATAATCATCTTCCCACTCATAGACCTGTCTTAAAGATAAATTCAGGAGTTGGGCTCTAGCTTTTCCTATGGAAGACATCCTTCAGAAAATGAGATTAGTTTTGATTTATGAAGAAGTGTCTTTATGTTTAATGAAATAGTATGAAGACCTATTATCATAGGTCCTTTGAAAGGAGACATGTTGAGACATCTTGATTTCAGATTTAAAGTATTTCTAGCCTGACTATCAAGGCCTGTTCCCATAATAGAGCTGCTAATTATTTAGGCATTGATGAGCAATAGTCTCATCTCATTGTCTGTCAACAGCTAAATTTGTGGTGATGCCTGAATTGCTTGATATTATATATAGGAGGCGTGTCTGAAAAAAGAAAGGCGAGCAGGCAAATAGTGGGGTGGGAGAAAATCAATCTGAATAAAATTTGAAACCCGACTATTTAAATAATGTGCTTTGTGGACTTCACTGGTTCCCTTTGAATAAATAAAACACACTTGAACATCTGGAAGACTGAGGTTGATTGCTAGACGCAAACACTGGCGTGTCAAGATAATTATTCCCCCCATGCTACTTTTTCCTAGTGACCTAAATGCTTAGCAGCATCTGATGCCTTTCCCTCTTGCCCCAAAACATTGTAAAGGCTTTTAAGATCTCTCCAGGGTTAAATGCTTGACTAAGTTCAGAGGAAGTCTAATATCATTCATCCTGAGCTTGAATATTGATATAATTAAAGAAAACTACTGGCTGTCATTAATTTAGCAAATTAACAAGAAACAACATATTACCTTGTTCCAACATAGCTCCAAAAACTTTCTCTCATTTTTTATGTGAAAGCCAAAAAAAGGTTAAATTCATAATTAAAACAAGTCATTCTTAGTATTAGTCACTAGTATTCGTCATTCTTAGCATTTTGTTACCACAGGTATCTTAGGTTGCTGTTTTAAAAACTCTGTGACTTCTTATTCAGATAAAGGTGTAGAGTTTGTTGAAAATTATTCATATGTTTTCTTTTTAGTTTAGTTTTTTAAAAAATATATGGTAGTTCAGTGTACTTGTGTACTAAAAAAATTAAAGATTTTTTTAAAAATTGTAGTTCAATGTATGTCTTTCATATGTTGTTTCATACATAAACAATGTTAAACCAGCCTGTATTGGTTTATATTAAATTTTATTCTGAAAGTACCTTTGGGACCACACAGGTAGAATTCAGACTGCAAATCCATACTAAAAGAAAAAAATGCCTCTACAGAGGGCCAGGGATTTAGCTCAGTGGTTTCGCTGCCTGCTGCTTAAGTGCAAGGACCTGAGTTTGATCCCCGGTATCAACAAAACAAAACAAAACAGACTGCAAATCTGGACAGGGGAAGGCTGGCTTCACACATTCTCAGGGGGAGTTTTTCTTCCTCTTACTTTCACCCAGAACTCATTTCTTCTGGCTCCTGACAGCACATGAGGTTCATTTTTCCTTGCTTCTTGGACAGAGGGTCTTAACTTCATGTGGGAGTATCAAATGAGCGCCTCTCCACAACCGCACCCTGAGCAGCTGTACTCGCCAAAGTTCAAGGCCTCTAGTCTCAAAAGAATGTTTCCCAGGGACCTTGCTTTTTCTGTTCTTGGCCTCTGAAGAATCCTTTTTCCCATCCCTGTCCAGTGAAGCAATTAAACAGACATTTTTATGTTTTTAATCCAGTTTTATACTTGCTATGTTCAACAGTGTTGTTTATCTAGTGTCTGCCCTGCTGACATGAGAGTCCTGAATTGCTTTCTAAAATGATCTTTCAAAGGTTTGTTTACAAATAATCTGACTCTTGGATTTGTGAGGTTATACATCCAGCAGTAGTTTCTAAATCTATCTTAAATCTCTTGTCTTTTTATTAAGGAAATAAAAAACCAGGTGACTCCCATAATCATCCCAAAGGAGCTTCATTGAAGTTAGTTCTGGTCCAATCTTGTGTTCTTCAAATTAAAGAATGTGGCTGCATGTCCTGCAATGACAGATGGTATAGACATTAAGACAAGAAAAAGTTCTTTCTGATCATGTATATGTATATATGTTATATATATAGGAATTGCTCTACCATGGAGCTACATTTGTAGTCTACTGGTATATAAATTTTTGAGAGAAGAAAGTTACCTTATATTCCCACATAAGTGATGTTCTCACAGAAACACCTAGTAGACGACTTCACTTTCATGCAGGTGATCTGTATAGGTCTCAGTCTCTCTTCAGAAACCTCTTATTGCAGTGCCTCTTACCCTTAGCATTGTAGCTGGGCTTTGCATCCCACATGCTCAGGAAATGATTGAATGAAATAACTGGTGCCTTAGATGTGCTTCTGTCTCTCCATTAAGTTTTGTATATTCTTGACTATTTCCTTATTACTATTCCTTGATTTGGCAGATAGTTAGAACCAGATTTCCCATCCTCTCAGCAAGCCATGTGTTTACCCCATCAGCCAGGCATACGGAGTGAGAGATAACTGATAGAAATAGTGAAAAATGCTCCTAACCAGACTAACTTTTTCCTCTCTGTCACTGGAAGACTTGCTGTTGCCATGCTCTGTAGAATCTGTATACTGGTCACTGTTTTTCCTTCCTTATGAGGGCCCTGCTTCGGGATAAACACCTCTGCTCCTATGTCATCTGGTGGCAGAGCAGAAAATCTCGCCTCTACTTTTGTGCACAGTTCCTCTAAATAAAAAAAAAATAAAAAATTCAAATGGTCTTGAAAGGCTGGTTATTCTATTCCCTGCAGTTAGCTCAGAGCTGGCCCATGTTAGTCACTCCCTATTTAAAATGTCAATCTCAATTCCATTGCAAAAAATCACTGAAAATAAGTAGTTTGGCTCTTGTCATTAGGGCTAATAATAATAATATTGACTAATTCTTTTGAATGCTTCTGATGCATGGGTTCAGTGCTGAGACCTTGACAATTTTAGTTGGGTTCTTTCCACGCAGATGTTGAGATAGAGCTTGGGGTGCAAGAAGTTTATTAAGGATCAGGTGAGTAGAAAAAAAGAGGAGGGAATGCTCCGTGATGCAGGCCTGGAAAACTCTCTGTCAACCTGATCGGAAATTCTGTGTTGACTAAACTTTCCAGAAGGCCTTGCTTCGGGCCAAAATACCACACCCTCACTCTCTAGCCAGCTCTCACGTTCTTGTCACTTCTTCTCTAGCCACGCCCCAACTTTAGCCACACCCCTGTAGCCACACCCTCCCACTCTAGCCACGCCCCACACTCTAGCCACACCCTCATACTTTGTCTTCCCAGTCAAGAGGTGCAGCCTGCCCCTGGTCCTGACGTTGAGCTCTGCAGCTGAGGCCCCTGAAAAGGAACGACCGCCAGAGCATCTGCTGCTTGTGCTCCGGGCAGCTGGGTAGCAAGTTGTTCCTTGAAGGAGGATGTTAGTGGCCCACGTCCACGTGTATTGGATGGAATCAGCACAAGAGCTCAGTGAGCCGGGTGTTACTTACCTTGCCTTTTTGCAAATGAAGAAATTGTGGTTTAGAAGAGTTAACCTGTGCAAGTGGTGAAGTTGGGATAGATGTCTAGATCTGTCTGACTCTACAGAGCTTTATCACACTAGATTGCATTAACCCACAAGACTAAATATTTATCAGATTGTTAAGACCTCATTTGGGACTACTGTACATTTCTCTACTGAAGTCAGATTTCAAGACAAACTGCTTATCAAGGACCCCTGTTATCCTACCTCCATCTATCTATTACAGCTTTTGCCCATGGAGGCAAAAGGTGGGTGTTGCAGGTAAGAAAAAGATGTTAAAAAGAAACATGTCAAAATGAATTTTTAAGATAGGGAATATGTAACCAAAATGAACACAGTTCTTAAAAGACTCCTTTCGGCTTCTGAAAGTCCCAAATACCTACTCCCGATACCTACTGAGCACCAATTCAAATGCTCTTTGCTAAGCTCGATGTTGACAATACTACACTGAGCGGAATTATTTCCTACTATGAAGCAGATGTGTAGGACTGCATAAATGTAGGACTGCATAACTCTGTAATCGTAAAACTCCCCTAGCCCCAACTGTGACTGAATGTGAGTAAATAGATAAAGATGCTTCTTAGTTCCAGGACACTAGATAAGATCCATATCAGACATAAGTATCCAACTCTTTGTTCCGGACACCACTATCTATAGAACAATCTACAAAGCATCTGCTGACTATCAGTACATGTCAGGCTAATTAACATACAAATGTAAGACCACTAAACCTTTGTAAATTTCGCCTGTTAACTCCCCTGCAAGCCCCTATAAAAAGAGCCTCGGACTCTGGATTATGCCTCTCTAAGCTACTTTGCTTTGGGAGTGCTGTCTGGCCAGACTAAGGTCTGTTTCACTTTCCAACTTGTCCGGTGTGTTCCTTCCCGGGTGTTCTTCGCTGCAGTCAGCTCCTTGGAGCATTTGGTAAGGCCTTTGGTCTTACATTCTGGAGGCACCGCTGGGATCCCCGAGTGTGCTCCACTTCAGCTCCTTGGAGCATTTGGTAAGGCCCTTGGTCTTACATTCTGGAGGCACTGCTGGGATCCCTGGGTGTGCTTCACTATAGTCAGCTCCTCGGAGCATTTGGTAAGGACAGCGGTCTTACAGATGTTACATACTTGCAAGAGGAATCAGTTTAGATCACAGCATAGCCACGGCCATTCCTACTCAGGTCTTGGCATCTGCGGCTTCCTCTACCCTTCCCCAACACTGACACTTAATGGATCCTTCCATTATATGGTTTTAGCTAAACTGTCAATCCCCTGGAGAAGGTTTCCTTGACTACGCCATCCTTTCACCCTGCTTTAGGTTTTCTTTGCTATCAAACTTAGTTTCTTTGGTTTTATCAGCTGTGCAGGAAGAAGGGCTCTGTCCATTTCATGCACACTTTGATCACTAACACCTAGAAAAATGCTAGGTGCTTAGTAGGCAGGCATTTTAATGAATGACTACACAATAGAGAAGCATGTAGGCTGTAAGAATCCTTAAAGGGCTCATCTACCTCATTACATGGCTGGGTAAATGGAGAACATGTAACATGTATGAACTTTTTCTCCAAGTGGAATATAAACTCTAGAAAGGAAGGAAACTTGTTCTATATTTCTCTGAATCCTCCTCTGTGGTTTTTTTTGGGGGACCAGGGATCGAACTTGGGTCCTTGTGCTTGCACAGGAGGCGGCGAAACCACTGAGCTAAACCCCCAGCCCTTCCTCTGTGCTTTTGAATAAGGTGCTCACTAAACTAAAGCTACTTAGCATTCAGAATCAGCAATAGAGGCTCTTTACTTCTGAGCCCTTCTGTGGTTGAGCCTCTCATACTTTATCTCAGGATTTTAGTTGCATATCAGTGTCCTTTTGTCTTAGTGAACCTCTTAGAACCATATTCTGTTGTGAGTACCAGAATCTAAGAGAGTAAACAATGGAAAGAATGCCTTTCTTTCTTTCTTTTTTTTTTTTGGTCCTGGGGATCGAACTTGGGACCTTGAGCTTTCGAGGCAGGCAGCAGCACCACTGAGCTAAATCCCTGGCCCCATGACTGCCTTTCAACATCACCTTTCCCCAGCTTCTTTGCCAAGAAGTTGATCATCACTCAACCTAGTACAAAGTATGCATTTCCTAGGAGATGAGTAATAAACAGTTATTGGAAAAATGGTTCTGCCTCTGGGTACAGCTTGGAGAATAAATGTGATGCATATACAATGAATGGTCCTTCTGCTGTTTCAGTGACAGGTGAGGAATTCTGGGTTCCAGTATATTCTACTCCAGAGCTGCAGAGTCACTCAGAGAATCCTCAAGACCTTCTACTTCTGAGTTTTCTTATCTGGGGAATGATGTGCTCAAGCTGAGGGCTGATATTTTAGGGCACTGGAATTCTGATATTATTCCACCATCACTGAGGTCTGTAAACCTCGGACAAGTGCAGTCACCTTGACCTTCACTTTAATTCCAAAGAAAGGAAAAGGTAAGTTCCTATTCCTGAGTCTATTGCTGGGAATAAGGCTCAAAATTCACAGAGGTGCCACAAAATCCAGAAATAAAGATAAATAATATTAAAATACAATATTAACATCAAAGTTAATGCAAAACTGCCTGGTTCACAAAGCATTAACATTAAAGACAAGATCAATAGGAATGCTCTGCCAAACCATACCTGAGCTTGAGGCAAAAAGGATGCAATGAGATCATGCTTGTAAGGTACTTGCCACAAACCTGTACATATAGTAAGTATGCAATTTGTTCAATAAACATGAATCAGTATTATTAAGTAATCTTGGAGGTTTTTTGTAGTTGGAAAATTGCTTAGCTACCAATTGTCCTCACAGTTTAGAGCCTTTTTATAAAAATGACAACTACTGATTTAATTTTAAGCAAAAATTCTGTAGAGTTGGCGCAGTACCCATCATCTTTCTGTGAAAATGTAGAATTAGTGCTAGGGAAAAATTAAATAAGTTATGCTCTAAACTTCTTTTATGTGTACTTGCAAATATAATTATAAATATCGGAATTTCAGCATGGTTTAAAAGCAAAGGTAATTCTCATTGTGTCCAGAAGCACAGTGAAACCAAACAGAAGTAGCCACCAGTTGTTCACGATCATGCAGGTTCCAGCCACTTTCTTAAGCCTGCCAGCTTCTTGAAGGCCTGTTATGTTCCACTGCACTGAGCTTGATGCTGGATATCCAGGGATGAAAGAGGTGGAGAGCCTGTGCCTGGAGTCTCTAATGGGGAGCTAAGATATGCTCGAAATCATAGGGGGTCCATATCCCATGTCAGGACTATTTCCCAGAAAAAATGTAATTTATGGGTCGGGGATTCAGCTCAGTGGTTTCACCACCTGCTGCACAAGCGCAAGGACTGGAGTTCGATCCCTGGTACCAAAAAAAAAAGTAATTTATAATGCAAGGACTTATAATGGGAAGTTATTTCCAGAAGAATTATTGTACAAAATTTCGACACGTACTTAGTGCCATACCATCAACGCTTTTTATCCATTAACGCTGACCTAAACACTTTAAAAACACTTAAAAAGCATTATGTAAATACCAAAGAAATATTAAAAGGCCATGTGTAATCGTTTGTACCTTTAAATGTTGACTTTTAGCTTAGTGGAGGAATCATGGGGACATAGTAGGACGTTGGGCATAAGAATATGACGGCCGGCCACAGAGAGCGTGCTGGAGACAGGAGCCGTGCTGAGGTGTGCTGCAGAAGGGTGGTTCAGAGCCACCTCTTTGAACCCCACACCTATACCAGCTCTGCGAATGTACGGAGGATGTGAGATGCAGATTTGCAGTGAGAAGGAGCAATTTAACTGGGGACCAAAAATGCCTTTCCTCCTTTGTATCCTCAAAGACAGCAAAGAAGGAGTAAGTCAGCCTGAAAATACTACTACATAGAATTGCAACTCTCTGAATTTCTTGAAAAGTTAAGACTATGGTGACAGTAACAAGGTCAATGGTTGTTAGGGGTGGGGGAGGGAAGGATAAATGGGCAGAGCACAGATGGCATTTTGGTAAGTGAAACTCTCATTGTTTATGTCCGAAGTCCCAGAAAAGCCGCCTGAACTCCTAGGTGGGGCTTTCAGGAGGTGCTCGTATCACGAGTGTGTGATTCGTCCACTGAGGAGGGTGTAGCCGAAGGTGATGCTGGGAGATGAGGCCTGGTTGGAGGAGGTGGTCACTGGGGCGTGGCCTGGAAGGTACACTTCCGGCCTTTCTCCCTGAGCTTTCTCTACTTCCTGCCGCCAGGCCCTGAGTTGACTCTCCTTCACGCCGCCCTGCAGTGGAGCCGGCCGACTATGGACTGAACCCTCCACAAACTGTAAACCAAAATAAGCCTTTCCTCCTGTAAGTTGCGGTGTTGTGTCTCAGCAACGAGAAAGTAACTAGATAAACGCCACAGCGGTAGATGTATGCCCTTATGTGTTTGTCCAAACCAGCGCAGTGCCGAGCGTCCTCAGTAACCCTAGTATAAACTGTGGCCCTGGGCAACAGCGCTGTGCCACGGGTGGGGTTGTTCATAAGGAGGGAAGCTTCACGGGGAGGGGCGGGATATGTGGGATCTTGGTACCTTCGCTTCACTTTTGGCGTGAACCAAAATGTGCTCTAGTTATATGAGATCTGTGTTTAAAGGAGTGAAAACATCTGCTGCTCTTTATCTCCAGGCTTAGAGGGGTGTTGGGTGTCCAGTGCTTGTGTAGAGGGGCTGGGGTGGGGGGGACATGACGCGCAGTCTCCCCGACAGCTTCGGGGAGCTGCCACTGACCGGGGAGCTGCCACTGACCGGGGAGCTGCTCCCGCAGTTCTCAAGCAGTGTAACACGAGTTCCTTCTTGGTGAATTAAATTCTCCTTTTTATTACGTCATTTATTTATTTTTTATTTTTCATTTGGTATGGGGGACTGATCCCAGATCATTTACACCGAGTTACATTCCCAGCCCTTTTTAGTTTTATTTTTATGTTTTTATATTTTGAGGCAGTGTTTTCGTAACTCAAGAAGTTTCTCCAACAGGGCTCGGACTTGTAGTACTCTTGCTTCAGCCCCCCAGAGTCCTAGGATAAGGGGAGTGGACCATCACGTCTGGCTCTGCCACCCTTTTAAGAGCTGGGTTCAGTCTTCATGTTTGTGTTTTCCAGCCTTAACGTGAGTGACCTCTTGTGACCTTTAAGTCTGTAACTGGTTTTAAATTAGGCCAGCAGAGAGTAGGTATTCTAAATGTGGTAAGCTGGTTTTAAGCTATACACAGTGACAGTCTCTGGGAGTATGCTTCAGAGGTGGTCAGTTTGCACTTACTCATATGATCACAATCTAGATGAATTTTTTTTTTTGGTACTGGGAATTGAACTCAGGACTTTGCCTTTGCCAGGCAGACGTGGTGCCACTGAGCTAAATCCCCAGCCCTCTGGATGAATTTAATCATGAGTGACTTGACTATATTTTTCCTTGAGCGGTACCAAAGGCCACATTAATTAGCATAATAAATGTTTTAAGTGAGCTTTCATTAATAAAATGACTGGTGTTCGGGATATGTAGATTAACTGCAATATCCTAGAGACATTTCTCAATCTTGCGTGCATAGGACGTAGCACTCCTGTTTTTACCCTTTTACCTCTTTTAACTTCCAATGTTCAGAATGATGCTAAGGCTTGGTTCTAATATGGGCCTCTATCTACCCACTTTGATCATTCTGGTTGGTAAACTGAATGGTGCCTCAACAATGTGGTTGCATCTGTCTCAAGGGGAAGGCTTGTGCAAACAGTGATGAGATCTCATAGAACAAAGAGCTGAAGCTGGGTTTGATGGTGCATGCCTGTAATCCCAGGACTCTGGGAGACTGAGGCAGGAAGATTGTCAGGCCTGGGCAATTTAGCAACTTAGTGAGACCATGTCTCAAAATTAAAAACAATAAAAAAATAAAAAGGGTGCAAAGGCCTTGGCCCAGTAGTACTAATATATATATATATATAGATAGATAAATAAGCAAGTAAATAAATAAATACATAAATAGAAGGGAAGAAGGAAGAGCTGAGACTTTGTTGAGCTTGTTATGTGGGGTTTTTTTGGTGCCTTCCTGGTGATCAATTCTTAGGTAATAAATGTTTGTTTGTGTGATAGGACTCTGTATTGGACTTGTTTTTATTGCAGCAAAATTTGGGGGAGATAGTTTACATGGATCTATCTCCGAGTATGTATTAAACAATTCCTAGGGCCAGGGATTTAGCTCAGTGGTTTCTTTGCCTGCCTCACAAGTGCAAGGACATGAGTTTGATCCCCAGTACCAAAAAAACCCCAAACAAACAACAATTCCTATTATGTGGGGCACTATTATGTGCCCTTTTGGGACTGATGTTCTACAAAAGCAAAACAGAACAACAACAAAAAATCCTAGTAGTTACACTTAATGGAATTGACCTGAATCAGTCAGGCCACTTTGTGTTGCTCCATCCTTCCAAGCAGAGATGTCCCAGCAGGTTATGTTCAGATACCAAAGATGATCAGAAATCACTTCTTCCTGGACTTTACCAGTAGAAGAATCACTTAATTTATAGGAAAAATAGGTAAGAATGCACTTAGGAGTTTGAGAATTTGAGCATTTATATTTTAAGTCTTTAAAACTTTTCCACATCATTCTTGAGAAGGTCCTACGTGTTCAGACTTGCTTCTCCTCATTTTTAAAAATGAAGGTAAAAGACATGGAGGTGTCACTGTGAGTATTTCCAAAGGATCATTTATTATAGTCACATGTATAATTCAGTAACTGCTCATTCCTCTGTGAGAGGGTAAAAATCAAGATAGGGCAGACGGAGCAGGATTAGTTGAGGATTTGTTGAGGCTGTTGAACATAAGGTGAGGCCAACGAAAAGGGAGTGGGTAATGTTAGGGTAAAAAGCAATTAAAGAACATGAGAAAGGTGTTTAGTAGTTGCATATTAGCATGGTGGGATATTTTTGAGAAAGTGAGATTTGCTAATAAGTAGAGGAGTGAAATTAATAAAGCTTTGGTAAGTGGCTGGGGCATTCGATACCTTTTTTTCCTAACCATCTTTAATGGGAAGGAGAAATATATAGAACTCAGAAAAACCTCAAAAGGGGTGTAAGAAAGCAGGTTCTTTCACTTACTTTTGTTAGGAGTGTGAATTGGCAAATATTTTTTTGGCAGAATATCAATCAACTAATACCACAGTAACTAGCAATGCTTAAATGACAGTGACTTAAACAATTGTTTCCTTCTTGTTCATGCTATGCATTTGTGGCAAGTTAACTGAGGTTCCAAAAAAAAAAAAAAAAGCAACAAATATTTATAAGGGCCGGGGATTTAGCTCAGTGGTTCTGCCACCTGCCCCGCAAGCTGAAGGACCCGAGTTCAATCCCCAATACCAAAAAAAAAAAGTTAACTGAGGTTTTGATACACACTGAACTCACCACAGAACTCATGCAGGTAGAGAAATCACTATGTAGGATATTGAGGATCACCATCGAAAAAGATAAAGGTTGCCCCTGGAGGCTCCAAATTGGCAATAAAATGGTGATGATATGCTGTATGTCCTTTGCACTCACACATATTGGCCACATTTCATGGCTTTCCTCCTGGAAGTGGACTAGGAGAGCCAGCTCTATAAGGTTCTGGAAAGCAGAAAGGTAGAAATATTCTGAGAGATGGACAGATGACTCTCTTGGATGACTCTTTGATTAAGATCAAAACATGTATACCCATAGACATCAATTCCATTTTGGGGAATTCGTCCTAAGTATGAAATACTCCCATAAATACCCAAACATGTATGTTCAAGGATATTCCCTCCAACATTCAAAACCTGCGTTAAAATCTTAAATAACTATCAGTAGTGTAATTATCAAACTAATAATGGATACCAGTGCAGTGGAATTCTGTAGTTATTAAAAAGAATAAGATTGATGTATTAGATAAATTGACTCAAAAAATCACTACAGCTTAGACATAGAATGATACCATTTCTTTTAAATATTATACATTATGTTAAAATGATTATACTTGCACAGAAAAAGGATAATGCAAAGCTCTTACTAATAATGTTATGAGCATAGCTATTGTTTATTAAGCCTTTAGTGTGGTTAGGTAATGTCCTAATTGTTAAGTGCTTTGCATGCATGATTCCATGTGAAGTAATGAGAATCATCATTCCTGCTTAACAGATGAATTACCTGAGGTTCAGAGAAGGTAAGTACCTTACCAGGGTCACACCGCTAAGCAGTTCTGAGTCTCAGTGTGTCTCATGACAGCGGCTGTCTCTAGGGGGTTGGTAGAGTTGCTGGTGGGGCATATTAGAAAGAGCTCTCCCAGTCTACACCATGGTGCTTAATGAGCTTGTATTGTTTCTCTTACAACAGGCTTGTGTTCCTTTTGCCAAAACATTTCAAAGTGAGCCTTTCCTTTATAAATTTGAAGTGATACAAACATGGGGAAAAATAGAAATTATGTAGGCAGACAGGACAGAGATACATGTGTATGAATAGAGATTGAACATGGTTGGGAAAACATTTACAGATGTACCAAACATTCAAACAGATACTGAGTTACGGTGGCATCGGGAAGGAAACCTTCTATCAAACAGACTAAGGGTCTAGAACAGAGACAGGGAAGGAAGAGCCCGGATAGGGATGTGGGGGTCAGGGATACAGGGCGGCCTGGCAGGTGACTGTCAAGTGAGACTGTCAGCCTCCCAGGAAAACAGCGGAGGCCATGTTGAGAGCCTTTCGGTAAACGCAGGGGATGACGAATCACTGAAAACAAGCAGCAGGGTTTGTAAGGAAGAACTCATGTCCGGCAATGTGACAGCCCTTTAAGAATAGAATCATTAGGATGGTGAATAAAAGAGCCATTATGAGCCCCTGCATTTGGAGTTGGAGGGACCATTTCAAGAAGCCTCCCATGTAGTGTTTTCAAACCAAGTTGGTGCTGGGGACACAGGTGCTGAGGGTTCAGAGGCGGCTGGGTACATGAAGCTCTTTTACGTGGTCCAGGATGCAAAGTTGTGCATACAAGGATGCTCATCACAGGACTGTGTGTATAGGGCAAAGCTAGAAATGATGTGAATGTCATCAGTGGCAGAGTAGTGAAGGTGGAATGCCCACGAAGGGACTGATATATAGCCTTTTCAGTCGGGGGTTCTACGCCGAGAGTTAGGAACCGTTTTTATTGTTTGAAGTGGCTAGAAGAATTAAATGAAGAATGATGTTTCCTGACAGGTGAAAATGTGTGTGGCCTTCATTTTTCCGTAGGCGGCAATGGAGCCTCGTAGCACAGCCCACCTGTGGGTCGTGTGGTGTTCCTGGTGGAGGGCGTGGCAGGGTTGAGCAGTTGGAGCCTCAGCCTGAAATAGTTACGGCGGAGCCCCCTGCAGAAGTTCGCTCGCTGCTGTTCTTGGATGGGTCATTAAATGAGCGTATTAAGAAGAGCAGATTCATTTTAGTCTTGGAATGTCTGCTTTCCTTCTCATCATGGCTCTCTTTCACCTTCCCTTTCATCTGGTTTATTCTTTGATCTGGTCTGTTTTGTGTTTCCATTGGTTTATCTGTTTCTGTCTTACAACTGTTGCAGAGTGAAGTCTTCATTATTCTAAAACCAAAATTTAGGTTTTTTTATTAGACCAGTTATACCGGATCATTAAAAAAAATCAAACACTAAGGCAATATAGAACACATCCCGCATCCGCCTCTGGTACTAGGGTGGAAACTTGCTGAGGGCTGGCAACATGTTTAAAGCAATCCCTTATATGCCCCAGCACTTGGGCCGCCATAGAGAACCCCTCAGTCCATTCCTCGAGATGACTTACTGCACAGTGTATGAAGTGTAGCTTTTATATAGAAGAATGGCGTCATTTGCAGTGTGTTGTCCTGCAGTGTGGTTCTCTCTATGTGATAATTCTGTACATGGGTTTCCACCGTACCCAGAGATTTCAGGGCACATGTGATGAGAAAAAGCATTTCCCTTCTCAGTCACAAAAAACACACCCTGTTCCGTGGCAGCCAAGGCCTGTTAGTAACTTAACTTGTGTACAGTTCCGATGTCGCCTCAGGCAGCTGGAGTGGGTCATAATCAGGAAGCATTTTGTTAATCCACTTTGGGGGCAACAGCAGCAGGGACAGGGAGCCTGGCACAGAACATTTCCTGGGCCTTGTTAGTTAGCAGGGTAATTGTGTTTCTGTACCCCAGGCACAGGCCTGGGTCCTCTCCTTCCTGCACACCCTCCTTTCCTTTTTCCAGTGTTACTTTGTTTTTAATTGACACACAATGTTGTACACATTTGGGGGAACAGTGCGGTGTTTTGATACATGTATACATTGTACACTAATCAAATCAGTGTTTGACACCTACATCTCATCTTACACTTGCTGTTTCTTCGTAGTGAAAACACAGTCTCCTCTACTTAGAGCATTCTATGGAGTATGGTTAACTGTGGTCCCTTGGCTATGCAAGACACCACCAGACCCATTTTCCCTGGCTGCCCGAGACTTGGTGCTTGTTGATGTCTCTCTGTCCCTTACCCCATGCCCTCCCAGCCTCTGATGACCACTTTTCTACCCCCCACTTCCTTGTGTTCAGTTTCTTTAGAGTCCATGTCTTGTTTCTGTTTTTTGATTGGCTACTCCAGTCTCCTTTTCTATTCTTGCTTTTCCTAAGATGCCATCCATAAAGGCAAGTTAATAATACAGTGGGCTAAATGAGTGGCACTGTGCATCATGTCTTTTGAATCTCAGATCAAGCTGGGCAAGCTGTTGATTCCTATTTTTATCGATAAGGAAGCTGGGGCACAGAGAGGTGAAATAATTTGCCAGATAGGGGTCTGCTCCTGAAGCAGTGCTTCAGGGCACTTTGCTAGGCTCCCTTCTTACTGTTCCTGTCTTCTGCCTCTTCCAGTGCCATTTTCTGCTGGGTCTCCAGGTCCTTACTTGCCTTTGGACCTCTGGACCCAGCACAGAGCCCATGGCAGAGCGCATTCTGCCTGCCTGTTGAAAAGGTGCGTTAGAAACACACAGTGTGGCGCTTCCCCCGGGGTTCCTTATACAGCTGTTGGACAAGCACACTCATAAAATCACTAGGCGTAGGGTGGGATATGCTTCATTACAACTTTCCTGGAAGGCAGTTTGGCAGGGTTGCTCTTCAGGAAAATGTTTTGGGCATTGGGCAATAGCAATTGTACTTCTAGGAATTTGTCTTCAGGAAATAATCATAGGTATGCGTGCATGTGTGTGAAAATGTAAATCCAATGAAGTTCATTGCAGTGTAGTTTATAATAATGAAAAATTTGAAACAGTCCAAATCCTCAGTGATAAAGAATTGGTTAAATAGATTATGATGCATTTCAGTGATGGAATATTTTGCAAGCAGGAAAACTGATCATTGTTAATGTGCAAGTGGTCACCACTGCAAAAGAGGGAAGCATTATGCAGAGAAATACGAGAGGTTCCAACAGTGTTTGTAATGATTTTTTTCCTCAAGCCCAGTGTTCATTATATTATTCTTCATATCTCTTGATATGTCTAAAATATTAAGTAATTTACAGAAAAAAGAAATTAAAATTGTGTTTAGAATTTTTAGTGATATGGGAAAAGATCATAAAATATTGTATCTAAACAGGTTGGGATAAATAATATCAATATCAATCCAACTTTCTAAAAATATGGTGAATATTTGAAATTTTTAAAAAAAGTATTACAATAAGAGATACATTGCCAAGAAAGATGGAATAATTGTGTTCAAAGTGGAGGGGTTTTTTGAGTATTTTGAAGGAGATTAATGGCAGTGTGACTTTTACTCTAATATGTTATTTTATTTAAGCATTCACCACACATATATTTATATATATATATTTTGTAACTGGGATCGAACTCAGGACCTTGTGCTTTCCAGGCAGGTGTGGTGCCACTGAGCTACATCCCCAGCCCTGTATTTTTTGACCTCTCCTTGTTGATCAAATCTTTATGGCAATTTCTATCAAATAAAAACATAATGGTCTGTCCTCGTCCACCTTATTCACTGGTCTGGCACCGTGGCACTATGGTTTGGCTCCTCCCCAAAGTCAAAATGACCTTGAAAAGTAAACATTTTGAATTGATTCAGGATGTCAGGGGACCCAAAACAGTGCAACTAAAGACACTCACAAAAGGAGAACTGCAGAACTGCTCCAGAGAGTGACAAGAACAGTGGGAGAAGTGTGTGTTGAGGCAAGGGGGAACATTGTGAGGGGACAATGACAACGTGCCTTTTATTGTAATAAATTTTTAAAATTTAAACATTCACTGTATGTTTTGATCACACCTCATATGTTTAGGCATTAAAAAATTAGTCTTTTAATTTATGCTTGGCCAGTGTGATTTCTCTTTCTACAATGAATGAGTATTATTTTTGTATATAAAAAACTTATAATTTACCAGCTCCTATTGGCCACTTTCTACTGTAAGTCTGACTTCCTAAGCAAGAGACTCTAGCGCAATTTTCAACTTGTCTTTTCCTTTGTACACATCCAGTGATTTTACTATTTTTTCCTTCCAGTTTCTCAGTCATTTCCTTTTACACCATCTAATTTCCACAAAGCGTTATACTTTATGAATTTTGTCATATATCTAATGCAGTAGATCTTGGGGTTATCCACACCCTGATCCAGGGGTGTTGGAAACCCCTGCGATTTTTCTTTCAGCCAATCTGAGCTTCATTTGTAAGCTCCTCATGGGCAGAGACCATAGGGTTTGGCAATAAATTGCTTGTGAGGAGTCAAGGATGGAGATAAGCGGCAGATCAACTTTATAACTTCACACGAGTGAGGCATGTTGGGATACTCAGTAGTTCCATCCCATCCTGTCAGAAAGCCCATTAAATATTGATAGGCCAGACCCCTCACTGGGTGTGAATTCATTAAGGAGCAGAGTGTGCACACTGGGCTGAGTCCTAGGAGGCAACTCTGACCTGTCTTTTCTCTGATTCATTCTGATGGAGAACATGCGCAAGATATTGATATAGCAATGCGAGGGCTAATGACCTTGGTCTGGGAGGATTTCTTCAAGAAATCACAACTGGAAGAAAGGCATCAAGGTGTCAGAGGAGGAGAGCCACTCCACAAAAAATGAAGTGATTTCCTGAAGAAAGAAACAGCAGAAGTCAAGTTCACTTGGAATGTTTCAGCATATGTTCTGAATTTGAAAACATTGGGCAGAAGGAAGGCAAGGAAACAAGATTTTGCTGCATAGCATCGGAAATGTGTGGGAAAGTGTTTGTAACAGGAGGATTCAATTATAAGCACTTCCTGTCCTTTTCTTATGGTTGTATTGCTTTCCCTCAAAGTCCAGATGAATGGATCCTCATCAGATAGCCTTTGTGGAGGATAAATCTACTGCTTCCCTATGTATTCATCAGGATTTTTATGGTTGCAAGCGACAGAAACCCAATTCCAAAATGACTTCAGCAAAACCAAAAAGGACTTTATTGGCTGCTGTAATTGAAAGGGCCAGGTGGATAGTGCTACTTCAGCCATGGCTGAATTCAAGGGCTCACCTGGTGACATCAGGAATCTGTCTTCTTCACTCTTTTGGCTTTTCTTTCCTCTGAGTTGGCTTGATTCTCACATGGACTCTCCCCTAATGGTAGCAGAAATGGACTAGATCTAGCTATGTTAGCAAACTCAGCCCACAGCACAACCTTCTCCATGGCTCCAGCAAAAGCCTGGCTCTGAGGCTCACTGGTCTGGCTCTGTAGTATGCCCCTCTTGGATCCATTAGTGTAGCCAGGGAAGTTGAATGTCCTGACTAACTAGGTCTGTGTCCTGCTCTCACCCTTGGAACTAAGGGGATGGTGTTAATCCCACTGAAACTACATAGGCTACCGGGGAGGAATGGAGGTCTTCCAGAGACATAACTGGGATGCCATCCTCAGAGAGGAAGAGAATAGTGGATGCTGGCAGTCAGAAGTTCTTTTCCCACCAGAAGTCCATTCTCCTAAAGACCAACATAAGTGAAGCATCTGGAACTAGTTTGCTAACAATACTACGTAACACTAAAGTACACAAGATTGCTTTAGCTGGGAAAAGAAGGCCACAGCCCTTATTCTTTTCTACTGTAATTTGTTCTACAGTGACTGAGTCTTTAGCCACAAATCTGTGACCAAGACCTTATTGCCATAGAAACTTCCTGTGAGAGGACAGTTAGCATCTGTTGTTATCATTGGAATGTCAACATTTCATCAGGAGTTGCTAATAATGGTGCTCTTTTGGTTTTCCATGCTTTCCAATGGATCCTCACATTGTAATCATTTCCCTGAGGTCATGGCCCATATCAGCATACTACCAGGCAGCTAATTAGTGGCTTGTCAGATGTCCACTTTGTTCTCCCAACTCTTCCTCTACTATGCACAAATAAAGAAAAGCTAGTGAGAGTAAATCTGGGTTTGGGAGCCCAAGAACAGTATTTTGGAGCTCTAACAAGTGAATAGGGAAAAATAAATCCATATTATATGGAGAGATTACATGCACTGTATGCAAAAGGGGAAGAATAAAACATTGTAATAGGATCCCCTTATGTTGTTGAAAATATGTGAGTTTTGCTTATGTAGAAATGATAGCTAGAAATAGCTAGTAGAGGTAACATGTCCTTAATGATCAAATAGGGAAGCACTACAAATGTTTCCCAAAGGCTGGTCTGGGTTCTCTGCCTTAGAACTGTCTGGATATCCTTTTGGTTTCAAGTATTAAACTGACCAGTTAACTTAAGGAAGAAAAAGATTGTGTTAAAAGATATTTGGGCAAGTAAGAAGAGGGTTAAGAATTGAAGAAATTCTGAGGGTCCAGGTAGCTACCAAGAAAACTCTGTAGTCAAGAAGCAGGAAACATGGACTTATGGTTGTAATAGGATGCCATTTTTTTTTTTTTTTTTGGTACCGGGGATTGAACTTGGGTCCTTACGCTTGCGCAGCAGGCGGCAAAACCACTGAGTTAAATCCCTGGCCCAGGATGCCATTTTTGAGGTGAATCATGTCTGATTGTTCCTTCTTTCAAATTCAGTCTTGACAGAGGGCATGTGATGGCTAAGTTTAGGGTCCATGCCAGTTTCTTGGCTAAACCAGTGCATGGGGAGTGAGGTTTGGTTTCTGTGGAGGTGAATACCTAGAATTGTCCTCTTACCAGAACCAAGGTTACAGGGACAATTTCTTCAAACAAAGTTGTGTTACTTTCAGGTCTAGGAATGAATGCTGAGCAGCTACAAGGTAAAAATTCTCTGCCTAGGATATTTATTGAAAGTACAAATGCTAAGTACAAAACCAGTGTTTGAACCAGAACCTCAGAATGTGATACCCCGATGTTTCTGTTTTCAGTAAGCTCCCCAGGTAACACTCGTAAACACCAAAGGAGTAGAACCACTATACATTGTAGGAAGGAATAGAAAGATGCCGTGTAAGTCAGCTTTCCATTACTGTAACAAAATACCTGAGAAAATCAACTTAAAATAGGAAAATTTTATTTTTGGGTCAAATTTTGGGGTTTTAGTCTCTTGTCAGTTGGCCCCATCATTTTTGGGCCTGTGGTGAGGCAGAACATCATTTCAGGAAATGTGTAGTAGAGCAAGCTGATCTCCGCATGGCAGCCAGGACACAAAAGGAGAAATAGGAGGGCCCAGTGGCAATATCTCCTTCAAGGGCATGCCCCCATGTGACCAGAAGACTTCCAACTAACCCCGCCTCTTAAAGTTTCCACCACTGCCCAGTAGCATCATGGGATGGGGACTAAGCCTTCAACACATTGGCCTTTGGGGAAACATGTATCCAAACCATAGCAGGTACATGTCTGCACATGCTTCTGAAAAACTTATCGCTGAAACATCAACTTGAATGTGTTGGCAGAAAAGGAAAGGAAAAGACTAGAAGAGTTAGTAATCAGAGCTCTAAATACAGATTCCTTCTTTGCTCCAGAATTTTCTCAGGAGCATGAAGGACCTACTCTTGGTAACATTTAAATATTGTAGGAATTCCTTGAGCAATTCTACCTAATAATTGGCATGTGATGTGCAATCAGTCGATGATTCATTTTGGGTACATATTCACTTCCATTCACAGCATTCATATTCAGCCATTTAAAAGGTAAGATTTAGGTGGGCATGGTGGTACATGCCTGTAATTCCAACACTCTGAGAGACTGAGGCAAGAAGATTGCAAATATGAAGTCCAGCCTTGGCAATTTGGCAACTAAGTGAAACCCTGTCTCAAAACAAAAAATAAAAAAGTGTAGGACCGGCGATTTAGCTCAGTTGTGCCATGCCTGCCTCGCAAGCACAAGGTCCCGAGTTCAATTGCCAGTACTGAAAAAAGAAAAAAGAAAAAAAAAAGAAGAAAAGAAGATGAAATGACATGGCTAAGAGCTTGGGTTTTGAAATCAAACAGAACTAGGTTCAAATGGAGTTTTGCTAGTTAGTTTGGTGATCGTAAACAAGTTTCTAAATCTCTTCGGCTCACTTTCCTCATGTGCAAAGCAGGACTAGTAATGACAACCCTGTGTGGTTGTTCTGACAATTAAAATGATATGAAATTCATAGTGCAATCCCTAACATGTGGTCTGTGGTACTTAAACTGTAGCTACTTAGGTGAAATAACTAATACTCGGTATTTATAGCTTGCTTATTGAGGTGACCAAAAGACTGTGTCCACTCTCCACATCTAGGCACTGAAAGCAGTCACACTGTGGGCCTTGAAGAGCCCCTGAGTAGGGACCAGAGGACCTTCTCGTTTCTCCCTCTCGTCTTCCCTTCACTGGGCCGTCCAGGGTCCTGGCATGTGGGCCCTGCGCATCAGTGCCACTTCCTACTCCAGCCTGGTAGCACTGGCCTGCCTCTTCCACCCGTGAGGGAGGGAGCACCAAAGTGGAGCATCCCTCAGAGCCAGGCCTTTCTGTCACTCACATTGTCGTCTCCTCTGGAAGCATTTACTCTTCCTACTTTGTAATTTTTAACTAAAGTCTATATCCAACCAAAGCCGACTAGTAGAGCAAAGAACATGGTGAAGCATAAGAAATCATGTCAGCCCTCAGACACTTGCAAGACATCCTTCTACCAGTGGAGTTTGAGGAATTTACTGATCAGTTTTTTTGTTTTGGTACCAGAGATAGAACTCGGGTCCTTGAGCTTGCCAGGCAGGCAGTGGAATCACTGAGCTAAATCCCCAGCCCCACTGGTCAGTTTTGATGAGAATCATTGAGTTGATAAAAATTATAATAAAATGAAAATTGGTACTAAATGTTGGAGAAGACATGGAGCAACTAGGGTTCTCATACACTGTTGGTGGGGATGGAAAATGGTCCAATTTTGGAAAACAGCTTGGCAGTTTCTTCAAAGAATAAACATACACCTACCACAATATCCAGCCAATCTATCTGTACATATTTACTCAGATCTGAAAGCATATACCTGCACAATCACCTGTACAGGGATGCATAGCATGGACTCATTTACCCAGTAAAACCTGGAAACAACCCAAGTGCCCATTTATAGATGAATGGCTAACCAAGTTGTATTATTTCCATATAATGGATGATATGCAGCAGTAAAAAGGAATGAACATACAATATGAATGGATCTCAAGCTAAATATGTAACTAAGAGAAGCCAGCCAAAAAGTATATATTGTTTGATTCTATCTAAATAAAATTGTCAAAATGCAAATTTAGAATGATAGAATTCAGACTGCCTAGGAATTAATGTTTGCAAAATAATAAAAAAGCATAAAGAAAATTGTGAGGGCAATGGAAATATTTATCTTTATTGTGGTGATCAAATTGTACAATTCAAACACATATGACTTAGTGAACTGTATTTCATTTATGCCTCACAAGAATTGTTCTCTTAAGTAAGAAGAACATTGGATTAACAGTCAAGCTAAGGCATAGTCCTGGCTCCTACCCAGTGAGCTGTGCCCTTGGACAAGTCCTTCACTTCTGAGGGCCTTTATTCTTTCATTTTCAAATTGAAAATGATCGATTAGTTTATGTCTAAGGTCTCACCCAGTTGAAAAACTTTGATTGCATAATGGTCTTTCAGCCCATAGATAAACTTGTCAAGGAATCAGTTTCTCCAATTGATCTTCTAACTGTGGTAATTCTTTCCCTCTGTTTAATTGATTTACTGAATTCTCAAATCTCAAACACAACAGACCGATAGAAAGAACTTTTTTCTAGCTTTGAAAAGAGATCAATAGAAGCCGGAGGTCTTCAGGTTAAGTCTGTTATCAGTACCTGCAGATTCATAAGCATCTCTCAGATGAAGGGTATAGGTTAACAATGCTTCTTGAAGGTGATACAAAAGAAACACACTCTCACTTTCTCAACACAGAAATGCAGCCTACACAGTAACTGATGAGCTCACACACCGCCTCCACTACAAAGCCTTCCTGGTACCTCTTGAGGGACTAAGATCTTTCCACCAAAACACAGGGCACTCTGACCCATTCTCATAGTCCTGGTGTCATCTTGGGAGTACATTAACTCTTTCATGTTCTTTATTTTTTAAATGAGCATAATAATAGAGTTCCTGTGAGGGTTAGCTAGAAGAGATGTACCATGCAAAATATTTAGAATAGTCCCTGGCCCAGTTTAAGTCCTCCATAAATGCTGATTGCAGTTGTTCTCATTAGTAAGTCCACTGGGAAATAGAGTCATTTCAATGCACATCTTGTGTCTTTGAGGGAGAGTGACTGCTTGGGATCCATCTTTGTGTCTGCCTGGGCTGTACACACAGTAGTTTTCCAGTGAATATTTTTTTTTGGGGAAGGGCACAAATGGTGACTAATAGCAAATGTAGGGACTCAGGATGTTAATTTCTTCCTTGGACACACAGCCTCTGTAACGAATCTTGCTGACTGCAAAGGAAATGTCACCAACTGTCAGGGATACAGCAACACATTGCTCAAACATATGTGCCAGGGAAGCCAGAGACTTGTTATTGTATGTGTGACAAATCCATAACCAACACATTCAAAGAACCGCTCCTAGATTCTCCACTGGTCTCCAACAACATGTTTATGTACATTTCATTCTCTAGTGGGTTTCAAGGGAGCACTGATCACCATGCTTTTAGGGGGCAGAGTCATGGGGTACAATTAGAACCCATCTAGCTGGTGTCTCTTCCCCCGAGCTTGCTCACTTGTAGTCCAGGGTCTTTTTCTTCCCCCAGGATTGAGTCATTCACTCTGAAGCATAAAAAAAAAAAGACTTGAAATTCAGTGAAAAGGCTTCTGGCCTCAAGATTTTTAGCTGCGTGGGTGAATGTTTCTACTTCCCAGAACTACATTAGCCTCTGGCTATGAAAAGGGGAGGGAAGACAGGACATGGTTCATAATGGAAGCTGACTCCAGTCCAAGGCCATTTCTGGGTACTATGCAGGGAAGACTATTTCCTGCCAATAACCAGCCTTTCCGCCCCCATGTCTAGCTTGAACTGATAGTAGTAGGTGCCCTGGAAACTGGCTGATTCTACCTCCACCGACCCATTGCTTGTAGGCAGCCGGCACATTTCTCCCTAGAAGACCCTTCACATCTTCCAAATAAACAGGGGTAAGCATGGATTCTCGGGCTGGCGGTGGCACATAAGCCCTGATCCAAGTGGGATGGCATAGAACCTGCTGGAATTTACCTTATGACCCTTCTTTGTCACTAGTGAGCACAGATATACAACTAGACTTCATGGTTCTAATCTCTGTTCTACCATTTTCTAATTGTGTGACCTTGTTTCTCAGCCTGTTTTGCTTTTTCCACTACTAGGGCTTGAACCCAACACTTTCACACTGAGCTACATTCCAGGCCTCTTTATCTTTTGAGATTAGGGTCTCACGAAGTCACTAAGTTGCCCAGGTGATCTTCTTGCCCTAGCCTCCCAGAGTGCTGGGATTACAGGTTTTTGCCACCGCACCAGGCTCTCAACCTGATTACAGTATCAGTTTTCTTAAGCTATCACTTACAGAAGCTGACTCTACTTAAGTTTTTTGGGGGGAACGATATCAAGGACTCTGATTTGAGAGCAGGATGTGGTGTCAGGAAGGAGGAACCCCCAAACGGTCTCTTGGTCAGAGAACTATGTTTAAAATGCAGGCCCCAAACCGACTGGAACACAGACTGATTGCAGTTTCACCGTGCCTCCAGCCAATGTCCGGAATCCAGGGAGAAACACTTCTAGGGCCTCACCAGTTGCATCCTGGCACTTGGGTGGGAGGGTGAAGTCCGTGCTCTCCAGAGCAGCATATCACGTGGGAGAAATAGTTTATCAGGGAAGAACTGTAGATTCTGGGGGGCTTCTGACCAGTGAATTGCCTAATATATAACTTAAATGATTTTTGTAAGCATTAAAGTGAGATAATGCATGTCAAACTCTCGCAGTACGTTGTCTGCCATGAGGCTAGATACCATGTTTGTGTCTGTCCACCACTGCTAGGCACATATTAGCCAGTCCAAACAGTTGTTGAATGAATGGCTGAGTTGTTAGGCCTATACTCTGTGTGTGTGTGTGTTCCTGGGGATTGAAGCCAAGGTCTTTGTATGGAGCTACATTCTCAGCCCTTTTTTGTATTTTTTTTATTTTGAGGCAGGATCTTACAAAGTTGCTAAGTTGCCCAGGCTGGGACTGAACTTTCAATCTTTCTGGGTCCGCCTCCCAGAGTGCTAGGATTGCAGCTGTGTACCATGACCTATACTCTTAAGAAAAATGATTTGTACCGATCAGTAATTCATTATGTCATTCATCCAACAGATACTTGCTGAGTGCCCACTCTGTGGCTAGGACAGAGCAAAGGGCCCGGGAGTCACACGATAGCTAAAAGTGAACATAGTTCAGTCTGTGTGGAACCATGCATTTGGGGATGGAGACCGACATGTGCCAAGTACTTACAAAATTTGTGGAAAATCATCTGTGATGAGTGTTTTGAAGAGGTGTGTGTTGTTGATTAACAAAAAGACAGGCTATGACCGTGCGCAGGAGTCAGGAACGTCTCCTCCCGTGAAGTGACGGCTGGGCTGAGAGCCAGTGAAGGAGCTGGCATTAATGGGGCAAAGGAGGGGCAAAAGCTCCCCGGAGCCAGAGCTGAACGTGCAGGGGCTCAGAGGTCGGGAGGCACTGGGCGCAGAGATGGGTCCTGAGGAAAGGCCAGTGTGACTGGAGCAGGGCGGGCCGTGAGATGCTGCTGCAGAATTCGGCAGGAGGTTGGACTGCTCAGGGCCCTGTGGGTCATGCTGAGGAGTTCCTTCTGAATGAATTTTAATCATGGACATGACTCAACATCATTTGCATTTAAAAATGCGATTAAGTGAGTTCGAGCCCCGGTACCAAAAAACAAAAACAGCAACAACAACAAAAATGCAATTAAGGCTGCGGTTTGCAGAAAGGAAAGCAGGGGGCTGGAGAGACAGCAACACTCAGCATAGTAATTGTGACTCCGGAGTGCGTGGAAATCTGTCCTGGGTTGGTGTGTGTAGCACATGACAATTGTGGTGAGAAATGTTCCACCAGGCATATTGTCTCCCAACATTTGATAACTGACAACTCAAATAGGAGGCTTCATTAGCAGTTGGAATTCGACATCATCTCTCAACTAGATCACAGTGACTTCCATAAAAAAGAAACGTGAGGGCTGGGGATTTAGTTCAGTGGTTTCCCACCTGCTGTGCAAGTGCAAGGACCTGAGTTCGATCCTCGGTACCAAAAAAGAAACGTGAAAGGAAAAGATGAAGATAAATGATGCATCTCTTATCTCTGCCCCAGCCAGATTAATCCATCCTGTGGTCATTACAACAAAAACAGATGAAAACAAAACAGTTGTAACCTTTCTATCAAGCTTCCATTGTTGTTACCATTCATTTGTTCATCCGACAGCTGTGCAACCTCTCTGTCCCCTTTCTCTAGGTATTGGTGAACCAAAGATGAATGAGAGAATCCCTCCTGTCCTTGCATTCTCACAGGAGGGGACCATAATACAAATGATGAAGTGATGTTCTCTAATGAGCTCTATGATAGACACCGGGAAAAATTGCATGTGAGTCTTAGAAAAGGACGGAAAGCTGATTCTAGAGGTGATGGAAACTTTTGGTTTGGTTGTAACAGTTTATGTCTGGTATTGGACAAAAATGAAATCTGTTGTGTTAGTTGAAAAATATTTTAGCTTAGGTGCTAAGTATATAAGATGAATTTGTTTGTGGGAAATATATATTCTGTATGCTTGGAATATGTGTTTGGAAATCTTCTGCATGGTACCTTGGTAGAAACAGAATGTTCTAACCATGTTCTAACCATATGCTTGTTCAACAGGGTAGCCACTCACCACATACGGCAATTTACATTCAGAAATGTAACTCCCAACCTGCTAGATGTCAGATGTGTCAAGTTTGTGTCTCCTAAAGTAAAGAATGAATTTTAAGAAACAATGGAGGTTAAGCATAGGAAAGGTTTGTTGAGAGATAGGTCCTGAAAGATAGGAAGGGTTTTGAAAGTAGGTTGTCACCCAGGGCCTTTGTCAGGGGTAATTTATATAGTCACAATGTGGGTACGACGTGGGTCAAACTACAGTCAACCTAGGATTACAAGTAGAGCTGTGTAGCTAATCCAGTATTGATCTAACAGGGAAGTAAGTCATGTAGCAGGGCTGCGTGGGAAGAGCAAGTGGTGGGTCTGAACGCTCTGGATACCCACCTGGATGACTGATGCCTATCCGGACTTTATTGGATCAGGGGATACCAACCACAGTACAATCTCAAGTGATTGTTTATCTCTCAAAAACACAGGAAGGCCTGGTCATTCCATCTCTTATCTCGAGGGCTGGTCTTCAATGAATGCGCCTCCAGCTGCAGTTTTGGTGTGCTCTCATCTTGCGCACTAACTCCGCAGGGCCCATCCCTATCGAAGCTTTTTTATTTTATTTTTTTTTCTTTTTCCGGTACTGGGGATCAGACTCAGGACATTGTGCATGGGAGGCAGGCACCGTACCACTGAGCTAAATCCCCAGCCCAGCCCGTCCCTATCTAACTGCCGATTCATTTCTTACTTAGCTGCTGTCTGTGGTGAGAAAAGCCACATGCCAAGAAGACGGACAGGAACTGGCTAGTTGCGTTGTGGAGGAAAGTTGAAACTGTGGAAGGCTGTGCCAGAGGGTCAAGGATGGAGTGTCCAAGGGGTGGTGGGTCTACAGACAGGACCCGTGCTGCCTTGCCAGCTGACCCTGGCAGCCTCTCTGCCCAGAGGAAAACCGGACTGGAAGAGACAGTGGTGCTCTTTCTCTGGGAACTGGCTTGGGTTACTAAATTGGGTCAGCTTGCTCTTCAGTATTTCCCATCCATTCCTTTCGACAGAGAAAGCTGAGGAGGCTCTAGCCTGCCCAGTATTAAGTTGGGTGCAAGAGAAAAGGGCAGCTGGGAAGTGCATGGAAACAGCAGGAGTAACTTGTTTAAGATCACGAAGGAGGAAACAGCATGGCATGACTGGGAAACAGTCCTGTGCCTGGAACAGACAGTGCGAGCTAACGGTCTGTGTGGCCAGTTATCCAGGGTGTGCCGACTGCAGGGGGTGCGGGGGTGTGCTGAGAGGCACAGTGGGAAGACCATGCTCTTTGGAGCCAGGGCTCCCCCACTTACGGCTCTGATTTTAGGGTGAGTTTTTCAGTTATTTCTTGTGCTTTGGTTTCCTCATAATTTCCCTCTGTATAAAGGAATTTCCCCTCAAAACGAGTATCGAGATTTTAAATACTACAATTTAGTTATGCAAAATATTATAGCTTCTTTATTTCCTGTTACATGTCTAAACTCTACGGGTGTCCATTCCTTTCCCCTTGGTTACACATTTGAGTAGATCTTCAGTTCTGCTCTTCTTGGAGGGCTCGCTTCCTCTTAAGTGCTCTCTCTCTCTCTCTCTATATATATCATGCATATTATATCATGGATATTACATGTACTGTCATGGACTGGAGCCAGGACCATGAACCCACACGGCTAGTCACTCCAGGTCCTTGCTGACCACATAAAGATACACTTGGTTCCACTTGGCAAGAGCTGCTGAATCTCAGAGATGGGAAACCTTTCACCTTGTTTTCTTGGTTGGTTTTCATTGGTGTGTTTTCCTCTTCCCATGTGGACAAGGACTCTTGCTGTAGATCCCGTGACTCTCAGTCGTGTCCTGGCCCTGAACCCAGGCTTTGGATGACCGTCCCAGCCCCTGCTCTGAAGTCACCCCTCATTCAACTGCTGACTCTCAACCTAATACTGACTTTGTTTTCCCTATTCCTGCTCCTGGAAGCGTCAGGATTCTTCTAGGCTGTCTCCTTGCCAAAATGCACAATGTTTCTTTTTCCTTCCCTGTTGCAGGGTTGTCTGAGACAGTCTGAAAAGTGGCCCCCTTCCAGAGTCCCAGATCCCCTCATGCTCTCTGACATTTTTACTGCCTCTCCCTCAGCGTCACCCAGGTCCTTAAGCCTGGAGGGAAGTTATTTCTCTTGGGCTTGACCTCCTCTGCTGTCCCCTGCTTCCCCCCCAGACACCCTACCGTTCAAATACCCTCCCCACTTCCTGTTTTGGATGGGTGGGAGATCTCCTTAGATCATATCCTGGTTTCCAGGTCCCCCTGGCTTGTGGTAAAAGAGAACAATGTACATTCCAGTCTTCATGCTTTACTTTTGGTAAGTTAAATGGCAGTTTTAGAATTCCTCTTTCTTGCTCAACTCAGTCTGCCTCCCTCCCGAGATCAGTGTTTTGCTGGTGTGTCTTTGTCCTGAAGAGCTGGTGATTAATGGAAACACCAACGGAAGACGTTGGAGGATGTGAGAATCTTAAATGGCAAAGAATATAGAAACAGATTGTTAGCTGCAGCAGAATTTGTCACCACATGCTGTTAGAGGGGTGGCTTCTCAGGTCTCTCAAATTCTTCACAGGGACTTCCAGCCGTGAATGGTAGTACGCGTGCTGAATGAGGACTCAGTGAGGCACGTGAAGGTCCTTTGCCATTCTGACTTTTTATATTTAACTCCTCTGACCCTTTCTCTGCCTGACTCATCCAAAGACTCTGGCCCACCTGGTGTGCCATATATATTGGTGTAAATAGTCCCTCTCCTTTAGTGTTCACTACAACCTTAAATGAAGCTAAGGTCAGTTCCTAGAATCAGCCATCTACTGGCCACTGATGTCCACTTTGTAGTATGAGATCTAAACCTTGAACTACTCACATTTGGGGTCCAGATATCTCTTTGTTGTGAGGGCTGTCTTGTGTCTCTGTAGGATATTTAGTGGCATCCCTGGCCACATCCATTAGATGTCAGTTATCCCTTCCTCATTGTGACCATCAAAAATGTCTACACACTGCCAGATGTCCCCTGGATGAAAAGTTGACCCTACTTGGAAACCACCACTCTAGTGTACATCTGCTGTACTCGAAAAATTGGAAGTGTTTACTCAATAGAAAAGTCAAAGGGTACATGATTTAAGAGAAATTTTAAAGCATCTTTATTAATAATTCTAAAATATAATTATCAAACTATGAAATGGAAATTATACAAAATGGCCAGCATATAGTTTTTACAAAATAGTTATTATAGGGGTTTTGGACTTAACCTAGTAAGAAAGAGGTTTGCCCTTGATGATTTTTAAAGAAGATTTTCATTCTAGAAAGGGTACAATTTCAGATCTACATTTCAGAAAGGTTGGTTGGTGGCAGCAAGGTCCCTGTGAGTTAGGGAGAGAATTGTGGAAGAGTTGGAGGGTGGGTGCATGGAAATACCCTGGCCGGGGCTGACACTGGCTGCAAGCCAGGTGCTGTGGATTGCAATCCAGAATGTCTGCATTCTTCTAGGGTGGCTGGAAGGCCAATGGCAGGATCTGCAGCCACGAAGCTTGTTTGCAGGACTCTATAGCATCAAGGAGTACAACAGCATCAAGGAGTACAACAGAAAGATGCCTTCTATTTTTCACCCCCGCAGGTGGGCCCCCACACTGCAATCACAAACATTAAAAATGTGCTAATATGGAACAATCCATTTCTCAAAGATGCTTTCTGCAGATACAGCTGCATCGTTACAATGCCCAGAAGTCCTCTCTCTGCTAGCTTGGAGTAACTTGTTGGCAAAATCATTCTGAGAGTTTCCAGGGAAGAGCACCGGACTCTTTGTGTTCTGTCTTAGCACTGGGATCCTCTTCTGTTTTATAATTTACTTACTTTAGCAGAAGACTTGGCTCCCAAACGTCTTAAAATGTAACTCCATTTTGCTGCCTTGGACATTTTGTATATGTTACATTCTAGTGGAGGAGAAATGGCAGAGCTTGCTGCTAAAATGAATTTGGAACTTGACATGCATGTGGATCAGTAATGTCTTGAGGAGAGAGAGAGCAGCAAGCAACAGAGTCTGGAAGCAGCAGTAGTCTCTGACCAGTTTTGAGCTAAAAACTTGGGCATGCTTTTCTCATTTTGAACTGGTAACTTGGATAAGACTATGACTGACTCATTGAGGCCACACTCTCACTTGCTTTTATAGGTGTAGCATTCATCAGACAACAGTTTTTTGCATTTTCCTTTCATGTGTGTTAGGAAATCAGAAAGATTTCTTTTATGTGTGGTCTGCTATGTCTCTCTCCAACCTGGAATCTTTTTTATTCTCCCCTCAGTAATTACAAAAAATGAGTTTTTCTGATGAATTTGCTCTTAAATTATCTTGAAGGATGTTTCTATCCAGATTGTAATGTTAAATGTCTTCCTAAAAATCAATTAAGTCCATGAAAAATTTCAGTGCACTGAGAGAAATAGGGAAAACCTCCAGCATTTTCCTCCAGAGTTTGATGTTTACAGAATCCACTTTCTTTTTACTGTACAAAACATATCTCTTAGGTTTTGCTTATGCTGTTCTGATGTGTCACTTTTGATTTTTTATTTAAGCTCAAACAAGCTACTGATATCCTGCTGCTTTCACTGTATAGTTCCTCTGATTCAATTCCAGACAGTCCTTCTCAATATAAAAGTCATGTCTATAATCCACTGGCAGGCCACCCAAAGTGGTCTTTTGATATTTTGGAGTTGTTTTATTGTACAGTTTCAGCCTCTGGCTTCAAAAAACACAAGTTTCATAACAACTGTAATTGCGAAGTCCATTTTTCTTATACACTAGGCCAAGCTTTTCTGGGGCATCTTGCTTTTCTCAAATTAACTGCCTTTCTTCTTCCTTTAGTTCTCACTCCCTGTGACATGACACCCCCAGGTGAGAAGTGTATAGGATACTCAACTAGCAGAATAACATGCCTCTCAAGGAGAAAATAAGGCTTCTGCCTGGTTAAAAGGAGTAGAGCAGTTGACATCTGCATTCGCGGATAATGATGAAGATGATGATGGTGATGATAATGGTGGCAACGATGATGATTATGTTGCTGTTAATGGGAACAGCTAATAATTGCTGTGTTAATAATTAAATGCCATGCTTCGATGTGCTTTATATTCACTACATTACTGAATCTTCACCATGACTGTGAGGTGCTGTTCCCTTCACATTTTACAGATGAGGGAACCAAGATAGGTTGTGAGTCAGTGCTGGTCATAAATAAAGAGAAGTAAAGTTCTCCTGGATGGTAACAGTGTGGACAATCTCTGATGGCACTGATGGATTCATTTATTTATTAGTAAACTTTTTATAGTCAGCTGTATACTGGGCCCCGAGTTGTGTGCTAAGTGGTAACAGTCTCTAAGGTTGTCCTTGATGTGCTAGGAGTAACTGATGACTATTTAGATATTCACAGAAACCCTGCATTATACAGAACACCTGTGCTGACACTGAACTGAGAATTTGCCATGTTGAAAGTTTGGTTACTGGAGAATCTAAAAGCCACAAGTCCTTTGTAGGATATAACAACAAGTGTGGGAAAAATTTAATCCTCTTATTATTAGTATTTATTTTTAAAATTAAAATTACCTGCCAGTTATAATAAAATATCTTAGATGTATTTAACATAAAAATGGAAAATCTTGAGTCCTATTTATTAATTTTTATTAAGTTGGGATTTGGATCTTTTGTTTCTAAAAGTATCACAGTTTTAAAAGAATTTTGGTGAACTCTGTTTTGCATATGAGTATGTCCCTATGAGTTTGTAGTTTTATGTTTGCTTTGAGTTGTTTTAAGATGAAATTATCTCATCCTGAAATAAAAGAATGAAGGGTAAACTAAAATACAAGCAGGATAAAAGAATATTCTGGTTTTTTTAATATGGGTGCTAACCTAGTGGAACTCATATTCTATGAAATGGTACAATGAAAATATTTAAATCTCTTAAAAAAAGGCTATGTTGAAGTTGGTGAATGGCACCTAAGGAAAACTGCTCTTTAATTTTGATGTCAGAGAGGCTATGGCCTCTTGGAGCTGTTAATAGCTATCATTTGTTGAGCAAGTAATAAATGAAGGCACTGCATAATGCAACTGTTTAATATATATATATATATCTCTCTCTCTATATATATCAATATTTACTTTTAGTCAAGCTCCCTTGTCAATAGTGTTATGGAAATGAGAAGTTGTATAATCATACAGATTATAAGCTCTTGCTCTTGGTCTTTAATATGAAATGAAATAAAGGAAACCATAAGTGGACATAGTAATAAAGCTATACAGATGTTCACTTCAGTGTTGTTTTCAATGGCTGAAAATTAGAAACAACCCAAACATCCAACGACCAAGAATTTGTTAAACAGATGATATAGAATGTGGTCATTAAAATGACAGTGCAGGAGACTAACAAAGACATGGGGAAATGCACACAGGCAATTTCCTAATAGTGTGTACAGTGAGATTTCATGTTTCAAAGTTTTCTGTGTGCATAGAAAATTCATTAGAAAAGGTGTATTCTGAATTTTTTTTTTTTTTTTTTTTGGTACTGGGGATTGAACTTGGGTCTTTGCGCTTGTGTAGCAGGTGGCGAAACCACTGAGCTAAATCCCCGGCCCCATATTCTGAATTTTAACAGTGACAAAAATTAATATTAACCGTAGTTTTCTCTAGGAGGTAAAATAGTGGGTGGTTTTGTATTAGTATTTTTCTTACCCTAAAACTTGCAAAATACCCTACAATAAACATGTATTATGTTGGTAATTTATAAAAATGGTAACAGTTACAAAAGAAGAAGGGACAGAGGAGAAAGAAAGAAAAAAAAAGCCAGTTAAAAGGCTTACACAAACGAGGAGTCCAGGTAACATACAAATCCAGTATAAGTTGAATAGATTAATGTTTGAAAAAATGAAGAACAGTATTGTCCCCTGTGATTTAACTTTCCTTCCCTCTTGCATTTCTTGTAGACTGTATTGTTTCAGGCAGCAGTTTAGGTTTGACTACTAAGTCTTGTGATTTGCCCTGCACTGTAAATTATTTGACCCAAACATTGCTCTACTAGGGGGGAATCTAAGCACTTTATATATTTTTTTCATTTCAATTACCACCCCCACCAGATGCCTTACTAACATGCATCATTTTAGAAATCCTATTCACAATTTATGAACTTGGAGAATTACTGACTCCATTCCATATGCCACGTCACTCCCACTGTATGAGTGAAATACAAAATAAACACAAACCAGTTATAGTGATGAGAATGATTAAATCAAACAAAAATAAAATTATAGCTCTTGTACTTGAACCTTGGAGAAAATTGTGTTATAGAGGTGGGGAAATGTGTGCTTTGGACTACAGATTATGTTGGAATTAGAACAGGGAGTTTGCTATAATATTGCTGTCTCTAATATTGTGCTTGGGTGATTGAAAATTATAATGTTGAAGTGGAATGTGAGTAGAAAAGGGTAAAATGTGTAGGGATGGGGAGTCTGTATGGGTAGTACCAGGGCCTGCTACATAAATTGTAGGGCTCAGTAGAACTTGGAAAAGCAGGGCTCCTTGTCCAAAAATTATTAAGAATCTCACGGTTGTCCTAACAGGGCAGTAAACCAGGCACAGAGCCCTCCTAAGTGCAGGGCCCTGGCTGGCTGTTCAGGTTGCAAATCCAGGAAGCCAGCCTATGGGGGTATCCAGGGTACTAGTCCTACTCTGTTACCAGATATGAAACTAAGCTGATTATGTTTTCCCTCTAAATTTTACATTCCACATCCTTAATGCCAGGAGGATATTTTGCAAGAAACATTTTGTAAATGGCAAAGATCCAGTTGCCACTGGTGTAAGCAATGAAGCATTTGGGGGTTGGGTAAGAGTTTAGGGCTGCTACTGGCCTTGATCTACAGCAGAGACAAGTGAACTTTTTCAGAAATAGCCAGATAATAAATATTTTCAGTTTTGTGAGCTGTATGGCCTCTTGTGCCACTATTTAACCCTGCTGTTGTAGCACAAAAATAGCCGCAAACAAGATGTCAAGGAACGAACATGGCTGTCTTCCAATAAAGTGTCATTTATGGACAAGATGTATGGGTTTCATGAAATTTTTGTGTATCAGAACATACTGCTTTTCTTTTGATTTTCCCCAGGTGTATAAACATGTAAAAGCCACATGTAGCTCTTGGGCCATACAAAGTCAGGTACAGGCTGGTCTTACCTGGATGTTAGTTCGATGGCCTGTGTTTTATGGGCAGAGGCATCACCAGGCATCAGTGTCTCTGGATGTTCCCCCCTCTCATGGCTGTGTCCTCTTTTGCTGTTGATCTCATTCTTTTATTTTTTTATTTTTGGTACCAGGGATCGAACTCAGGTCCTTGCACTTAGGCAGCAGGCGGGAAAACCACTGAGCTAAATCCCCGGCCCTGTTGATCTCATTCTTGTCTGGTGCAGATGGTCTTCCTTCCTCCACAAGACCGTGTGTGTACAGGTGGGGCAGGGAGTGACATTGCCACCGAGGAATGGCTACCTCAGGGCAAAGGTGCCTCTTCTGCCTTCTGGTGTCTGACTGACTGATTGGGCTTCTGTGCTTGTCAACCACCGTGGATAAAAGGATGGGGTATTCTGATTGGCCAGCCCAAAGTTGGTGGCCCCCACCCTCTGTCGCAGTGCCAGGGAGAAGATTCTATAGATTCACCCTCCCTGAAAGAACCACCTAACCTAGGTGAAGGATCACTCTGCAAAGGTATAAGGCCAGAGGTGTAGAGAAGGGAAAACCAGTAGAAAGTGGTGACAGGGAAGGTGGACAAAATATTTTGTGAGATCCTAATGAGTGTACTTTCAAAGAATTATTTTATAGTATATTAATTACAGCCATTATGCAGAACAGTCCGGTGGTTTTCCCCCAAAATTAGATATAAAATCACCATGTGATTTAGTAATCTCACCTCTGGAGACATACCCCAAAGACTTGAAAGTAGGGACTCAAACAGATACTACGTTTGCATATTGATGCTCATAGGAGCACTATTCTCAACAGCCAAAAGGTAGAAACAACCCAAATATTCATCAGCAACTGAATGGATAAACAAGATGTGCTATACGGACACAATGGAATCTCATTCAGTCTTAGAGAAGAACAAAATTACAGTACATGTTACAACACGATGATCCGTGAAGACAAATCTTCAGTGCAGTAAGTCAGACACAAAAGGCCAAATATTCTGTTTTCACTTTTATGAGGAACCTAGCATAGTCAGAGTCATAGAGGCAGAGTAGAATATTCATCACTAGGGTGGGGGGCCGGGGAGGAAGGAATGGGGAGTTATTGTTAGTGCACACAGAATTTCAGTTTGGGGCCAGGAAAACGTTCTGGAGAGGATCGTGGTTACAGCTGCACAGCTGTGTGAATGTACTTACTGACGCCAAACTGCACACTTAAAATGGTTGCAGTGTCAGTTTTATCTTATGTGTGTTTTGCTACAATAAAAAGCAAAACAAACGCCATTGAATTACACTGATTCTGGAGGACACCTGTAATGTTCTGTGGAGACTCTAGTGGCAGAAGTTTAACACGGAGGGTTTAAAACCCATTCCGGAGACAGCCAGCCATAAAATTGAACCTCAGCCTTGACACAAGTCATATGACCTTGGGCAGCCTACCAAGCTCACTGAGCCTCACTCTCCATAGCTCAGGAGTCAGTGTGGGGACAACCCCGTGGGCACGAGTATGAGGCTAAGCTCAGGACTGTAGAAACTTAGCAAAGTGCCTGGACTGCAGCAAGCCCTCCCTGAGTTGAAGCTCTTATTACGATTTCACATGTTTTATGTATGCTAAGTAATATGGACAATTTATGGAGCTTCTCCGTGAGTCTTTTGCCTCCTGGGCCATCACCTAGGATGGAATCTCTGTGCAGTCACCCATTGTCACAGACATGCAGAGTCTTAATGTCTTCAGTTTGCCTTGGCCTCTCTCCCCCATCATCTGCCTAATGGACTCAGACCTGTACGGGTTGAGTACACAGACAGACGAGGCTTGTCAGCCCTCCTTGGCAGAGACCCGTGATGTGGATATAACCCAGCGGTCACTCTGTGACTGCACGTTTTTGCCTTGCACTGCGGTCCTGGCCCTTGTGTGTTTGTGTGCACACGGGGGCTAATGACATTTGGGGTGTGTTTTGTGATATGATTATGCTAATAGCTGCAGGCGGTATTATTGAATTAAGGTAGACCTGTCTGCATCCCATGTAAGAGGCGGATTCTTGCTGTGCAGTTCCACAGAGCACATCTGAGGGTGGGGTTCCCTTTGAACTCTGCAAGAGGTTTGTCCTCAGGTCAGCAGCATCACAGTTCTTGGAACATAAGCAGAAACTGGTCCCTTCTGGGATCACTAACTAGTGTGAGTTAAAAAAGAAAATCCAATGTCACGATACAGTAGCAAAGTGGGCAAGCTTTTCCTAAATGTGCAGAGCAGGCTGATCTGCATCTGCTTGTTAGGGGCTTGGGCAAATTTAACTGTCCTAAAGTTTGCCTTTGTGCTATCTGTGAAGCACGGGTTACTAAGTAAATGAATCAGATGAATGGGGTGGTTCAGTTAAATGTTTAACCTATGTTTCAGAATCACCCCCCCCACCACACACACACCAGGATTTAACTGGGCCAGTTTCCAGGAATTTTCCCAAATCCCTTTTCTAGTCAAATTTGTCTCATTCCTCTTCCCTACTTCCTGTATTTTATTCCCTTCCCTAGTTTATTTTCCTCTAGCTTCTCTTATTTTGTGCCATTGTTTATCAGTCAGGAAAGCCTGTTCCTCTCTCCTCTAACACTAAGACATAAAACACTGGCAGGGCACCTTGTATGTGTGAGATACTGGTTTTGTTTTTTTCAGTGCTGGAGATTGAACCCAGGACCTTCACATGGGGCTACATCCTCAGCCCTTTTAAAAATTTTATTTTTGCGATACGGTCTCATGGGGTCACTGAGTTGCCCAGGCTGTGCTCAAACTTGCAGTCCTCCTACCTCGGCCTCCCTGGATGCTGGGATTACAGGTGGGTACTACCAGACCCAGCTCAGAGCCTGGTCTAAATACTGGGGCCACAGAGAGAAATGCAGGGTTGGAGAAGATGACTGCTGGGTCAAGCCTATAGGCTTTAGGTGTGGGATCGACAGAGTTGAGTCCCAGCTCTATCAATGGCTGTGTGAACGGGAAAAGTTCTTAATCTCTTAAAGTGTCATATTCAAAAATGTTCTTTAGAAATATGGGATGATCTTGTTTTATTGCACAGGCTGGCCTGGAACTGTTGGGCCCAAGTGATCCTCCTGGCTCAGCCTCCCAAGTAGCTGGGACTGTAGGTGTGCACCAGTGCACCTGCCTAGCCTCCAGGGTCTGAGGCACAAAATGCAGCAATTCCAGAATCTTCTCCAGAGGATTGTTAGGGAAGTCAAATGAAACAGAGTGTGTCCATCAGGCAGACATTTCTAGTCGCAAGGGTTGCAAGCAGATCTCAACATAACACAAGTGAGAAAGAGGCTAAAAGGGCTCATGTAACTGAGGTCTGTGGTAGATCTCAGGTGTAGCTGAGTATAGGGGCCTCAGTGTCTTCAAAGTTTTGTCTCTTTTTCTATCTCTGGAGTTTAGTTTACTTCCTTCCATATTAGCTTCATTCTCAAGAGGTCTCTCCAGCTTTTCATTACCATCTCCCTAGGTGGTGCCAACAGCAGAGTTTCAGCAAAACTGGAGCAATCCTCATGAGACGAGTCTGTGTCACCCGGGACTGGGGATCTTAGTCACGGACAGTGAGTGACTGGAGAACGGCAGCCTGGGCCACAGGCTCGCCCTTGAGTGACTGCCGGGAGAGCTGACAGTGGTGGTAGGAAGTGGAGGGCAAGTTCCTCAAAGTAAGACCTGGATGCCATTTTCAAACGGAGGGGAACTCTACTCTGGATCCACAGAATAGATTACTATAGAGGTGGCCCTCTAGGAATGCTGGTTGTTATAATTAGTGCTTTGAGAATGATTACAATGAAACGAATGGTCAGGTTTCCAATTACAATGGACAGGATGAGTGTTAAGTTAGAAGGGACCAGGGCTGTTACTAAACACATACCAGAGACAATGGGGGAGCCCCCAGTCAGAGTACCTGAAAATAGCCCCAGGACTGTTTTGCACCTTACCAGTTCCTGGATAGTACAGGGCAACTACAGATTGTCTTAATAATGACTATGGGGCCAGGGATTTAGCTCAGTGGTTCCGCCACGTGCCTTGTAAGTGCAAGGTCCCAAGTTCGTATCCCCAGGACCAAAAAAAAAAAAAAAAAGAGAAAAAGAAAAAAAGACTATGAAGTATGTTTTTTGTAGTGATGGAGGGGTCCCTGACCTTTTGGGGATTATTTAACTCTCTAATTGGGCAGGTTAATCAATAAATTAATTGCTTCCCTAAGATAGACAGATTTATGAAGTTGTCTTATGTTGTTTTTTGGTATCCTCCCCAGAATTTTGCACAGGTGGGCATGGAGTAAGGAGCTTGGTTAACACTTGTTAGGATTAATCTCGGAGTGAAAAAAACGATTAATGCACATTTACAAACAACTCTTGTATACCAATTAAAACTAGCCCTAACATGAAGACCAGTATTTTGTTAGACTTTTTTTTTTTTTTTCATTTCAGGGACATGTACTAGAAAAATAGCAGCATTTGTTTTCTTTTTAAATATTTTCCTGTTCATATTTTTCTAATTTAAACTGCCCTTATCCTCATTAATCCAAAGTAGGGTGATTTCACAGTACACATACTCTTAAATACTTATTCCTTTATTACCACACTACTAAAAAGCTGTTTTCTTATTTTAGTTTTCCAAAATGTAATTATTTCCAGCTCTTCCATTTTAAGCTTAGGGATCTTTTAAATGAACCACGATAAAGATAAATACCTTGCAAATAAACTCTTAAAGATAGACACTTCAATTTCAGACTTTATTTTGTTTATAGCTAACAAGGGCAGTATTAAATTCTCATTATTTATAATCCCATTATGTCCCTAAGACATTGAGTCATGTATTATTTCAGGCTGATTAATATTTTTTTCTTTCTTTGTTTTTTTTTCTGTTAGTGCAGTCAGATCAGAGTGTCTGTTTCTTAAAAATGTGATTCAAGATCCATTTCATTTAGAAAGATCACATGATAAGCAGGAAGTATTAATAGTTTACCATCGAAATCCTTTTATTTTTGCAGTGAACTTTTAATAAGTTCAAACCATTGTTTGCTACCCATCATGCCTTAAGGAATATGTTCTGCTTGATTTATGGTGCACAAGTTTATTATTTTCCTAAGTTGTAATCAATACCTACAAGGTGCTGTGGTTAATTAGGAAACATTTTATCATTTGATTTTTTCATTAAAGATTTCTTAACCCATTTTTAGCTGTTCATTTTCACCATAATAACCAGTGTTTTGGGGGTTTAGATGGTACACTTATTTGATTCATAACCCACTTTTTGCTGTTCATTTCCATAGATTTTGACCACTATTTTGGTGCTTATTTTTTTTCCTTATCTGATGCTAATTCCTGCAATATTGCCCTCAAATCATCTTATTAATCAGCAGCTCCTATCATTGTCCTTCCTGCCCATGTTGTACTTTATGGTATAAAGAGTTTACCATAAGAACTCATCAAGCATTTATTGGTTTAATTTGATCACCAGAGAAAAAAATTCTAGAGGTATCCATACCATCTAGAGTAGGTGTGCAAAGAAAATTAAAATTTACATACACACTTAAAATGTTATTATCTTTATTATTTTGAGTAACTGATTAGCCTGTTTAGGGAATTCATAGGTGTTTTTTTTTTTTTTTTGGTATCAAGGATCAAACTCAGGTCCTTGTGCTTGCACAGCAGGCGGCGAAACCACTAAGCTAAATCCCCAGTCTGTTTTTTTTTTTTTTTTAAAGTCACTTTTCTTTAAATTTACCTGGGTACAATTTATGATCCACCTAGGAGATTGGGGAAAAGCTTAAATTTAAAAAAAAATATTTTTTGAACAAGTCTCTCTGAGAAAGAAAGAGTAGGAAGAGAGAGCAGATAGGTGATTTCTTCAAATCATGCATGTAAATGGCAAGGTTGGAGTGGTGGTCACTTGAATATCTACAAGTAAAAATTTTTGGAATTAGAAAATTATCTATGACATATAAAGATCTAATTATAATACTATTCTTTTTAAAACTGCCATTTCTTCAACATCACCCTGCTTTAACCACTCAGGCAAAAGGAGGATACTGACCTGGTGGCAGGGAAGTATTGTTTTTTCTGTATCTTTATGTCATCTCTAGCAAAGCCCTTTCACATGAAAAGATTATTTGTTAAAGAGATTACAGAAGCATCATGATGTGTGTTCGTGAAGATTGTAACATTAAGTACTCTTCATGCAGTGATGTTACATTCTGCATTGCACAATTATATTACAGTTTTATGGATGCCTAAAATGACCAGCTGGCTCTATTTTCTCAGGCAAGCAAATGGCCCATATCATAACAGTATGTAATACCTCCTGAGGTAAGTAAGTTGTCCATATTGTGGCAAGGTCTTTACTGGCCATCCAGGCCATGAAGATGAAGAACATGCCACCACAATCAATATTATTCCAGCTTTAGCTGGTAATAGTATATGGGTAGAATTCTGTGGCTCTTTATAGCTCAAAATGAACAGGTTGACCATTCTGATTATTTTAACAGAAGCCAGATCGCACAGAGCGTTTGAAATTAGCAGTGGACTGGGTGCAAATCTGTTCAGAAAACAGGAAAACAAAAATTCAGGATCACCTAGGAGGTTTTGGTTGCCTAAAAGAATTTATGTGGCCATTTTGTTCTCAGATTTTTAAGTTTTATTGAGGTCTAATTGACGAATAATAACATTTATTTTAAGTATATAATTCAATGATTTTTAGTAACTTTTACATTGTGAAACATCACAACAATCTAAGTTTTGAAGATTTTCATCACTCTCCCAAAATATGTGCATCTGTAGTCACCTCCTCTTTTCATACCCACCCTCAGGCAGCCATTAATCTCCTTTCTGTTTCTGTATATTTGCCATTTATGAGCATTTCATACCAAGGCAACTAACTATATAATATATGGTCTTTTGTATGTGGCTTCTTTCATTCAATATAACATATTTTGGGTTTACTCACATTGTGGCACTCAGGAATACCTAGTTCATTTTTATAGTATTCCATTGTGTGAAAAATATCTCATTTTGTTCATCCATTTATCAGTTGATAGATGCTTGGACTGTTTCTATTTTTTGGCTGGGCTGAATAACGGTGTAATGAACATTTGTGTGCAAGCCATCATGACAGCATAGGTTCTCGGTTCTCTTAGACACCTAGGAGTGATGTTGCTGTGGCTTATGGTAAATTTATATGTGACATTTTAAGAAACTTCCAAATTGTTTTCCAAAGAGAACACACCATTTTATCATCTTGCCATAACTGTGTAAGGGTCCTAGTTTTTCTACATCCTTGTCAACACTTAGCATTATATGTCCTTCTAACTACAGTTATTCTTACATCTGTGGCATGATATCTTGAAGAGTTTAGTGGGAATTCAGTCTCACTCACGCATCATTTAATTGTTCAGCAGATAATTGCTGAATATCTACTATGTATCAGCCTCTGTATTAGGTGCCAAGTATAAAAAAGAATAAAGGAATGTTCCTAACACCAATGAGTACCTACATTTCTAGAAGTATAAAAGTGCTAGATATGTTTCATAGTCTACCTCACCCTTGGAGCTTTCTAGATAATGTGTCTGACCCTGTCTTTTCTCTTTCCCCCTTTTGATAGTACTGGAGATGGGCACCCGAGACACAGTGGCCACTCTGTTGGCTGCCTCCATACCCATGATGTCTAAGCTGCTGGCCAAGTCAGAGAAGTATGGAAACTCAGATACTGGCTCAGAGAAGTTACAGTGAAGACAGCACTAAAGTAGATAAGTCATGTCATGTGGGATTTGAGTTTATCACTGCTAGACTGGGCATAAGATGAGTAGGTAGAGGGAGTCAGGGGAGAGAAAGAGGAAGGAGCTGACTCAGATGCACAAATGGGAAAAGCCACATAGAGAAATCTTGGATGTTCTGCTCTCTGCTTTGGTTTATGTAACATCCAGCTAAACTTCATTTCTTCTCAAATTCTGTGAGGTTGCTCTAACATTATAATTCTAATTAACCTTCCTGAGCTGGGGATTTAGCTCAGTGGTTCTGCCACCTGTCTTGCAAGTGCAAGGTTCTGAGTTCGATCCCTGGTACCAAAAAAAAACCCAACAACAATAATTAACCTTCCTATTTTCACTTAAGGTACTCTGAGTAGACTTCTGCTACTTATAATCAAGAGTTTTGAAGAGCATAGTTATAATAGTAACTCATAATCATCCTGTGAATATTATCACTTTTTTTTACCCAAATCTTTAACAATAAACACTATTATTAGCTTCCCAGTCATACTCCTAGGAATTTTCCTTAAGGAACTAATTGAGGACAAGAGCAAACATTTTTTTGTTTTGTTTTGTTTTGGTACTGGGGATTGAACTCAGGTCCTTGTGCTTGCAGGGCAGGTGGCAGAACCTCTGAGCTAAATCCCCGGCCCAAGAGCAAACATTTATCTAACAAGATGTTCCACAGAGCATTGTTCATAATGGCAAATAATGGAAGTTTAAGTGGCCCTCCAGAGAAGACTAAATGAATTATGGTAAAGTCTACTTTGAAAAACTGTACATTCATTTAAAATTTATGGACTGTTTAATAACTTGAGTTAGCTGTGTGTCATATATGATTTGAAAGAATATGGATGTTACGACAGAACTTTTGCAGAAAGCTTCATTACATTTGGAGAGCTACATATACACAACATGTTAATTCTCACTTGTAGGCCCTTGTAAACTGGCCTTTCCAGCTGTCTGTTATTTATCATTTTTTCCTTTCTGACTCTGAATCCATGGATACCATTTAATTATCCATACTGTAAAAGCAGGCAATGAACTATGTAAGCCAGATCACCAGACTATTTTCTCTTCCTCTTCTTAAGTCCCATAGTTTACTGTTACGGCTTGTATCTAGATGTCCCCTCAAAGCCTCACGCAGTCATGGTGGGGCTTTTTGGAGGTGGCTGGATCTAGGATATGTGAGGCTGGGATTGATTCATGGTGAGATGCTAAGATTAAAGCTGCCTCCCCTTCGTGTGAGTGCTACCCAGCCTAAAGGTGGGTAGCTTAGATAGGGTATAAGGGACAGAAAGGGGATCCCTGCTTGTTGTTTGTTACCTGCTGATTCACTACTTTGCTGCCTTCTGCCTACCATGAACTGTTTCTCCTCTGTGGTGCTCGTTTGCTATGCCACCCTTCCTTGGAGCCAGTCAACTATGAACTGAAACCTCAACTATGAGCTACAATAAGCCTTTCCTCCTTTAACTTTGAGTGTTAGGCATTTTGTCTCAGCAATGGGAAAAGTAACTAAGACATTTACTCTGCAGTGCCTGTGATTAAAAAAATAATTAGTAGTAATCCCTCTGCTCTCCTTTGGATGTTGTACACCCCCCACAATGTTCATGTATTGTGAGCTTAGTCCCCAGGATTACCATATTCGGAGGTGGTATGGAACCTTAAAGAAGTGGAGCCTAGAGGGAGGTCCTGAGGTCATTGGGGTGCCATCCTTGGAAGGACATACTGGTCTCCCTGAGTGAGTTGTTGATTAAGAGCAAGTTTGTATAAAAGCCTGAGCCCAAACCATGAGTCTCTCTCTGTGTCATGTCTCACTGTGTGATCTCTTCCTCCTACATGAGCTCCCACTTCTGTGATCTGTCATGAGGTCCTCACCAGAGGCCAAACCAATTGAGCTACCAGATCTTGAATTTCCAACCCCTAAACTGTGAGCTAAACAAACCTCATTTCAGTATAAAGTTGGCCTATCTAAGTTATTTCATTATAACAACAAAAATCAACTAATACACTCTGAATACTTAATTATTACTTATTGAACAAACTTGTTGACTGCCTCCTCATTCCAGCCGCTGTCCATACCAACCAGAAAGAAGTGACAATGGGAGGAGGTCCCCAGTGAGCCCCAGTATCCATGAGCTTTCATATCCAGGGATGATATCTTAGACACACTGAGTAACATAAGAGGGCTAAAAATGTATGTAGCTACTTCACAAAAGGATACAAGAGATAACATCAGCACACGATGAAGCTATTCCCTTTGTAAATGAGGCTGTTTGAAGACCGCTGCTTAAGTACCATCCCAAAGCCAATCCCTTCCCAAGGCCATGAGAAACAAATTATGGTAACAATGAGCACTTTTTACCCAAAAAATGAGTAGCTCACCTATAACAACCAAACAGAGAGACTTAACAGAAGATAATGAACTCCTGGAATCACTGGGGTGGGAGGCAAAAGCAACAGAACCCAAACCAAACAAAATAGAAGAACAACAGCAAAACACCCCAGAACTGTATAGTGATTATTGAGGGGAGCAGATCTTACCTCCTAATCCTATCTGACTCCCCAGAGTCCACAAAAATCTCATGGCTTCTCCTGGACCTCCCACGTGGAAACGCAGGATAGCAAGAAGCCAGGCCTTTATTGGCTTTCTAACCACATAGTTTCTAGCTGTACGTTGAAGTGATGCTGAAAGAAGAGACCTGAGCGTGACTAACTAGGAGGTCTTCCAGAGGAAGTGAGAGCCACAGGGCCGGATGTGAGGAAACACAGGAAGTGCGCGTGCGTGCCCTTTGAGGAGGGCAGCACGAGAAGTGGGTCCCTGCAGGGACAGCCATATTAGCCGGTTGCGCAAAGTGCAGGGATTCCGGTGGGGGCTTCGTTTGGCCTCTGGGGCATTCACACAAAACTGAGGAGCCCTGGAGTTCTCCACCTGACATGCTCGGGCCCTACTATTGAAGCTAAAACCCTGAAAGCCACTAAGTATGGTTTTGGGAAAAACCTCACACAAGTCTGGGACGATGGACAATTGCCAAGGTTTCCCATCACCAGTAAGACCCTGTGGAGAAGCCTGGCTGGCAAGTCACACCATGCCCATCCCTCGTGGGCCACCTACCACAGATCAGGGGAGGCCAGGCCTTTGTGTCCTGGGAGAAAGTGGGAAGAGCAGCAGGTTAGCGCTCAGCAGCTCTTCCACTCCTGGCTGGGTGACCTGGTTTGTGAAACAGGGCCGTGAATGTGATTATGATCCGTGAGATCTCTTAAGTGCTAACAAATTTTACAGTTTGGTGATCTTGTGTACAGCCCCATTAAAGATCACATGCACTTGTTAGTGAATTCTGCAGTGGGAAGGAGGGTTCTGGAGTCACCTCAGCACTGGTTTCAGGACCTGGTCATTCTTCAACTCAAGGAGGGAAACCTTGAATTTCTGAATTTGCTGACCTGTTTGAGATGAGGTGGGAGGAAGAGGATTTTAGTAAATGATGCTCTTTAATCTTTGGCGTGTTACTCAAGTGACCGTGAATGAATGGAATTGCCGTCTTTGGGCAGTTTAGCGAGATTCTTCATAGCAAGATTGGCTCCTAGCATGCGGACTATCACTCTGAAAACACTCTGGGAGCAATTACACACTCAGTAACCCCTTATTAAGCAGCAATTTTATCTAACCTTCGCACTTCCTTCCGTGTGAGAATGAAGAGAGAGATGAATTAAAACACATTGAGAAGCTCCATATGCTCTGGCCCTGGACGTATGGAGAGCGGGTGGTGTTTGGCTTCGATATACAAGTCGGAGGTGGGGGATTTCGGTTAACACTTCCCATTCTCCCACCACCCACTCTTCAAATCAGTCCAGATTCCCAGGGCTGTCAGAGAAGAGGGTGGTGTGGGAGGGAAATATCGATTTGCTGGCACCGTCTCCAATTCGAGAGGCAAATGTGCATGTACCATTAATCCTGCTGCAGAATGGGGTCTTCACTGAGGTTACAGACAGCCGAGAAACTGCGCCAGGCAGAATCTCTTTTGAAATAGGTGATCAGCTTTTTCTGTGTTCTCATTCGTCTTAATTCTCCATTGTAAGATTTTCCAGAGCAGACCTAAGTTAATTTATAACGAATCACGCCTGGGTAGTAGGTGCTGAAAAAAATGCACACAGTTAAGTGGGAGAGAGAAAAGGAATCCAGAAGTAGAAGACCCCAGGAGAGTATATTTGAAATGTTTTTACTGAGATCTTTGTATACTGTAAAATGAGTCCAAATTACATAATGACAAGTTTGCTTTGCTCCTTTTTTGGCCTTTTGGTGTCTTTATTTTCCCTGGCTGTTGAACAAACGAATGCTGTCAGGAGAGAGTATCTCAGATCTAGGTTAACTCTCGTCTCCCCTTTAATTGTTGAATCTTCAGCATCATTCTGCCTGCCCTTAGCTCTAGAAGATTTGTTACCACTAATTATGAGATACAACAAATGACATTTTTTGATGGCATATTGATAAAGGCTTGGTAAAGACAAAAATAAATTTTAGTTTTTTGATATTTTTTTCAGATCACTTGTTTTAAGAGTTGTCTGTTGCCTGGGGCTACACAGGTTCATGGAGCTACCTGTCCTTACCTGTCCTAGCAGTATTACTTACTGGGCAAGTTTCTTAATCACCCTGTCCCTGTTTGCCTATTCAAATGGAGATGATGATAGTATTTATTTCTGAGGGTTATGTAGAGGCAAAATAGATCATGTGGCAGGAATTTAAGAACATATCTGGTACATATAGGTCCTCACTAAAAATTAAATACAGAATTCATTTATCTGACCTTTTTTTGAGACAAAGTCTCACTATGTAGTTCAGGCTGTCCTTGAACTCACATGATTCTTCTGCCTCAACCTCCAGAGTGCTGGGATTATAGGCGTGTACCATTGGCAGCCTCAGTGTTTCCCTTGACAGCCTTTTTAGTACTATGGAAATTTCTTTAAACCAAAAAAAATATCTTGGGAACATTTCTTCATTTTTTTTTAGCTTTTTGTTTGGTACTGGGGATTGCATTCGGGACCTTGCACTTGCAAGACAGGTGGCAGAAGCACTGAGCTAAATCCCCAGCCCAACATTTCTTCATTTTATCAAACATCATTTTTACAAACAGGCCACTTGGTATTCTCCAGTTCAACTGACCTGTTGTTCCATTAGTTTGTGGCACGACAGAAAGTTGAATTAGAGAATACTATGCTGGTGTGAATGTAGCAGTTGTAAACATGGGTGGAACAGATCATTCCTGTGTTATTTCAGTGTTCACATGCTCTTCTCTGTTAAAAGTATTTTCAGGCAGGCCCAGGGACTTAGCTCAGTGGTTCTGACGCCTGCCTCGAAAGCGCAAGGTCCCGAGTTTGATCCCTGGTACCAAAAAAAAAATTGTTTTTCAGGCACGATTTTGGCACATGCTGCCAAATTAGGGGTAGGTTTCTAATTCATTTTTCAGTGGATTATTTCAGGATATCATCCATGATCTGTTCCACTTAGTCTTTTTTCTTTTAGGTAGCTGCTATTGTCCTCTTTCATTCCCCTTTGCTAAAGGTTGTGTAAATGGGGGATAGGCAGTTTTTAGGAACGGCAGAGAACAAAATAACCTATTAGGCACCAGACCCTGCAGTGCTGCAACCTAATTCACACAGTTGGAATTATAGGCCCTGCCCCATTCAGGATCTGGGAACATCTGGATTCCCTCATTGATGGAAAGACTACAGCCAAAGCTTCACAACTCAGTCTTACCGTTCATTTTCAGGTTTCACTTTTTGTTTATTTTCATGTCACCTAATTTCAGTGACAAGGTTCCAGTCTTTGTCCCTGAGTGTGATTTTCTGCTTTGAGTCTCAGCTTAGCAGCTGTGCTTCAGTTGTCTTGTCTTCTTTCTTATCCTTGCCAATAGGGTCAGGTCATCTGCTGTGTCCTTACCTAACTGTCTGGACTCTGTCCCTTCTCTTGAGTTTCCCCTGACAGCCTCTTTTTCACTATGGGGTCAGGTTCTTCTCTAGGTCCTATTTAGCCCTTGTCTGACTGATTCCACCAAATCCAGCTGAAATGAGAAAAATGAAAACAGGTGTGTCACTTCTTATCCCATTGTTTTGGATATCTATTGCTCTGTAACAGATACTTAGTGACTTAAACAACAACGATTATTTTATCTCTCACTGTTTCTGTGGATGGTAATCTGGGAAGAGCTGAACTGGGTAGCTCTGGATGGTCTCGCATGCATTTGTAATTAGAAAGGTGTCTGGAGCCGGAGCGGCTGGGGTGAGCCAGGCATTTCTTTCCTTTGTGTGGTCCCAGGACTTCCCTGTGTGAGCTCTGTGTGGGCCAGGTTGGTCCTTGTAAAACATGGCACCCTTAGGGCCCTGGAGGTGTTTGCCTGGTAGCTCAGGGCTTCTGCACGGGTGTTACAGTTGAAAGAGCAGAAACAGAATTTTACATCTGACTTTGCGAGAAGTTGCTATGGGTTGAATAAAATCTGCCCCCTGTAAAATTTGTGTTGAAATTTCATTGCTATTCTGGTAGTATTGGAGATAGGCATCTTTATGAGGTGATTAGGTTAAGAGGGATTAATGTCTTTCTCTTGGGACTAGATTATCACAAGAGTAGGTTGTCATGGCAATGATGCTGCCACTTGTGTTTTGTCTCTTCTGCACATGCTCATTCCCACTCAGTTATGTCGTGGCATGAAGCCATCACAAGATGTGGCCACCTGAACTTGGACTTGGCTGTCCAGCCTTCAGAACCAAGAGCCAAAAACCCCTTCTATTCTTTATAAATCACCTGCTCTTAAGTGGTCTGTTTGTAGCAACAAAAAAAGAGACTAAGATAATAGGGTTGTATCTGCCATACTTGGCTGAAGTCACAAATGCTGGATTCTGTTTCCAGATGGAAGATGTGGCCATCTTTGGAAAATATAATCTGCCACACTCCTCTACTAGATATTCTTTTCCAGTTTCCCTCTTGGATAATGCACTAAGCTCTTTGGAAAAACAGACAGACAAAAGAGAGACCCCTTCCCTATGTCCTCTCATCTAGTGAAGGAATGGCTGTTTGCCAACAGAACCAGATCAGATCCTTGCATAAGGCCCTGTGAAGCCATCTTCAACTCTCCATGATGTGGTCCCCTCTTCTGAACCATAAAATAACAGATACTGGAACATGTCTTATATTTTACAAATTATGGTGTCAAATATCTTACTTTGCATCAGTGTGTGTCTTTCTCCTACCTGTGAATCCTGTGTCATAAATCTTGGTGTTCCCTCTTATCCTTACTGCCACTGTGGTGTTGAGACCCAAAGTAGTTTCTCATGGATATATGTTGAATGAATGAATGGAAGGAAATGAAAGACAAAAAGCAATGAATAGGGAATGATGTGGAAAAAACATGTAATTGGGCTTTTAAATGCTTTTCTTTAAAATTGCTGTGGCTCAATGTGCTTTTTAGTGAGTGGTGGCTGAGTCAAATTCCAACTCTCCTCAAAGACAGGCCTTCGTCAGAGGTACTTATTCTTTACTCCGAGTGTCCGTTGAACTGTGCTCCCTTCTGTGCTCCCCAGACTGGTGAAAAGCAGAGTTGTTGACCAACCAACGTGTGAATTAAAGGGCAGGGATGCATCATTAGACATATGGTCTAGGATTTGAGACTTGCCTGTCATAGGTGGGATCTGTAGCACTCTGGCCTGTAGGACCATATGGTTGTGTTTAGAGATGCCAGCAGAAATAAATACTTGACTTTTAGCTCAAGATTGCTTTTTGCTGTTCCTCTTCCGCAGCCATAGAGATTTCTTTTTGCTGCAAAGTCTAAAACCACAACATGAATAATTGGTGCAAATCCTTTTACTGATTTATTGGTGGTAATTTTAGCCTGTGCATGAGAGAGTTACTCAAGGGCCGTCTGTACTGAGGGTCAGTGACCCTGGGCTGATCCTGAGGTGGGCAAGGAGCTGGATCTGACTGTGGAATCTGTTGTAGCTGATTGGACTGGGCTGATCCCTGACCTAGGGCAGCCACTAGCGCTAGCACCATACCATGGCCTGGCTTCGTAAAATATTCCCTTCAAGGGAAATCAAAGGAAGGACTTGCACTAGCAACCCACAGTTAGAAATCAAACAAACAGACAAAAAAAGAAGTGATTTGCAGAAACATTAGACAAATTAAATTCTTAGGGATAAATTTGAGAAAAATTTAAGACCTGTACACTGAAAACTACAAAACTGTGCTGAGAGAAGTGTAAAAGCGTATTAGTTAATGGAGAGACTCCGTTTCATGGTTTAAATGACTCAGTATTATTAAGGTATCAATTCTCCCTATTTAATCTATAGAATTCATACAATGCTGTCAAAATTCTAACACACTGTTTTGTCTAATAGCCTAAAGTACTTTGAAAATGGGGAACAGAGTTGGAGAAATAGCACTACTTGATGGCAAGAATTATTTTAAGGTGCAGAAATCACAATAGTTTGCTTCTCACAACAGGAATGGGATGTAGATCAGTGGAACAGATACACTGCTGTCCCTGTAGATGTCCTGGCAGAAGCTGTAAGCCAGTGATGGTGAACCTTTTAGAGCTTTCAATAGCAAACAGCAGCTGCAGCACGGATGCCATGAATTTGCCACCACTGCTGTAGGGCGTCAGGGAGAGGACTGGAGGGCTTCCCTCCAGGGCAGGATGATGGACTGTGACTGCCAGGATCATATCCAAACTTAGAAATTCTGTAATCGTGCAAAACACACCAAGCCATTAATGTGTTGTACCCCAGTGAACTTACTGGTGAGATGTTATCACCTATATTAGTTTCTAAGAGTCTGGATTTAAAAGAAGGTGATTTAGGACAGTTTCATTTTTAAATGAATTTGAGATTCATAGGAACATTTTGAAAATAGTATAAAACTTTCTCAATACCTTTCACCCAGCTTTCTCTAATGTTAGCATCTTACATATCTATATATAGTGCAATGCTCAGCGCCAAGAAATGACCCTTGGTGGAATACTGTTAACTAAATTAAAGACCTGATTTAAATTTCATCAGTTGTCTACTCAAGTTTTTTCTCCAGTAGTAAGAGTCTGGTTCTTACTATCTACAGTATATTCAGTTATATGATCATGGGGAGTAGACATTGTGTAAGGTAGTTGAAGATTTTTTAACACATATCCTCATGAGAAACTCATTTCCTGATAATATTACATACAACCCTGTTACGCAGAATCACAGAATTATAGAGTTCAGATATAATCTCAGCAGTCACAGCCTGTCCTCCCACTGAGGGAATACCCCACTATTGTCTCAGACCGGCCGCTTCTGGGAGGGAGCTAGTTAAAGAGAAACTCTTGGCATGGTTTTTCATTCAGAACAATGGTCCCATTCATTTAACAGATATATACTTGGCTTCTGTCTACAGGTATGTGTTAGGCACTGAGCATAGAGATAATAAATTTGACTTACATAGTCTAGTAAGAGACAGAAGGCTGAATGGATAATTGCAATAAAGTAGAATGTGGGATAAAGAAGAAGTAAATAGTAAGAAGTAAATAGTAATAACATTACATAGAATAAATCCTATGGAGTATAGAATGGGTACCTTATCCTCTTGAGCTATCAGAAAGACCTTCTAGAGGTGAAGATGGGTAAGCTGTTGTGTGGAGAAACATTGTAAGAAGACACAGCTTGGATACACACAATGGGAGTCAGACTTTGCTTCCAGTTTCAGCTGGGCTTCACTAACTGTGGGACCTTGCTCATGTTAGCCTCTGGGTCTTTGTTCCCTCGTTTGTCAAGTACGGAGTCATAATACTGATCTTACAGGACAAATGTGAAGAACAGAAAGGTGTGGTTGCCAGTCTCATATAGGTACAGAGTCCCAGCAGGGCATAGATGGTGCAGTCAATTTACAAAAATGTATGAAAGTTTTAATTAAGGAATTATTTTCAAAGCTTTAATGAAGCCTACAAAGAATTGTGTTTTGTTTTTTTATTTATTTATTTTCCCATTAAGTTTATTGGTACATTTTAGGTATACAATACAGTTACATTCATCATTGGGATCTTGTACCTTTACAAGATGTACCTTGGTTCTTATTTTTTTTTCCCTTCCGCTGCCCTCCCTTCACCCCCTCCACCCGTCCCTATTTGCAAAGATTTTGTTTCCATTTTTTTCCTCTTATATTTTTTCTTTTCCCTTTTTGCCTTTCCCCTACCCCTCCCACTTCCCCTGCTCCTTTAGACCTTTTCTTCCTGTTACACAATATCAATTATACATTTTTAAAATTACAATATCAAGATCTAGGAGGCATTACCACAGATTTTACAGAATTTAAAAGGATATAGAAAGCATATTACAAAAATCTTTTTCGAAATAAATTTGACAACTTCTAAGAAGTACCTTGTTAGACAAATTAATGAAACTAACTCTGGAGGAAATATAAAATTTGAATAGCACCTATTAAAGTATATTCCTAGCTTGAAAACCTACCTATATGACAACAACAGGCTCATATACATTTTAACTGATAAATTATATCAAACAAAGCGGAAAAAAGAAGGAACACTTCTCCCCTCATTTTAGGAACTCAACATTGTGCTAATCCTAGAACTGGATAAAGATAATAGAAGAGAAAGGTATGAACATAGAGATTTGTTTCACAAAACAAACTGTTAGAAGTCAGATCTGGCAGTATGTAGAAAGTGGTTTTGTTACAGGGATGTCACTGTTGGTTCAGCATTGGAAGATCCACCTGCAAAAGTCATCATTTTAACAGAGGAAAGGAAAAAGCCGTATGATCCTGTCACTAGTTGGAGAAAAAGTATTGGACTAAATTCCACAGCTGTTCATGGTAAAAGCTATCAGGAGACTAGAAGTAGAACAGAACCTTCTCAACAGATTAAAGACATGTACTCCATACTTCCAGCGAGAACGCCTTATATAAATGGAGAAGATACAATATTTTCTCCTTAAGCTGGGGAACAAGGGCAGATATGCTTACTCTTTATCTGTCCATTAAACTTTGAAACCTAGGCCCCACCAAAATAGTCTGGCAATAAAAATGACACAATTAGGATAGGATTGGCAAGGTAGAAGCAAAATCTTTATATGTAGATGAAATGATCATCTACAGAGAAAATACTAAGAAATCTCTAAGAGCCCTGAGAACTTGTATTTGAATTTAGCAGGATTAGAAAACACAAGGTATATATAAAAATTCAAGTCTATGTATACTTGCTATAAATGAAGAAATGGATATTTTAATTTAAAAGTTATGTCGGAGTACAAAGGACCTAGAAAAGTAAAAAGAAAAAGAAAAAAAATAAAAACAGTGTTGGAAGACGTTTAGTACCTATTTTTAAGACTTCCTCTAAAACTACAGCAATCAAGGCAGTGTTGGTGTAAGGAAAGACATATAGATCATTTGAATAAAACAGAGAATCTAGTAGTAGAACCACACATATATGGTCCACTGAGTTTTGAAAGATTATTTAACATTAACATTTTATAGAATATAAACTCAATTCAAGAGCTGAGGAAGAGATAGTGTTTTCAGCAAAGGGCACTAGAACACCTGGTATCTGTACATAAAAAATTAACCTCAACCCTTTATTTCCATACATGAAAATAACTTGAATGGATCTATGAACCTAAATATGAAAGCCTAAAAGTATAAAACTTTATGAAGAAATTATAAGGGAAAATGTTTATGAACTCAGGGTAGGCAAGAACTACCTAGGATACAAAAGACATGATGTATAAAAGAAGAAAATTGATAAATGAGATTCCATCAAAATTTAGAACTTTAAATGACATCATTAAAATGAAAAGTAGTCCTTAAACAGACCATATTTACAATGCATATAACCTATGACCAGAATATACAAAGAATTCTTAGAGCTCATTAATAGACAACCCAATTAAAAAGTAGACATAAGAAGATGATAAATAGCCAGTATAGCACAAAGAAAGGTGTGCAACTCTAGAATCAGAAAAATTCTAATCACTACAATAACAAGATTGAATTATACACTCACTAGGGAGAAGAAGTTAAAAGTTTTAAAAGCCTTGTCATGACTTTTTCTTTTTGTTGGATTCTCCCCCTTTGCGTTTAATTTGTCACACCCAATGGATTCATTCTGCTGGGTTTCTTGGGGTTGTGATCCTCATTGTCTTTTCCTAGGGTATTGTCTAAAATTTTTTGGAGTGCTGGTTTGGTATTCATGAAGTTCCTGAGGTGCTCTTTGTCATGAAAGTATCTTATTTCTCCATGCATTTTGAAAGATAGTTTTGCAGGGTACATCAATCTGGGTTGGAGGCTGTTTTCCTTTAGGGCTTGAAATACATCACTCCAAGCTCTTCTTCTCTTGAGGGTTTGCATTGAGAAGTCTGCTGTGATTCTGATGGGCTTTCCTTTGTATGTGATTTGTTTCTTTTCTCTCACTGCTTGTAGAATTTTGTTCTTCTGTTGGATTTCTGGAATCCTAACAATTATATATGCCTATGTGTAGAATTTTTGATCGAGGCTAGCCGGAGTCCTATATGCCTCACTTATCTGTATGTCAAGTTCTTTCCCTCTCCTTGGGAAGTTTTCTGCCATCACTTCTGTGAACAGTTTTTTTATGTCATTTGCACTCTCTCCTCTTTCTTCATTGACTCCAGTCAGTCTTATGTTATTCTTTGCATCGTCTAGCAGCTGCTGGATTGATTTCTCGTGTTCCTTTACAATTTTAAACCAATTTTTCTTTTCCTGGTCACTAATTGCAATCTTTTCTTCTGTATCTGAAATTCTGTCCTCACATTGGTTCATTCTGCTGCGCAGACTTTCGATGGGAGTTTTTAATCTCCTGGAAACCTGTTTTAATCTCCTGTTTGCATCTGTTTTATGGATTCCATTTGTTTCCTATGTTGGGATTCCATCATGTTCCTCAGATCCTCTATTTTTTTATCTGTGTCCTCTCTAGATTTATTAATCATGCCTTGCACCATGATCACAGTCTTTGCTGTTATCTGAGTAATTATTTCTGATTTCATTTTTCCCAGATCCTCTTTTGTTGCCAGTTCAGGGAGTCCAGGTGGTTGAGTATCAAATTGTTCCATCTTGTTTCTCTTTGAGGTTGCTGTAGGTGATCCAGAAGTCTGTTTTTGAGGCTTGTTTATGTGTCTTCTCATTTCCACGTGGGGGAGGGCTGCTTCTGGCGCCTGAGCAGCTCACCTTCTCTGCCCTAGGAGCTTGGGATGGTGGCAGGGGAGCTTCCTTCTGGGTGCTTGGACCGGCAGAATTGTATTTTAGTAGCCAGGCGTGGTGTTGCATGCATGTAATCCCAGCACTCTTAAGAGACCAAGGCAGGAGGATTTCATGTTCAGGCTCAGCCTGGGCAACATAGTGACCTAGTGAGACCTTGCCTCAAAATAAAAAACAAAGAGGACTAGGTATATAGCTCAGTGGAAAGGCTCTGGATTCAATCCCCAGTACTTGAAAAAAAAATTTTTTTTTAAGTCAATTTCTGTTACTTTTACAAATATCTGAGATAATTAATTTATCAGGAGATGATTTATTTTTGACTGCAGTTTCAGGGGTTCCAGGTCATGATCCTGCAGCTCTTGGTCCTGTGGTGAGGCAGCACATCATGGTGCAAGCCTGTGGCCGAGCAAAAGCACGAACCTATGGCTGTGAAGCAAGAGAGGAAGAGCCTGGGTCCCACATTCCTCTTGAAGGCAGGGTCCCAGGGACCTGAACACTTCCCTCTAAGCCCCACTTCTTAAAAGTTCTGGAGCCTGGGCTGGGGACTTAGCCCAGTGGTTCTGCCCCCTGCCTCACAAGTGCAAGGTCCTGAGTTTGATCCCCGGTACCAAAAAAAAAGTTCTAGAGCCTTCCAGTAGCTCCAAGCTGGGCACCAATCTTGTAATACATAGGCCTTTGAGAGACATCCCAGATCCCAGGTACAGCACCTGTGGTGCCCCAGGTCTTATACAGGAAGAAGTACTTACCATCTCTAGGCCTAGAGGGACAAGCAATGGTGGCAGTTCCCAGAGCCAGGAGGGAGAGCTCAATAGAGAGGTAAGTCCTTGATGGTTGGTTCAGGGCTGTAGCTTCCTTTAGGCAACCTCTCTGTTCCTTTCCTCTGCCTGTCTTCCTTCCCTCCCCTCCTTTTGGTCTCTTCCATGTACCAGACCCAACTGGAAGCTGGAGGGTCCAAGAGCCATTGCTCTTGTCCATTCAAGTCAGCTCTTGGGGACAAGCAAGGTGTGAAGGATGGAGAGTGACTCTAGGGGGACAAATATTTGGCTCCACTTGTGCAGCAAAGAGACAAATATCTGAGAAGGGTCACTGGCTGGGAAGAGTCCCCTAGAAGGGCTGGCCACTCACTACTCCTTCCAGGCTGGTTTGTCAGATGGCCTGCCCACTGCCCTGTCTCTTAGCCTGTCTTTTAAGTGGAAAATGGAATGGGCATTTGTTATTTTTCCTGCCAGGCTCTGTTCTTCATCATTTGGCTACAATATCTGCTTTTATTTTAGGGTTTCATCCATCTCCCATTCTTCAGCCTATATGGTTCAAGTGGGAGTTAGGCCTGCAAGGGTGAGCATGTGGGCCAGGCCCACCCAGTCAGCACAGTGCCATTCTTCTAGCCCTTGTGGCCCGTCCAAGGACTGAGCGCAAGACTCAACAAGAAGTCATGAAATACAGTGAGTCTGGTGCTAAGAATGCCAGGAAAGAGGCAAGAGGAGCTGTTGCTTCCATCTTACTATGAGGAGGGACAAACTTGAGTCTAAAAAGGAAATCAGCCCAGCAGAAAACAGACCTGACAGTTTTGAGTCTAGCTGTGCCTGGAGGTAGCACTACCCCTGAACTTTGCAATTAAGTGAGCTAAAAAAAATCACATTTTCAGTTACATTTTTTTGAGTTGGATTTGCTGTCACACCAAAGAGAGTCCGACATAGACAATGACCCTACACGTTGATTCTTTTTTCTAGATAATAATTTTAATGCAAATCTGAGTTTAAGAATAAACAGTCATTGTCATAATTATTAGTGGCTCTTACATAATCCTGTACTACATTATACCGTATCCCTTGAAAGAACAGGGTCAGTGATATTCTAGCATAACATAAAGCCAGTTCACGTGGTAATCATCTGTAAATGTAATAATAAGGTAGTGGAGATCTGTGTTTTAAAACACATTCTTGCACAATTACTTCCTCATTAAATTCACACAGAAAGCTGAGGTTGGAAATCAAGATTGATATCACATATATACTAAGTGGCTGGGTGGAAAATGGAAATCGTGCTAAAAGTTAAAATCTGCTATTTGACTGAATTGACAAAATAGTAAAATTCCAATTGATCTAATACCAAGTGGTTGATGGTTTTATAATTTTTCGTAACAAAAACTGTGATTTGGGAATTATGGAGCTCTCTTGCAATCATTGATTAACTGTTCTTATTCAAATACCTCTATTTCAATATAATTCAGAGATTTTGACTAACTGAATTTTAGAATGCAGGGAGCATTGTAAAGAGCATGTTTTTAAGGTTAAGAATCTTGAAAGTCAGCTCAGCCTTCTTTGGCCTTAAGAAATTTAGAACTTCTTTTGTCTCAAGACTTAATAAGTTATTTTTCTTTTTTCTTTTCGTAACAGCTTTATGAAGATATAATTCACATGCAATAAAGTACACCCTTATAAAGTGTTAATTCATTGATTTTCAGTATGTTAACAAAGATGTGCAGCTATTACCACTGACTCAGCCTGGATTATTTTTGTCTTCCACAAAAGAACCCCATACCATTAGTGATCACTCCCTGTTCCCCTCACCCCAGCTCCTGTAACTACCAATCTGTTGCCACGGATTTGCCTACTTAGAGATTTCCTATGAGTGGAATCACATAACAGATGGCCTTTTGTGACTGACTTCTTTCACCTAGCTAAGTGAGTTCAGGCTCGCACGTGTTGTAGGATAGGAATTTATCTTTGCCCTGAGCTTGAAAGAACAATGAGGACCTTGATATAGGTAAGACACTAGTCTTCTTGTATCCCTTCCATGCTGTGTTATTAGTCCACTCCCCGACTCCATAGCTGGAATGTTTTCTTAACCTGTGCCTCAGAGGATGGCTCTTCCACCTTCCCTCATAATGGCTCGGAAGGTCCTCATCTACCTCCTCTATTCTGTCCTCTGCTTTTCTGGGTTTATTTCCCGAGGTGCTCTACTCATGCCCCTCCCCCCACTGCCTCCATCTGTGGCTGCTCTTCTGTCTCTTTTAGTTAATTCCTTAGATGCCTTCTTCAGATCTCAATTCAGATGTCACTTCCTCAATTCTAGGTTGTGTTCTTTAATTACTTTTCTGCTTTTTTGCATTTATTCAGTTTGTAATTATACCCCCATCAGTGTGACTATTTCTTTAATTTTTTAAAATTTCATTAATTTTTTTATCCTCCAACTTTCAGAGACTAGAGTCCACATCTGTGTGATTTACTCTACAAACTCCATACTTCTTAGCACACAGGAAATGCTCCTTTTGTCTCAAAAGAATTTTCTCATTTTTGGCGTGTTTATTAATAGAATACTTTGAATATTGGAAACTCTGTCTTCCAGAATATTGGATTGACTTTTGTCTGACCAGCCTGTGTAATAGAGTTCACTGTTCTTTGTTTAATGTTGACCACACTGATCAATAATAGTGGGCCAGAATCATGCAGAAAGCAAAGGAAATAAGAAATTAAATAAAATTAAAACCCCTTCCCCCATTTGGATGAACACAGCCCTCCTTCCTTTCTCTCTCCCTCTCCCTCCTTTTCCTTCACTCACCCCCTCCCTCCTAAGCCAGAGGAGAGCAGCTTTCAAATTAAATTACACATCCCTGTCCTTTCCAAATGAGAATCAGCACATATATATGTTTAAAAAAAAAAAGCCCTACAGGGCCAGGGATTTAACTCGGTGGTTCCGCCACCTGCCTCGCAAGCGCAAGGACCCGAGTTCGATCCCGGGTACCAAAAAAAAAAAGCTCTACATTTTTATAGAACAAAAATGACATGATCTCATCTTTTTACAAGATAATTATATTAGAAAAACTCTTAAAATTTTACATAGAGTTAATTTAAATATCTTTAAAGACATATGATAAACTATGGCAGATTTATTTGAACAAAGAATAATTGATATCCTGAGGGACCAAATAAGATGTTCTGGGAATCCCTGCCTTCAGAGTTGTTATGAAATCCAAAATTGGTGTTGAACACGAGTCTACACAAGTGAGCAGTCTCATCCCTCCTCATGCGCTCCACCTCCAATCCTACCCTGGCTGGTGGACATCTGGCAGTGTTTGGAGACTTTTCCATTGACACAAATAAGGAGCAGGAAGCAGCCGCTAGTAGAGGCAAGGATGCTGCTAAATACCCTGGAACGCTCTGGATCGCTTTCAATATAAAAGATTACAGAGTTCAAATGTCAGTAGTGCCATAGTGGAGAAACTCCGATCTATTTAAGAGAAGATGATGATTGAGATGTTATTAAATCACAGTGAAGTGGCCATTTATTCATTTGTTAATGAACAGTTTGTGGAATTGTTGAATAATAAAATAAACCTTCCTTTTCCCACTTAACCAGCGTTTCCTTAGCAAGTACTTCATGCTAGGGACCTGGATAGGCACTATAGATGCATGATTTAAAATACATGGTATTTATCACTCCAGTGCTTGTAGCCAGAGAGGCAGACATACAAATTGAGTGTATTCGGGAATCTCTGGTCACATGCACAAAGAACACTAGTCCCATCTGGAATTCAAAGAGGCTTCATGGTATGCCTGGACTGCGTCTCCAAGGCTGATAAAAGGCAGGAGCAGAAAGAGCAGCTCTGTCTGAGCAGCTAACACAGCAGACAGAGAGACACATGAACCAGTGTCTGCGAGGAATCTGATGTTAGTAGCATAACATTAAGGCACGGAGAGGTGAGAGATGAGGCCAGAAGGCTGGACAGGGCAGGGAAGAGATGGTCTTATAACCAGGTTAGGAAGCTGGAAAGAAGAGCAAGCAAGGCACAGAATCAAGAGGCAGAAAAACAAAATCTACTTTGCATGTTATATAAATAACTCTAGTTACAGTGGAAGTGATGGACTTAAGGGTCAAGAGCGGCTGCAGGGGGACCAATTAGCAGGGTATTGCAATGGCCCTGGTAAGAGATAATGAGTGGTTGGACTTAAGTAATGGCAGTAGGATGGAGGAGAGGATTTGGATTGAGAGATATTAATGAGATAGAATCAGCAGGATAGTGATTGATTGGATGTGAGGTCTAAGGGAGAAGGACTCTTGTGTTGCTGGCTTGGATACCATTGGGCAGAGTGGTCTTCAAATGCAGGATGGGGGTAAAACAGGAAAGGCCCATGGCGATTTTCTTTTGGACATGTTTAATGATACCTCCATCAGGAAATACTTCTAAAACCCTAGGGAGGTCATGAGTAGAGATGTTAATTTGGAGTCTGCAGCACAGAGGGAGGAGCTAAATTCATAAGGATAACAAACTATGCAAACAGGGTTTTTGTTTGCAAGGGCTGTCATAACAAAATAACATAGATAGGTGACTTACACAACACATTTTTTTTTGCCCGATTCTGGAGTTTCTCTTCTAGTCTCTCTTTGGCTTGCAGATAGCTGCCTTCTACCTGTGTTATCACATGGGCTTTTCTTTGCACATGGGCGTCCCTCCTGTCTTTCTCTCTCTTTTTATGAGGACATCAGTCATGTTTAGAACATAATTTAAACTTAATTATCTCTTTAAAGACTCTCTAATCAAATACAGCTCTTGTAATGAACTGAATATTTGTGTTTTTCCAAATCATACATTATGAGATTAAGAGATCGGACATTTGAGAGGAAATTAGGTCACGAAGGTGTCACCCTTATGGATGAGACTAGTGCCCTTATAAAAGGAATATCAAAGAGCTGATGGCATGTAAAAACATAAAGAGAAGTTGTCTGTCTGCAACCTGGTAGAGAACCCTGCCAGAAACCACCGTTCTGGTACCCTGGTCTGGGAATTTCAGTCTCCAGGAATGTGAGAAATATTTGTTGTTTAAATCACCCAGTCTGTGGTCTTTTGTTATAGTGGCCCAAACTGATTAAGCTACTTGTATTGGGGGTTAGAGCTTCAGCATATGAATTTGAGGAGGACACAATTCAGTCCATAACACAGGGTGAATGGAAGAGAATCGCAGTCGGCCACTGTCCAAGACAGCTCTACATTTTGCTTCCCCTTGGCATAAGGCAACAGAGGTGTGGACTAACCAATGGACCTGATCCCCTTGATAAGGACAGTGCCTGGGGAGAGAGGTTGAGCCTGGAGGGCCAGCTGGCCCAATGAGAAACTATGGATCTGGCCAGCAGCTTCAGGGATTCCTGTGGTACCCCCCCCCCCCGCCCCGCAAAGTGACTGGGTGAGAGACAACTACAGAAAACCACCCCAGAGAGGGCATGGGCCAGACACAGACCACATGAGAAATGTAAGCGCAGGCTGGGAAAGACGGGTCCTGCCCACCATTGGGAAACCAGGTGTCTTAATTACTTTTCTCATTTCTGAGACAAAATACCTGATACCCAAAGTTAAAGGATGAAAGGTTCATTTCAGCTCACAATTTCTAGAGGTTTCAGTCCATAGTTGGCTGACTTTAAGGCAGAGTGGCATGGCAGAGGGGCATTGCAGAGGAGAAACCATTCTTGGCAGGCAGAAGGCAGCAAAGCAGTGAAGCAGTAGCAACAGAGGTAGTACCAGCAAGTGACAGCAGCAGCCCGTTTATCCCTTCCAGGCTGCCTGCCTTTTGTGTAATGCCACCCACACTCAGGGTAGGGCATCCTTAATCCTGGCATCACACACTTAATCCTAGCATCACATACCCTAATCCAGCCACCTTTGAAACTCCCTATGTATGACCTCATGAGGCTTTGGGGGGACATCTAGATCCAAGCCATAACACCAGCTCTGACAAGTGTTGACATTAAGTCCATCTGTCTGTTTAAATTCCCTCCCTGTGGCCTTCATCCAATAGAGATCAGAGGGCTGATTGCTTTTCCCATTTACCAACATGAGGAAGGATATGCCTCAGCTTGGATTTACCTAATCTAGGGTGAATGAACAGTGCCTCAGGTGCAGAAGGAGCACCTCATAAACCCACAGGCCCTAAAGCTAGATGGAGAAAACCATGACTGGCTGGATTCCAAAACTGCAGATCCTTGAAAGAAACCACTCATTCAAAAATAGAGAGTTTTTTTTTAAACTCAATTGTTTCTTAGAATTTTTTAAAGTTTCTATTATTTCTCTCACTTTCATAGTTTTTTGAGGGCTTGAGTTTTTTCTCCCTTTTTTCTTCTCTCTCTTCCCCTTTTATTTTCTGTATTTTGCTCTGTTTTTTCTTGTTCATTCTTTTGACTGTTTTTCTAATATTATTAGTTTCCTTTTACTCACCAATATGACCCCCTATCTCAGATTTCTATCCTGTTTCTCATCTTCCATTGATTAATTTTTCAAATCTTTTTTCATTTTCCAGTTCTCCACTCCCTCTACCTCTACTAGTATAACTATTAAGTTTTGTGACTCTTTCGACAGCTAGTTAACTTTGTGCTATTACTGTTGAATATTACTTTGAATAGTGAGTACTGTTCACTATTGTTAGTGAAGGTAAAATTGTTCCATTTAGTAGATAGCTACTATTGGTTGATATTTGGTTAGTCTTAATATTTATACTATAATTATAGATATCTTTTTTATGGTTAAGGGTGGTACATTACTGGTTCTTAGGGTTTGTTAATATCCAGTTTGTTTTTTATGTTATTATTGTGCTGATTTTATTACTGTAAACTATACAGATTTTATTACTGCCTCACCAAGGTGACATAGTGGTTGCTATTAATTGATTTTCTTGGAGTGCCAATATCTGGATTGTTTTGGTGTCATTAACAATACTGTGGCGCATTCCCAGAGAACTGGGTATTGGGCCACATATGTTGCAACCTCTCTTCCTGAAAAAATGGAGATTGGATCCTGGGACAGAGGCAAAGGCCAATAGTTAGCCACTCAAGAGAGCATCACTGAATAATAGACACTAACTAAAGGTATCTCCATACTAGCAGCAAAGCTTTCCATTATAGTCAACCTGCAAGCCTCAACACAAACAACAAACAGAAACACGAGAAGACAATGCAACAAAATGCCTGCAAAAACACCCAAGTCCCCCAGAGCTGATCCATGAACTTTGAAGGGGAGGAAATCAAAAGCCACACAGGCAAATTATTCCAGAGGATAACAGAGGAGATAACAAAACAGATAAATAAGATGCTTGACAAGCTCACAGAAGATATAACTAAACAGAAAATGGGCCTAAGAAAGAAAATGATCAGTGATCCTACAGAAGACACTAATAAAAACTAACTGAACTAAACAAAAACATGAATGACCAGCATAGGAAAGAATTAGAGACCATGAAAAGATTCCAAGCAAAAGTTCAAGAGTTTAAAAACTCTATTGAAAGTATGAGTAGCAGAAGTGACCAGTGAGTTAATACCCCACTGTCACAAATAAATCAACTAGACAAAAAATCAACAAGTAAATATCAGAATGGAACCAAACCATAGAACAAATGGACTTAATAGATATCTACAAAGTGTTCCACTGAACACTAACAGAATAAACATTCTTCTCTACAGTGATGGAACTATCTCTAAAATAAACCACATACTAGTCAATAAAGCATGCTTAGGATATGCAAAAGAATTTAAATCATCCCATGCATATAATTAGGTCACAACATAATGAAACCAAGAAACAATGGCAAAAGAAACCACAGAAATTTTGCAAATAGATAGAAATTAAACAATACATTCTTGAATAATCAATTGGTCACAGAAGAAATCAAGGAAGAAATCAGACATTTCAAAACACTGGAATCTATGTGACACAATGAAAGCAGTCCTAAGAGGGAAGTTTATAGTTATAAATGTCCACATCAGAAAAACAGTGACTCCAAATAAGCAACTGAATGATGCACCTCAAAATCTTAGAAAAACAAGAACAGTCCAAATTCAAAGCTAGTACGAGGAAGGAAACAATAAAGATTAGAGCAGAAATTAATGAAATAGAGACAAAAATCAGTACAAAGAATTCATGAATCAAAGAGCTGGATCTTTGAAAGAACAAGTAGACAAACAAGTAGACAAACCCTTAACCAATCTTTTTTTTTTTTTTCAGACAGGTTCTTGCTATATAGTCTAGACTGGTCTTGAACTCACTATGTAGCCTTCAAGCTGGCCTCAAATTCAACACAATCCTCCTGCCTCTGCCTCCCAAGTGTTGGGATTACAGGCACATGCCACTAAGTCTGACTCCCATATCCAATCTTTAAAAAAAAAAAAGACAGAAAAGACTAAAATCAATGCAATTAGAAATGAAAAAGGTGAAATCACAGTGTGCTTGGTTGAAATCCAGAAGAGCATTATTAACTAGTTTGTGAACCTGTACTCCAATAAAATGGAGAATTCAGAAGAAATGCATAGATTCCTAGATACATATGAACTACCAAAGCTGAACCAAGAAGATATAAAAATCCTGACTAATCCAATATCAGGCAATAAAAGTAAAGAAGTAAAAAAAAACAAAACAAAACAAACAACTACCAACAAAGAAAAGTCCAGGTCCTGTTGAATTCAGTGCCAAACACTACAAGAACTTTGAAGAAAATCTAACACCAATATTTCTCAAACTCTTTAAGGGAAGAGTTACTCCTAAAGTCATTCCTGGAAGCTAGAATTACTCTAATTCCAAAACCAGAAAAGGACACAAACAAAAAAGAGAATTACAGGCCAATCTTTTAAATGAACATGGACACAAATACCCTCAACAAGATAGTAGGAAACTGAATCATAAGTAATCAATAAATCATCAAAAAGATCATATATCATGACCACATAGGATTCATTCCAAGCATGTAGGGATGATTCATTATATGCAAATCAATAAGTGTAATACATCACATAAACAGAAGCAAGGTTAAAAATCACATGATCATCTCAGTTGTCACAGAAAAAGCTTTTAACAAAATTCGATATCCTTTCATAATAAAAACCTTGAAGAAGTTAAGTATACAAGGACCTTGTCTCAACCTGATAAAATCCAATTCTGGGCTGAGGATTTAGCTCAGTGGTTTCACCCCCCTGTTTTGGAAGCACAAAGTCCCGAGTTTGATCCTCGGTACTAAAAAAAAAAAACAAACCCAAAAAAACCCAAAAAACAAAAACGAAAAGCTAATTCTCACAAACTTATTCCCAACACCATATTAAATGGAGAGAATCTAAAAGCCTCTCCTCTAAAATTAAGAACAAAACAGGGATGCCTACTGTCTCCATTCCAGTTCAATATAGCACTGGAAATACTAGTAAGAGCAATTAAACAAGAGAAAGAAATAAAAGGGATATGTATGGGAAAGGAAGAAGTCAAATTATTATTTGCAGATAACATGATTCTCTGTATAGAAGACCCAGAAATTCCACCAGTGACTCCTGTAATTAAAAACCAAATTAAGTAGCATAACATGATACAAAGCCAACATACAAATCAATAGCATTCCTGTACACCGATAATGAACTCACTGAGAAAGAAATTAGGGAAATGATGCCTTTCACAAGAGCATAGCATCAAGAAAAATTAAATAGTTAGGAATTAAGCTAACAAAGTTAAAGAGCTCTGCAACAAAAACTACAGTACTCTGAAAAAGTTGACTGAAAAGAATGTCAGATAGTGGAAAGATATCCCTTGTTCCTGGATAGGCAGAATGGATATAATCAAAATGGCCATACATCCAAAGCTGATGTCCAGATTATTACAATCCCAGTCAAAATACCAATAACATTCTTCACAGAAGTAGAGAAAAAAATCCTGAAAAATCATATGAAATCAGAAGAGACCTAGAAGAGCAAAAGCAATCCTGGGAAATAAGAGCAAGGCACAAGACATCACAATCATGGACTTTAAGTTATACTACAAAGCTACCATGATAAAAACAGCACAGTACTGACAAGAAAAATATCTGTAAATCAATGGAACGAATTGAGGATGCAGAAACATCTCAAGGCACATTCAGCTACCTGATCATTGGCAGAGTGGCCAAACACTTTCACTGGAAGAAAAGTGGCCTCTGGAACAGACAGTGCTGGGGAAACTGGCTAGCCACACGCAGAGGACTGAATCTAGACCCTTACTTCTTGCCATCCACTAAACTAAAGTCTAAATGGAACAAAGATCTAAATGTGAAATCAGAAACAATCTGCTGGAAGATAAAATAGGTAAAACTCTTGAAGATGTAGACATAGACAAGGACTTTCTGAACAGAATCCCAGTTGGTCAAGAAATAACACCAAGATTCAACAAATGGGATCGTATCTAATTAAAAAGCTTCTGCACAGAGAAAGTAACAACTAACAGACTGAAGAGACAATACATAGAATGGGAAAAAATATTTGCCAGCTACTCCTCAGAGACTAATACCTAGAATGTATAAAAAACTCAAGAAATTAGACCCCCCCAAAACCAAAAGACCCAATCAAAAAATTGGAAACTGATATTAATAGACACTTCTTGGAAGAAGAAATACAAATGGCCATTAAATCCATGACAAAAATGTTAAAAATTGCTAGCCATTAGTGAAATGCAAATTTAAATGACACTGAGATTCTACCTCATTCCAGAAAACTGGTTGTCCTCAAGAAATCAATAATAACAAATGCTGTGAGGCTGTAGGGAATAAGAAACCCTTTTATCCTGGTAGCTTCTACATTTTTGGTGGGAATATAAACTAGCACAACCACTTGGAAATCATGTGGTTTTTGTGTGTTTTTTGGTACTGAGGATCGAACTCGGGACCTTGCACTCACAAGGCAGGCAGCAGAACCACCAAGCTAAATCCCCGGCTCCACTTGGAAATCAATATGGAGATTCCTAAAAAAACTACAATTAGAAATTCCATTTGCCCCAACTATTCCCCTTTTAGGTATCTTTCCAAAAGAGTTAAAGACATCATTTACAGTGGCACACGCGGACCCATGTTTATAGCAGCACAATTCATAATAGCTAAATCTTGGAAGCAGCTTGTGTGTCCAACAGCAGAAAGAGAAAATGTGGTATTTATTTACAATGAAGTACTACTCTGTCATAAAGAAGTATAAAATTCATTTGTAGAAAAATGGGTGTACCTTGTGACCATAATGTTAAGGGAAATAAATGAGTCCCACAAGCTTAAGTATTGCATGGTTTCTCTTATATGAAAAACCTAAAATAAAAATAAAGAGCAAAATAAAAGATAATAGAAAATAAGGAGATAGCTCTTTCTCAAAGGAGAAGGGGTTTACGAGTTTGAGGGAGGGAGGCAAGGAGATGAAAAAAATAATTAAGATGCATTATGTACATGTACCAAGTCTCCAAGAAAAATATGTACTGCAAACATGTACTAATAATCAAAATAAAAATTTAACAAATTCATTAAAATATACATTTAAAATGTCAAATAAAGAAAAAATAGAGAAATGGTGACTCATGAACAGAGACCCTGTGTCCAAGGACAGAAAATTATAAGGCAGTAATTACATATAAATACATGTGTGTATTGATATCTATATGTCTATACCTATATATATAAGATTTTCTAGGTTAAGACAAACAAGACATAGATGAAAGGAAAATGACTCCCACATGTCTACCTCTCAGGTTCCTTTTTCTACACTTGAGTAAAAGTAAATGTCGTGCTGTGTGTCAACTTGTATTGCCAAAAAAAATCTATTGGACTGTAACCTCAGCAAGCTGTGGATGTGAACTTATTTGGAAATAAGGTCCTTGCAGATGTTCTCACAATCAGATGAAGATTTTATGTGGTGGGTCCTGATCCAGTGGTTGGTGTCTTCATTAAAGAGAGCGATTGAAACAGACACACACAGCGGGAATGGCCCACACAGACAGAACACACAGAGAGAATGCCATGTAGCAACAGAGGCAGGAGCTGGACGGATGCATCAGCAAGCTGAGAGATGCCAGGAGGTGCTGGCCAGAACCAAAAGCTGGGAAGGCCTGGGGAACAGGTTCTTTCTCAGAGTCTACGCAAAGGAACCAGCCCTGCCACAACTCGATTTCTGACATTCAGCCTCTAGAACTGGAAGAAAATGTCTTTCTGGTCGTTTGAGCCACCTAATTTATGGTACTTTGTTAGGATAGCTCTAGAAATGAATGTACACATCCATGACAGGAATATTTAAAAGTAAAAAGAAAATAAATTATAGATAAAAGTGCCTTGCTTTTTTGGGGGGTGGTACCAGGAATCAAGCTCAGGACCTCCCACTTGCCAAGCAGGCGCTGTGCTGCTGAGCTACATCCGCGGCACAAGTGCCTTGCTTTTTAAAATTTCATCAGATTAAAAATCTTTTTGCATCAACATGTATAGGCATACCTCTTTCTTTAAGCTGTTGCATACTGAGAATACTAATGTGTAAGAGGTTGTGCAGGAGAGGACTTCTCAGATTTCAGAATTAGCCATGAGTAGCACCTTGGGAAGGAGAAGTTTCCAGAAGACCTAATTAGTCCACAGGGTTCAACAGGGAAATAGAACCAGGAAAATTATGACTGAAAATGTTTTGTTATGGGAACCACGGAACTCCTGGGCTATCAAGGTAAAAACATCTCAGTGGAGTTAGAGGTATGGATGACAAAGTAAAAATCTGTGCTCTCGGGTGCCCGTTCTCGGAAACAGAAAAAAGAATCATGCAGAAGTGAGTGTAGAACAGAGGTAGGAAATGTGTAATGCCTTCTTATATCTTTTATAATTAATTACTTCCTCCTTCTACCATTGTATCCAGTTACACATGCATGTGGGCACACACACACACGCACATATTTTCCAGTGCTGGGGATCAGACCAAGGGCGTTGTGCATGCTGGGCAAGTGCTCTACTACTCAGTTACATCCCCAGCTGCAATATTATATTTAAATGTGGGTTCAGAGGTCAGTGTAGATATATATACTCACCTTGGGCTCTGTTTGAAAAGGTCATTAGCTAAAGTGTCAGAAAATAAGAATTTTAGACTTTTGTATTCTAGTGTGTTCCATCTTTCATAAGGTTGCCTACTGTCAGGGTCAGAGACAGTGTTTTGTAGCTGTATAAATACCTTACAGCGTCCTAACATTTCTGGAGAACTTATTGGCTGCTGCACACTATGGCCTAAGCATGCTTCGTGTAATTTTCACATTACCTGCTGCACTAGGTCCTTACTGTTTCGTCTTGCAGATCAGGGAACCATGGTCCATGGAAATTGCTTTTTCTAAGGTCACTCAGTTGGCAGAGGCAGGGGTTGAGTCCAAGCCTGGACTCACGTGACTCCTAGAGAGAGGAGGGGAGATGGCATTTCCCTTTCACTGATGAACCATGGACTGTTGATGAATGGAACCCTGTTCCAGCTGCACAGTGGGCCCCAGCAGTGTTGTCCAATCAGACTGAACTGGCAGGAAAAACAGGGGAGGAAGCAAAGGTTTTGGCCAGGTTGGTGTGTTATAGAAAAGACAACAGTAAAGGCACCCTGGAATGTCGTCAGATTTAAACTTGCATTTTAATATATAATGCTATAAGAATGTGCTATCCCCTCCGCACCCCCGCAGAAAGCCATGAGAGGAATAACTGATTTTGGTTCTAGGACCCAGTGTGGAGAGCAGACTTTTTGCAGTGTTGTTCGAAGGTCTGAACTTGGAGTGAAGGAGTCTAGAATTCAGAGCTAGTAGGCCTCAGAGCAGGGACCCACCTGAAGCAATGGTCCCCCTCCATTTTACAAGCCAAGGTAAAATTCTTCAAGATAACTGTTTTCCTTACATATATATGTGCACACTATTTCCGTGTACATGCATATGCACACTGTTTACATGTAAATATATGGATATATAAATGTGTGAACCTGTGTGTAATTTTAAGGATGTAGAAAAGTGAGACTAACAGCAAAAGCTATGTGGGAACGGTAGGTAAAATAATGTTTAGCAGTCTTGAGTCATCAAGTAGAAGAATGTTAGCCCAAAAACCAGTAGACAGGCTATCCCCCTAAGGACGGCTGACCTCGAGCCCTGCCCATCCCCACCCAGAGGGGGAATGCTATTCCCCATCACAGAAGACCACACCCAGAGTTCACGCTATTGTTTTTATTTAAAGATCTCTTTTCTCTGCCAGGTATATTGCTAGTATTCAATAAATGTTTTTTATTTGTGTTTCTAATAAGGTATGAAATAAATAATACATATATTAGCATTAAATTAAATAGAAGGTTGGACTCTGTCTACATGGCCATTTCTGTCAGTTACATTGTCTCACCGAAAATGTTCCTATCCTTTCCTCTTGAGTTTGATCTTCAAGAGAGGGTTCAGTATGAGAAAGGGTTGAGAAGGTGTCAGGCATTCAAAGTATATATTTGAAAGTTGTAAAGTATATTCAAAGAGTAGTGCAGTCATCATAATCTAATTTTGAATATTTTCATCACCGCCAAAAGATACCCACACCTTTTAGTAGTCTTTCTTTAGTGATAACCCCTCACCCCCATACTTACAGGTCCTGGAAAACATTAATCTACATTCTGTCTCCATGGATTTGCCTATTCTGAACAGTCGACATGAGTGAGATCATCACGCATTTGTGTCTGATGTCTTTCACTTAACAATGATTTCAAGTGACTTCCATTTTTATAGATACATCCTTTATTCCTCTTTGACGAATTCTATTCCATTGTATGGATACAGTATACTCTGTTTCCAAGCTTTGGTGTGGGGGTGGTTTTTAAGTATTTTATGATTTAAACTAGAGGATCTTGTTAGGTTGAGGGCATATTTATAGTCAGATACATATGTAAGTAGGTATTGATAGACTCTGAGAAAAGTATGCCCAGAGTGACCCACTAAAGCAGTAGCTAGTGACTGGTGAGGGTTAAAGGCTTTCAGGACTTTGATCAGTGAATAGTCAGTATCCTGTGGCAGGCAGCTGGAAAAGACAATCAGAGACCAAAGGAAGAATGCAGCTTTTTACCCTCATGAATGTAAAAAACCACAGAAATGAGTGACTGTAAAAGGAAACCAGACCTCCACATAATATCTGATCTCATCTGCCTTTTGACATGGTCAGTAGTAGCATAGTGTATTATAGTGAGTTTATTAAAGCAGTGTGTGGAAAATCAAAACGCAGTTCCTTGTGTTAAAAAAAATCAAGATGCTTTAAGAGAAAACTGGTTTCTTAGAACAAGAAATGCACCTAAAATAAAGAAATCAGAGAAGTGGAAAAAAGAAAAGGGAGCCGTGGAATTATGGGAGCAGTGCTTTAGCTGCAGAATCATTGAAGTCACATCTTAGGGGTCTCCCTCATCCTGGAAAGTCAAAAGTACTTTGAAATCCTCATTTCAACACAGTAGAACAAATGTGTTTATTGCTAATTTTTCTGGTAAAATATTTAGAAGGGAAATCTGACTTCTAAGGTAAAGAGTGTTCCTGGCCCTCATAATATAGTTTATTCACTTCTCCAGTTCTTGTGCATCACCAGATAGAACCATAATACAAGTAGTACTTCTCTCTGGATGCATGAACTCTGTGTCATAAAATAGTGGTGGTGAAGGTATTAAATGAATCTTGGAGATAATTAAACCTGACTTCCCCACATTACAGGTTTCTTGGGAGGATAAAATGAAATAATGGATGTGAGCATATAAAAGTACTATGAAATTCAAGATTGTATTTTGTGGTTGCAAAATTGTTTTCCATCATTTTTACTGTTTATCAACTTTTCTCCACATATATGCATATCAAAAAAGCATGCATAGTTTTATTTTCCTATCCTCAAGAGATTGGAATTTTTTTTCTCCCTTTATGAAGGTAGTATTACTCAGATTCTAATAAAATTTTGAATTCTTCATTGTTTCTACACCTTCCAGGTGAATTTAAGATAAGTACATGGCGTACTCTCTGAGGCCTTGTAATCTTTCAACAAATCTAAACAGCACAAATGAAAGGATCTCTCTGGGAATGTCTTCTCTAGTCCACTTTCAACACCTATCTATAAATTGGTAAATTAATACTATGATATACTAATATGTTATGTCACCCACATGGGTAATAATATACTCACACTTAATTTAGGTGTTTCCCTTTCTTGTCTGAAAGGGAAGCTATGATTATTCCAGACCCCCTATTCAAATGTATCCTGTTAGTTTTTCTTCTGAGGCATCATTAATTTTTTTTAATCTGGCAGGCAATTTCTTAGATATCTGATGGCTGTCCACTTCTAAAAGGAACATTGAAAAAATAATATAATAATACATATTTGAATAGTTTTCATTTTGAACAATGTGTAGCCTTTTTTAAATAACCACATGATATGAAACTAGAAATAAAATGAAAATGTGGACTGTGTATATTTGTCTCTGAATGCTACTTGGGTAAGAAATGAGTCCCCAGATGAAAGCAGCATGATTCATTTCAAATGTAACAGCCTCATATTATCATAAAATTGCATTAATGTATTTGTAAAAATTCATGAAGAATTCTGTGAGGAACTTTTGATCTTAGAAGGTTCCAGGGGTAGGAATGTGGTCTGAGGAAGGAATATTTATGTTCTTTATCCAGTGGCTTCTGTGACATAGTCACACCTAATTTACTAATAAAAGAAAAATCAGATTTTTAGGATAGAGTACTAAGGATGAGATTTGAAGACGAGCCCCACAAACTGCAAAAAGATTTCACTTCTAGACCAAACCTTTGCATAGCCCCATTTAGCTTGACAATTAGTTTTCCTTCCATACATCTCTATTTGACCTCAGAATCCTGCTCAACACAGTGGTCAAGGCAGTGTTTGGGTTTTTTTTTGTTTGTTTGTTTTTAATTTTTATTAGTCCATGTTTGCAGTTCATAATGATCACATTTATCGTGGGGAGTTGGTACATGGACATAACACATCTTTAATTCTTTTTTTTTTTTTTGGTACCGGAGATCGAACTCGACCTTTCGCTTGCAAGGCAGGCGCTGGAACCACTGAGCTAAATCCCTGGCCCCATCTTAATTCTTTTTATGTCTGCTTCCCCATCCCTCCCTCTGCTCTCCCTCATTTATTAATGGACAGTTAGAAGTGATGTAAGTGAAATCTTTACTCATCTTCCTATAGAACATCTTCTGAATAATCATTTTTAATTTCCCTCAAAATATATGTCACTATTTCTCATGCACCATTATATTCCAGACACTAGGCATATGTCCAGGTTGAAGAGGTCTGACTCTTTCTTCAAAGAACTTACAGTTTGAAACAGGAAAGAGAAAAGTTAACAGGGGATTAAACCAAGTGTACTAACAGTGAGGATGGAGGTATGCATAGGCCACGTTTAGGAAGGCCGTGTTTAGGAAGGCCTTGTAACACAATCTGGACCTGGACCTGATGCTTTTCTTAATAGATGATGCCTGGCTTTGTTTTGCACAACAAGCAGGAGTTATCTAGGCAAAGCCAGGATGTTCTAGAATAGCAGTTAGCTTTTTTGGGTCGCAGATATCTTTACACTATTGAAAGTTTCAAGAGAGAAACTGGGGCTGGGGATTTAGCTCAGTGGTGCTGCTGCCTGCCTTGCAAGCTCAAGTCCCAAGTTCAATCCCCGGTACCAAAAAAAAAAAAAAAGAGAGAGAGAGAAACAATTGTATAGGATTTAGCAATTCTACTCTTACATATATACTCCAAAGCATGAGGGTGCAAACTTCAGTACTTGGATCCCGAGGTCCACAGACCATTGTTTACCAAAATGTCCATTAGTAGATGAATGAGTAAGCAAAAAGTGGACATATCCTTCCATGGAATAATTATTCTTTTTTTTTTTTTGTACTGAGGATCAAACTTAGGACCTTGTGCTTGTGAGGCAGGAGGCAGAACTGCTGAGCTAAAACCCTGGCCCTATTCTATCTTTTAAAAAGGATAAAATTCTGATATAGCTACAACATGGATGAACCTTGAAAATGTGTTAAATGAAATAATCCAGACACAAACACAACTTTGTGTGATTCCAGTTATGTAAGATACTTAGTGTAGTAAATGTGATAGCATAAGAAAGTAGAGCAGAGATTTAATGGGCTGGAGGGAAGAGAATCAGGAGTTAGTAGTTAGTAGAGTCTGTTTGGAATGATAAAAAGTTCAGGAAATGTGATGATGATTGCAGAACATTGTGAATGTACTTGAGGCCTTTGAATGACATGCCTAAAAGTGGTTGAAAGGGCATATAGCATGTATGTTTTATCTCAACTTAAGGAACTTAAAAAAGTAATTGAGGATCCTGAAGAGCTTTTATTTAAGTGAGATGTACTTGCTGAATTCAAAATTATAATAGGAAAAATAAAAATATTTATTTCATTTAAAAATAAAATAATGCACCCATTGCATATTCACATAACTTTTTGTGAAAGTAATCATTTTTTTCTGAAAAGAAAATGAGAAGAGTGGTATTCTTTTATATTTTTGCAGACCTTTGTGCTAACTAGGAGTAGCAGAAGACAACTGGATTCTCCTACCTGCTTCTGTGTTACATCCATCATGATGCATTGTCTTTGTGCATTTCCTGTAGCAGTGTATGAGAGGGCCAGTTACACCACGCGTGTGCCGATAGTTGGTATTGTCAGTCTTTCTATTTTAGCTACTTTCCAAAGATAATGTATTGTGGCTTTGATACATAAGTCCTTGTTGACTAGTGTACTTGAGAGTATTTTTATATATGTATTGACCATTTGTACATCTTTTGTGAAATTTTTTATTATTGAGATCTAGAAGTGTTTTTATATATTATACATTTTTATTGTGATAAAATATACCATACAATTTACCATTTAACCATTTTTAAGTGGTTGCTTCAAGATCTTTGCCAGATATTTTCATCCAGTCTAGGGCTTGTCTTTTTTGGTACTGGGGATTGAACCCAGGATCTTTGCACTGAGCTACATCCCCAGCCTTTTTGATTTATTGATATATTTATTTCATTTTGAGATAGAGTCTCAGTCACAGAGTTGCTCAGGCTGGGCTTGAACTTGCTATCTTCCTGCATTCCAGAGTTCTGGAATTATAGGTGTGTGCCACCACACTTGGCTTCTGTAGTCTCTTTTGAAGAGATAATGTTTTAAATTTTTTTGTAGTGCAGTTTGTAAGTTTTAAAATTATGAGTAATGGCTCTCTGCTTCCTGATTGCCCTGCCATGAGCAACCGCCTCTTCCATGCCCCCCTGCCTTGGAGCCAGCGGACTATGGACTCTACGCAGTGTGAGCCAAAATAAACCTTTTCTCCTTTCAAAAAAACTATAAATAATGCTTTTTTATGATATCTAAGAAAAATTTTCCCTGCCTCAAGGTTGTGAAGGTGTTCCACATTTTCTTCTAGTATCATGATTAAGTTTAGGTCTATTATTGATTTTATGTAGTTTTATGTATAGCGTGAGGTAGTGTGAGGTTTTTTCCATACAATACATGTTTAATCTAGCATGATTTGTTTTAAAAAATCTTTCTCCATTGAATTATCTTTCCACTTTTATCTTAATTACTCTGTTAATGGTAATTCTTGAATTCAAGTGATATGAACCTTTCAATTTAGTTTTCTTCTTTTAAAACACCATGTTGGTTATTTAAAACTTCTTAAAATCCCAAATAAACTTTGGAATTACTTTGTCAGTTTGTATTTAATAATTTTGATGAGATTTGATTTGGTTTGTTTTGACTCTATAGATCTCTTTGAAGAGCTGTCATTTTAATAATTTTGCATCTTTTAGTCCATAAAGATTGCCTTTCTATTTATTTGTATTTAAGAAGTTTCTCTCAGAAGTATTGTAGTCAGTGTAAAGATTTTGCTTTTTTCTAAATTCCTAAATGTTTATATATATAATAAATATATATAAAAATACTTTAAAAAATTCTTTTATTGGTACATTTTAGGTATGTAATACGTTTACATTTATCATTGGGATCTTGTACCTGTATATGATGTATCTTGGTTCTTATCTTTTCCCCATTCCCTGTGCGCCCTTCCCTATTTACACAGATTTTCCTTTTTTTTTTAAATTTTCTCTTAATTTTTCCTTTCCATTCTTCCCTTTCCCCATTTCCTCCCACCACCCCTGCACCTTTGGATCTTTTCCTATTTCAAATTATCAATTATTCATTTTAATCATTTTAATTCTTATTTACACTTTCAGTTTCTCACACTAGAGAAACTATTTGGTATTTACACATGTGTGTCCTATTTATTTCACTTAAGAGGATGGCCTCAATGTGGATCCATTTAGCTATAAATATCTCTAATTTCTCATTTTTTATGGCTAAGTAGTATTCCATTTTATTTTTTAAAAACACATTTTTTTAATCCAGTCTCCAGTCGATGGGCACTTGGGCTGTTTCCAAGCTTTTGCTATTACAAACTGTGCTGCTATAAACGTGGGTGCACGTATATCGCTGTGGTATGATTCTTTTACTTCTTTGGGGAAGATACCCAGCAGGGGAATAGCTGGGTCAAATGGGACCGCCAGCCCTGGTTCTTTGAGGTATCTCTATATTGATTTCCACAGTGATTGCACCAGTCTGCACTTCCACCAACAATGGAGAAGGGTTTCTTTCTCTCCACACCCCTGCCAGCATTTGTTATTGGTTGATTTCTTATTAGCAGCCATTCTTTCTGGGATGAGGTGGAATCTCATGATGCAAAGAAGGACAGCATAAGACTGATAGGAGTCCATGAAAAAACAGGAGAATGTTCAATTGACATAAAAGAACTGTTCACAGAAGTAATAGTAGAAAACTTCCCAGACAGAGGTAGAGAATTGGACGTACAGATAAGTGAGGCATATAGAACTCCAACTAGCCATGATCAAAAAAAATCTACACCTAGACATATAATAGTCAAGATCCCAGAAACCCAACAGAAGAGCAAAATCCTGCAGACAGTGAGAGAAAAGAAACAAATCACCTACAAAGGAAAGCCCATCAGAATCACAGCAGACTTCTCAACACAAACCCTCAAGTCAAGGAGAGCCTGGAGTGAAGTATTTCAAGCCCTAAAAGAAAATAACTTCCAACCTAGACTGTTGTATCCTGCAAAATTATCTTTCAAAATCGATGGGGAAATTAGATACTTCCACGACAAAGAACACCTGAGAAATTTCATGAACACCAAACCAGCACTCCAAACAATTCTAAGCAATATCCTAGAAAAAGACAATGAAGGTCACAACTCCATGAGGCCCAACAGAGGGAAGCCACCAGGCAAGGTAAGACACTAAAGGGAAAGGGGAAAAAATAAGAAATAAAAGAACCAACAACAGTAAAACATCATGACAAGGATGAGTCAATATCTATCAATTATAACTATCAATGTTAATGGTCTCAATTCACCAATCAAAAGAAATGGACTGACAGAATGGATTAAGAAGCAAAACCCAGCAATATGCTGTGTACAAGAAACACACCTAACTCAAAAGGAAATCCATAGACTGAAAGTAAAAGGATGGAAAACAGTTCTCCACGTGACAGGAACCCAGAAAAAGCAGGGGTAGCAAACTTATTGCAGACAAAGTAGATTTCAAACCAAAATTAATTAAGAGAGACAAAGATGGTCACTACATCCTTGTGAAGGGAACAGTCCAAGAGGAAGAGATGACAATCATAAATGTATATGCACCAGACACTAGTGCCCCCAACTATACAAAGCAAATATTAATGGACATGAGAAACCAAATAAGCACTAATACAATTGTAGTGGGGGACCTCAATACCCCACTGTCACAAATAGACAGATCACCTACACAAAAAGTCAACAACGAAACTCTAGAACTGAAGCAAGCTTTTGAACAAATGGACTTAATAGATGTTTACAGAGTGTTCCATCCCCACACAATCAATACACATTCTTTTCAGCTGCACACTGGTCATTCTCCAAAATAGACCACATGTTAGGTCATAGGACATGTCTAAGTCAATGTGAAAGAATTGAAATTAACCCCTGTATATTATCAGACCATAGTGCAATAAAATTGGAGGTCAATAACATAAAAAACCACAAAACCCCCCACAAACACTTGGAAATTGAATAACACCCTTCTGAATAACCAAGAGGTCACAGAGGAAATTAAAGAAGAAATTAGACAGTTTCTACAAGTAAATGATAATGCCAGTAGAACATACAGGAATCTATGGGACACAATTAAAGCAGTTCTAGGCAGGAAATTCGTAGCAGTGAATGCCCATATTAGGAAAACAGAGAACTCAGTTAAATAACCTAATGCAGAACCTCAAGTTCCTTTTTTTCTTCTTTTTTTGGTTACTGAGGATTGAACTCGGCATCTTGTGCTTGCGAGACAGGCAGCAGCACCATTAAGCTAAATCCCCAGCCCTAAATGTTTATTTTTTTGATGCTATTATAAATGGTATTTCAAAATTTCATTTTCTGATTATTTGTTGGTAGTGTATAAACATATAATCAGTTTATGTGTATTTATTAACCTTGTGTCCTGTACTCTTACGAAATTCACATGTAGTTCTTTAAAAACATAGATTGCTTTTGAGTTTTCAGAATAGAGAGTGATGTCATCTGTTAATGAACAGTTTTGCTTTATCCTCTTCAATGTCTATGCTCTTTATTTCTTTTTCTTACCTTATTGTGCAAGATTTCCCGTCCTATTTTTTGTAGAAGTGTCTGTAGTCCACTGTAGGCCACCCATTGTTTCCCTTTGTGGTCATGTGGCTGACTGGAAACTGCCGCACCACCCAGCATCACAAAAGAGAACTGGGCCCTGCTGAATATTGCTGGGAAGAGATCAAAATTCAAAATTCTGAGCAAGGGCTCCATTAAATACATAGTCTTTTTGCATCACCATAAAGCAAAAAATTGTGAGTCAAACCCTCATAAATCAGAGACCACTTGTATTTTATTGAAGATTTTGGTGTTTGGATGCATGAGGGACATTGATCTGCAGTTTGCTTAAACTGTCTTTGCCATGTTTAAGTATTGGGATAACCCCAGCCTCATAAAATGGTTGCAAAATGTTCTCTCCTGTTCTATTTTGTGAGTTTGAGATTTTTTTTCCCACTTAACTGCTTGAGAGAATTTATCTGTGAAACTACTTGGATCTATAGCTTTCTTTGTAAGAAGATTTTAAAAAAGATTTAAATTCACATTCTTTACTATTGGGGCATTCAGATTTTTATAATTTTTTCCGTCAACTTTTAGAAATTATATGAGGCGTGTTATGAGCACGTACCAACTCCTCACAATGAATGTAATCATTATGTACTGCCACAAGTACTAATAAAAAGAAAAAATTAAAAATTATAGAGAACACAAAAATAAATAAATAATTAAAAAGAATTTTGTTTGTTTTATATTGCTTGTCAATTTTATGGACATAAAGTTGCTAATAATATTTTCTTACTGACCTGTTAAAGTCTCTAGAAGCTGTTGTAATAACTTTTGCTTTATGCCTGTTACTGATAACATTGAGGCTTTTTTTTGGTCAGTCTTGCTAGAAATTTTATCAGTTTGATTAATCTTTGCACAGAACTGATTTTTATCTGGTTAATTTTTGTCCTATGTCTCATTAGTTTATTTTCTTCTATTTACTTTGGATTTAATTTGGTCTTTTTCTAGATTCTCATGATGGAAATACTAGTCTTTGGTTTAGACTTTTTTCCTTTACCAGTGTTATCATTTAAAGCTATAAATTCCTCCCTTCAGCACTGCTTTGATGCAACCCACAAATTTTTCTTGTGTTTAAACTGTTTTGATTTCAAATATTTTCTAATTTCTCCTGATAGTTCTCCTTTGACCCATGCTTGTTTAGATGTGCAGTGCTCAAATCTTTACTGTTTTTGGTAAGGTTGGCATGTTTGCTAGTGGATTGGATGTGGGTTATGAGAGGAAGAGTGTAATTAGTGTTGATGACAGTGTTTCTAGCCTGAGCAAAACCAGGGTAAATTGTGGCACAACATACTGTTATGGGCAGTGCTTGGTGGTAGCAAACTTGTGTGGGAAATAAGAAATCAGTTTGGACATTTTAGGTCATAGTGCTGTGTGTGTATTGTCAAAGTGAGGAAATGATCTTCTCCATTCTAAAAGAACGGTATCATTCTAATTTTTCTTACACTGGAGTCATATGCATGAAGTAGAAAAAGAGGAATTCAAATAAGACAGTGCTCACTGAATACAACACTACAGAAGACTGTTTACCTTTTGCTCCTCTGAATTTTTTTTTTTAGACAGGGTCTCACTATGTAGTTCAGACTGGCCTTGAACTCACGATGTAGCCTAGGCAGGCCTGGAAGTTTTGGCAGTCCTCCTGCCTCAGCCTCCTGAGTGCTGGGATTACAGGCATGCACCACCAGGCCCAGGTTGCTCCCCTGAATTCTGTTTGATTACAAGATTTTGACATTTTAGAAAATTAACAAATCTGATTCATAGTCCAATTCAATGTCATATGTTTATTCCAAGGGAAGCTAAAAAAGTGTGAACTTGTGGCGATCCTCCTGTCTCAGCCTGAGGAGTGCTGGGATTACAGGCATGCGCCACCATATCTGGTGATCACCATACTCTCTTATTGAAAGAGCATCAGAAAAATAAAACAGTACCAAAAAAAAAAAACATTACCAGAATAAAGAGTGGAAATAATCATACATGTGAGTGCTTTTGGCTTCTGTGATTTGTTGATTGATTGATTGATTGATTGACTTTTGCACTACTAGGAATTGAACCCATGGTTTTTGCACTAGGCTACATCACAATCTGTTTTTAAATTTTCTGTTTTTTGAAACAACCTTGCCAAGTCACTACTTTCCCAGGCTGGGCTCAAACTTGTGATCATCATGCCTAAGACTTGCCAAAACCTAGTAGATTATGGGTCAGTTCATCTACCTGTCTATAGAAATTATGTGAGATAAGATAGCACACTGGGAGGAAGTGGACATTTTTGAATATTTTAAAAAATTAATTATTTTATTAAAATTTTGCCATTGGTTTAAAAAAAGCAGAATACAGTGAAAATCTCCTTTCCCCTACTTTATCCATGGATCCAATTTTTCCCCATCCTGCCTACCAGAACCACACATTCTTTATATATATACAAGCAATTATTAATGTATTTATTTTTTCCTTTTTCTATAATGATAGTATATATAATGCTCTATACTCTGTTTTGTTCACTTTTAATATTCCGGAACGTTTTTCCAGCTGTGCATTTTCCCCTTGTGTAGATTAACATGTATCATAATTTATATTACCAATCTTCTCTTCATGGACATTTAGATTTTAAAATTTTGTTTCTTATTAAAATTAATGCTGCAGGGCCGGGGATTTAGCCCAGTGGTTTCTCTGCCTGCTGCACAAGTGCAAGGACCCGCGTTCGATCCTTGGTACCAAAAATAAATAAATAAAATAAAATTATTGCTGCAATGAATAGCCTTGAACAAAAATTATTTATCAGTAGGATAAATTCCCACAGGTGAGATTGCTACATCAAACAGTATTTGCATTTGTATGTTGTTAGATATTGCTAAATTGTCCTCCATTGGCAAGCCCAAATATTTTTAAAGAATTCATTTCTCAAATCCTATGCAGTGTTCAACTAGTTGTAAAAACTTTTGTTGGACCATGGAAAGAAGAGGGGTAACATTCTTGAAATTATTTTCATAAGCAACGTCAAAATTCTTCATGAAATGAAAGAAATGAGAACTTCAGTTTCACTTGTATTATATGTTATTCTTGATTATTTATGTGGGTGAACTTTCACTACCATTCTGTGAAATGGTTTTCATTTTTCTTACTCTAAGATATAAAGCAAAGTGTCAGAAAGGTTAAATATCCCGCCCCAGGTTGGCAAAGGCTGCTCAACAGAATCCAGAGATTTTTCTTCTTAAGAAGAAGGCTGCCTGTAGTTGGGGAAAGCTGTCTCTCATCATTCTACCTCATCCCTGGCCCTCGTATTAGGATGAACTGCTAGAGCTTTATGTGCTGATCGCTGAGTTCTGAGCCGAATTGTGCCCCCCGGTGACACTGGCTCTTACAACATGGCACCAAGTTAATTTCTCTGGACTAGGGTTTTTCGGTAGTGCTTTAGATTATCTTACCTAATAACAGCATGTTCATTTATATAATCTAAGATAAGGCAATCACATCATTTGCTCGAGGATATAAATTAATTGCTGCAGAAACCAGTCAAGAGAAAGAATGTATGTTTTGACCAGGATCCAGTGAACAGAAAGTCTTTATTTCTAGCAGGCCACTGCTTTCTTTATGACCCAAGGCAGAGTGTAACTGGAACTGTTTCAGCACTCCATCTGCAGAGTGCTAGAGGAGGAGCCCTTGTTAGGGATAGCGCTGGTCCCTCCCAGAATACTTGGCATAAAATTAGCCATAATTCCTTGGGCTGCAGGAATCATGAACTAGGTAAGAAAACTGACATTATGGCTAAATAGACCTGCCTTTCAACTTTTTTCTGTTCTTAATGAAGTGTGTGGCCTTGGGAACTGAGTGATTCTTTTTCTAAGGGTCTTTTTATCTGAAAAAATGAGGATATCAGTAGTATCCACCTGATAGGGCTGTTGTGAAAATGGAATGAGATTACATGGTTAAAATGCTTATCACAGAGCCTGGAATTAGTAAGTACTCATGAGATGTTGGCTGCTATTATCGTTTCATGTTGCTAATTTTTCTATCTTGAGATCTTTTGAGCACTGGCTGTTGGGGAGCCGATTTCTGTACTGTGAGAACCAACTTTATGTGTTTAATATGGCTTCATGCTCAGCTAAATCAGAACAAAGAAGTAAAGCCCTACCTGACCTTGTTGGAGATTAGCTTTTGCCTTTTCATGCATGAGATTTGATTATCTTTATTGTTGTCTTAGCTTATGTTACCTACATATCATAAAATTATCCCAGCCTTTTACTATCCTGTCACAGACAAGATTGCCTGCTCTTGAGTACATCTATCTATCTCACATAATGCTAAATTACCAGTGTTCAGTATTTACGCTGTGGTCACTTAGATGCCATGAGCTTTGATTCATCCTTGCCACTAGATGGCACTATAATAGAATACATTTATTATATTATCCTTTACTGTCTAGGAAGATGTGCCATAGAAATAAGAGCTAAGGAGTAGCCTTCCTACGTGAAATTGAATGTGCGAGAATTTGGAGTACAGATATATAAATGGAAGAATTTAGTGTTTGTGCTTTGGGCTCCTCCAAAAGTTGGTCTTGCAAGTAGTAATGGAACAGGAAGAATGAAATTGGAAGGTGTGATAGTTAACTGATTGTGTCAACTTGAGTAAGAAATGTCCAACTATATCTGGGTGTGGACGACCTCCCCTAGGGAGGATTATCTCCAGAATAGTATGAAAGGGAAACAAAGGAGGAAGGCTTGCTCCTGTTTCTCCAGTCTTTGGACATCATCTCCAGGCTTGCAGTGCAGACTCTTCAGCCTCCAGCACGTCCTTCAGCCTTCTGCTGCAGACCCTTTGGCCTCCTGGTGCAGACTCACACAGGACACTGCAGTGAGCTCCAGGCCTTCAGCTGGATCCTTAGTATCCCCAGTGCACAGACAGCACTTCTGCACTCTTCCACACCATCTCTGTGGGCAGCCACTGTAAGACACTCTGTAAATTCTTATATGTTTGTATATCTTGCATTAAATCTGTTTCTCTACTAAGCACTGACTAATACAGAAGGGAAATAAAGGAGAAACATGAGGCTGATATTTCAAGATTTGCAGTGAGCAATAGGGTTTAATTCTACTGGAACATCCTAAGGACCACATAGGCTGCACCCTGCACATGTCCACACAATCTATGGGAGGCAGAAGTGCATATCTGATAGTCCTTTCCACTGGTCAAGAACATACCTTGTTATTTCTCTGCAGGTGCAGTATGTGTGGGCTGAGAAAATTCCTGCTAGCATCTAAGACAGGCATGGGGCAGAAAGTAAAGATACTCAGTGTGCATGAAAGGTAGGATCTTATCAGGGAAAGCAAATCTAAGAGTATACTGAATACCTATTCCAGGCTGGTTAAAATCAGATCAAAGGCTAGGAGGATATGCCTCAGGGTACCAAATGTGTTTGCTACACCTACCTAATAAATCATGTATTCTGTAAATTCTTCCAGTTGAAATAAACAAAGAATCCTAATGAACCATCTGTATATCCAAATCCTTGGGGGTTACCTAATAGGTATTCTAGCAAACACTTAGCAAATAAGATATTAATCACTTACCAGTCCAGTTATTTACATACAGGATGACCAAAATTGCATATTTTTGTTAATTTTTATAAGATAATGTAACAGGAAATGTAAAAATGGCAATTTAATCAAATTTATTCAATACAAAAATTGACTGGTTGAGGGCCAGGGATTTAGCTCAGTGGTTTTGTCGCCTGCTGTGCAAGCGCAAGGACCTGAGTTTGATCCTCGGTACCAAAAAAAAAAAAAAAAAATTGACTGGTTGAAATGACACCTGCCCAAGCCATGAGTGACATTCAGAGTAGATAGTACATAAACAAACATGCTGCCTGAGTGATGTTTGGGGTAAGCTGTTAAGTGGTAAATGGCAATTTCATGAGCTTCAAAGGAAGGGGACATCTTGCTCTTTATATCTTTGTATGAAAGTATTCCCAAATCATCTTATCCTCTGCTCTAGGATATAGAAGGTGGTATTAATTGTTGTAGGAGTAGGAACACTTTTTAATGGGAATAATCTGAGTTGAGCAGTATTAGAGGGAGAATTGTATTGGACTGAGAGTCCTCAGAGGTTTAAGGTCTATCTGTGATGTTAGGTCACCCTAAACTAACTTTTCAGTGTTTTTTTCTGTATAATGGATACAAATATATATGAAAGAGTTCAGTCATCTTTAAAGTTGCTATTAGTTTTTAAATATTATGAAAATTACACATGCTGAAGAACAATTGACTTTTTGAATGGGCTCATGTATATTTATACATGAGGATACATGTATGCTCATGTATATTTATGTTTGCATGTATGATAATGAACTTTTAGATATTAGGATCCATTATCCACTTGAATATTTGGAAATCTTGATCTTTAAAAATATAAAAGTTTACTTTAAGAATGGTGTGTGAGGTACACAAATATATAGAAGACATACAAATCTACAATTTGCACATTTAATATGAATGAAATTTCTCTGTTTAGTCATGTGGTTTTCTTAAAAATTGATTAATGGTTTTTTTAATAGAGGTAAGAAAAAGGAAATCACCTTTGGAGGTGGGATTATGTAATTCATTATACATGCTGGGCCTTTTTGAGAGTGAAAATGTCACTAGTAATAATTATTCTGGAATAAGTGGCATACATCAAAACTATTCCAGGCAAATTGGCATAGAGTATCACCATAAAGTTGATTTAACTTCCTTAGTGGTTAAGCAACTAGTGAAGTCTATTTAAACTAAGTTTCCTAAGATACTAGAATTAGGCTAACTTTCCCAACTGATAAAACTATGAAGTCTCAATTTAATACTTTTTGTTGTCATTGTTGTTTGAGACAAGGTCTCACTATGTAGTCCAAGATGGCCTTAAACCTGTGACAGTCCTTCTGCCTCAACCTCTCAAGTGCTGGGATTACAGGCAGGTGCCACCATACCTGGCTGAAATTTCCGTGTAATACTAAACAACACCTGTTTGAAGCCATCAGGCTGTAACCAAGGTAAACAAAACTTCAGGAGCAAGGATTTCAAAGAAAAAAGAGTACGTGAGTAGTAAATTAACGCTTTTGCCCTTAAATTTGCTCATTTGCCTGAGAGACATAGAGGCTACACAGAAAGCTGGAGCTTATAGCAGTGTCATTAAGATGAAACTAAACTTCAGGGTAAGTGAAGTAGCCAGAAGTTGTGGGGGTCAAGACCCTGAAGAAATGGGAACTTCAGGAATAATTTTAAATTTCTATATACCGTTCCCCTTAAAGACATTAGCTGATTTATGAACTGGGCATGAGTTGAGTGAGAGGCTAAGAAATCCAGGAAAAAAGTAGTTTTTTAAAAGGCTAAAAAGATAATCACTATTTTTGTTAGTCTGAGGAGAGAAAATTTATGATTTAAAATCTGCCAAAGATCCAGTAAATTTCCTAGGCTTTTAAATGAAACTTCTGAAGTGTTATGGCTGATGATAGGGATAAATCAGTAATAAATTAGCCCTCACAAATTCTTATAAATAGCCTTCAGTAGGGCCAGGGATTTAGCTCAGTGGTTCTGCCACTGCCTCGCAAGTGCAAGGTCCTGAGTTTGATCCCCGGTACCAAAAAAAAAAAAGCCTTCAATTATTTCAGTGCCTTATTCAGTCATATTTTTCTGTTTCTCAGGCAAAAGAAAGGAACATCTTCTCTAGAGATATATAATATCATCTAGAGACTGTAATCATTCATGCATAATGTCAGTCTTCAACCTAAAATTACTAGGTATGGCAGGAAACAGTACCAAGTGACAAAAGTCAAGCGGAAAAAATTACTAACAGAACTAGGGCTCTAGGTGATATAGATTGTGAGGTTAACAGAAATACAATTTTAAACTAAATATAATTAATAGGTTGCAGAAGGTAGATTATAAATGAGTGTCACCAAAACATTACTTATAAAATCACAATCAAATGGAAATTCTAGAGCAGAAAGGATTAAAAAGTCAAAAGGAGTTTAAATGCAGAATAGACAACAGAATAAAGAATTAGGGAGCTGAAAGTAGATTAAATGAAAAATATTACATTTGAAATACGCAGAGAAAAAATAATGGAAAATATAGATAGTAGCACCGGGATCATATAAAACTTGATAAAAATGTCTCCTATATGTGAAATGAAGTTCCAGAAGATGAGAAGAAGGAAAATGAAAAAGAAGAAATATTTGAAGACACATTGGCAAGTTTATTTCTGAAATTAATGAAGGATATCAAATTGAAGATTCATAAAGCTCTATAAACCCCAAGCAGGATGAATACAAAATATCATAGCATAACATGCTGGAGTCCATACACAGAAAATTCCTCTTGAGCAAGGAGACTGTTGGACACCAGAGGACAGAATTCAACCAGTGTGCTTCATGTAGAGGGACAGTCACTGAAGGGAAAATGTTCCCATGCTTACAAGGAGCACCGTGTGGTCTAGCATAGGCCGTGATCCATCCTGGCAGATGACACATCTGACAGAAGATGACACATCTGACAGAAGATGAACTGAGGGAGGTAGGAGGCTCTGACCATGGCCCAGAAGGAATGCCTGAGGAGAATTGACCAACCTTGATAGATCAAGAGGTAAGTTATGATTGACAAAGGTTTCACTTTAACTTGGTCTTAAACACCCCACAACAAGAGGACATAGCCAGAGATAAGTATGACCAATAATGATGTAGGCTAGACATACAGAGAGGGGCTCTAATCATGGACCCCTACTGACAGCTCTAAGGGCCAACTGTTCACAATCGCTACTCCACCCCTCTAAAAACAGTGTCTGACATGGCTCCTTCCCCAGTCTGCCTTTCCATTCTATTGCTCAGGTTTTGGTCATATGTGCATTAACCTCTTGGTAAACCTTGTTTTTTCTCACCTAGAGGCTGCCAAACCAAGTGGTCATACAGACAACACTCACTATAAAGGTGCCAAGGCCCATCAGGGGCCCCTCTCTGCTAAAGACTTCCATCCACTGCTCCAAAACTACAACCCTGTTCAACTCAAGGAAGGCAGATTGGTGATCACCCTTTCCCCAACAAGAGTTTGATGGTTTTCTCAGAGGAGGAAATGTAGGGACAGTGACACTGTATGCAGAAAAAGAGGATGAAAGCCTCATTGAGCTTTATTGAAAATTAATAAAGCAGTTTTGACCTCTGCAGCCAGACTCCAGCAATTAGAAAGACAAAGGCAGCTAAAGTCAAGCAATTAGGAAGACAAAGACAAAGAACTCAGGACTGGGAAGTTCCTGGGTAGTATGGTTAACATAAGAATTACAAACTTCCCCTGTACTTAGTCCTTTAGCCTAAGCTACCTGTCCATACGGTTCCCACCCATATTCTTATCCTCCACCAAAGGACAGGGAAAAGTGACATGACTGGAAGAAATCCAAAGTTAGGATGAAAGACAAGCCAGGGAGCCAATCAGATTCCAAGAGCCTATGTTGGAGGAAAATCTCAATAAAAGGAGTTGATGATAGGAGATCCACAAGCAATTTACTTTCAAATTCTCCCTACTTGTCCAGAGTAGCTTTCTCTCATTTCTCTTTTCCTCCTTCCCTGTCATCAAATAAATTGACTTTGTTTATTAAAACAAGAAAATCTGCACCATATTCAGAGGAAAAGAAGACAGATTGCGTTTGGAAGAGCACCAATCAATTGACAGCTGACTTTTCAAAAGAAATAGTGAAAGCCAGGAGATAATGGAATGATATACATGAAGTGTTAAAAGAAAATAACTTTCAGAGAAGAATTTTATATCACTGAAAATATCCCTCAAAAGTGAAGATTAAATAATAGTGTTTTCATTCAGTAAAAAAGGGAGAAACTGTTGCCAGCAAGTTCACACTAAAATAAACACAAAGAGGGTTTTTCAGTAGAAGGTTAATGATCTTAGAGGGAAGCATAAAAAAGTAGGAGGAAATGAGGAAAGTAGAACAGATAAATTTAGGCATGTCTAAATAAATAGATACTTTGATGATGATAATGATGATGTTGATGATGATGATGATGATGTCTGTTGGGTTTAACCTACATGTAAATTGTAGAGTTAAAATACATAACAGTAACATCACAGAGACCAGGAAGGAGTCATTGGAATAAGATGCTGTGAGAGTCTTGGGTTATCTGGAGCTGGCACATTTACTTACACATTGCAGGCAGGGCAGTAAGTCACGGGTGTGTGCTGCAATGTCTAGTAGGAACACTACATAAATGTAAAATAAAGTATAACTGATCATAAGGGGGAAATGAGAATGATAAATAATTACTTGATTAGTCAAAAGAATGCATGAAAGAAGAAAAAGCACCACAAAAGAAATAAGTAGAAAACAATAAGGTAGCAAAATTAAATAAAAAATGTTAGTAGATCTATTAAATATACATAGAGAAGAAATTTACATTAAAAGCAAAAACTGTCAGACAGGACTTTTTTAAAAAGTCAGTTATGCTTACAAGAGATGTGTTTTACACATAAAAAAGTTGGATTCAAAAGATAGTGATATGGCACATAAGCACTAACTAAAACAAAAATCAACTTTGAGATGAGACTTATTACTAAAGAGGATCATTTCATAATGATTAAAGAGACAATTTGATGGGGAGATGTAGAAACCTGATATTTGTGTGCATCAAATGACATAAACTAAAGTATATAATAACAAGATCAGATAGAAATACAAGGAGAAATAAACCCATTATTATACTGAGAGATTTGAGGACATCTCAATCTTTCTCAGACAAAAAATTCAGTTGAGATGGAACATAATTGAGCTTATGAGTGTGTGTGTGTGTAGCGGGTGGGGAGGTAACACTGCACCCAACCAATGTGAAATGCACACCTTTTTCAGGAACACACAGAACAGTTTCCAAAATAAACCATATGCTGGGCCATCAAGCAAATGTCATCAGATGTCAAAGGATCAGAATCATATAGAATGTGTTCTCTGACCACGCAGAAGATAAGTAATACCCCATCCACTGCAAGCTTTATATCCACAGTTCAAAAAAATTACAAATTAAAATAAAGATTCCAGTTTTGGCTCCATCTAATGACTCATCTCCAAAGAGTAGACTATGGAAAGTGAAAGATAATAATAGAGTAATAGAAATACTACCTCACAAATACTACCTGAGTGAAGAGTTCAAGGTTGATATTATCAATGATGAATCATATTATTATGTAACCGTGATAGGATACCATGAAAGGGGCCACTGTGTGGTATTTTCATAACCTCTAATCCTATTTAATCATGCAATGCTATCAAATTTAAATTGAGTGACAGTCAGACAAAATAACTGTCTGGTAATTATAAAAATTGTTGCAGTTATGAAAAACAAAAGACAGAAATAGTTATAGACTGTCTTGTTACTTTTCTCTTGTTGCTGCGACAAAATACCTGACACCAAAGTTAAAGGGGGGAAGGTTTATTTGGCTTACAGTTTGTAGAGGTTTCCAAGGCAGGGTGGATGGCAGATGAGCATCACAGAAGAGAAACAACATGGCGTGGACAAGGTAGCACAAACAACAAAGGGACCTTAGCATCTTTCTGCCCTTTTTATCCCGTCCAGACCACTGGGATTCCAAATCGATCACTCACCTTAGTGGTTAGTAATCACAGACCCTTAATCCCAGCATCACACATTCCAGATTCAACCTCCTCTGAAAAAGAAAGCCCCTCTCATCCACATGAGGCTTGGGGGACGTCTAAACAGAAGCCATAACATAGACCAGGGGGCACTAAGGACAAATAATGACTAAATGCAATGTGGTATCCTGTTTGTATTATGGAAGAGAAAATAGACACTAGAGTGGGAATGTAGAGAAATCCAAATCAAGCCTGGAATTTAGTTATTATTGTATCAATGTAAGACCTTTTTATTAGTACATATTTGCAATACATAATGTTTGCATTCCTTGTGCAGAGTTGTTACATGTATGTAATAATCTCACTTCCTCTTTGTTCATCCCCTTCTCTCTCTTCATCCCCTTCCCATTTGAGAAAGATCTATCTCCCTACATGCTATTATCATTCATTTCACTCTTTAAGTTTTAACACATTTATCATAGTAATGTAAAAGATTAACATTAGGTGAGAATAGGTGAAGGGTATATACGAATGCCTTGTACTATCCTTATGATTTTTATGTACAATAAATCTAAAATTATCCTCACAAAATTTATTAAAAATAATGAGAAAAGCTAAGTAACTCCATTGAAATATGAGCAAAAATCTTGTCAGAAACATAAAAACTGATATCTAAATGCCTAATACAGACAAAAAATGGATAACTTCATTAATCATTAGAAAATTGCAAACTAAACTTCGTTGTATTATCATTACATAGCCTCCGTTATGACTCAAATAGAAAAGGCAGAGAATACCAAGACTGGTGAGCACCTTGGGCAACTGGAACTCATATACTAGGTGGTAGGCATGTAAACTGATAAAGTCAATGTATTAAAATTTTGGGATCCAGTATCAAATAAACTAGACAGATACCTATTCTACTACCTACTGGTTCTGCTCGAAGTAGACTTGTATATTAAAGAACACAGACAAGAATATTCAAAGTCACTTCATTAATAATAGTTCCAAACTAAAATAACCCAAATATCCAGAAGTAGAGAAACATTTTGTGATCAGGCACACAAGAGAATATTATATGCTGAGAAAATCAGATAGAAATTATCATTACAAACAAAAATATGAGTGTATATAGTATCACAGCCATAAAGTTGAAAGAGAAATCTAGAGAGAAAAGAGTACATACCTTACAATTTATTTATTTCAAGTTCAAAAGCAGAGGTGGTTTCCTGTTGGGAAGCAGTGAGGGAAAGGGGCAGGAGGGAGCCTACTGTGGGGCTGGTGGGCTCTGTGTCTCCCTCTCATGAGTAGACAGAAGTTTGTTGACTTTGTCAAAATCCACCGAGCAATGCCCTCAAGACTTGCACACTGAACTGTATGAATAGTATAGATCAATAAAAAAGTAAGAAGCACAAATCCCCCAGAAACCTGGATTTCATTCTTCAAACATATTTTTGCCCTTATTTCTAATTAGATTATAACATAATGCTTTTACAAAAGTTCTGAGGTTTTAGAAACAGAAAATCCAACTAATATATAAGTAAATTATAAGGTAATACTTTAGTGTCATTACTGTGTATGTGTATTCTTTAAGAATCAAATAGCTATATAAAATGTTCTTATTAGGAAACATCTGTACACTACTTTGATAGTTAATTAATTGGTCTTGTGCTTTATTTTATCCACTGTGTGAATGGATCCAAGGAGACTCATTACAATTATTTTACCAAATAAGGCCACATTAGATGGTAGACTTTCCTGATGTGCTAATAGTTTGAAGTGTAGAGAGAAGTGTTTGAATGCCTAATAAGACTTTTACAAACATAAGGGACTTCAGAATTGAAGCAAGCTTTAGAATATATTTTATTTTTATTTTTATTTATTTAAAAAAATTTTTTTGGTACTGGGGATCGAACTCGGGTCCTTACACTTGCGCAGCAGGCGGCAAAACCACTGAGCTAAATCCCCAGCCCTAGAATATATTTTAATAAAAATGTATTTTATTTTTAAAATCCTCACAACTCTATAAAAGATACTACCATCCCCTTTCACAGATGTAGAAACTGAGACTTGGAGAGATTAACTTGCCTAAGGATAGCCTGTCTGTAAGTAGAAGGGCCATGATTCAGACTTAGATTCAGCCGATTCTTTGATTCACTCATATCCACAGCAGTATTTCTCCAGTAGGCGTCATGTGCCACTTGTACTCAAATCATGGCAGAAGGTCACCAAGTGCAGATCCTCAGGTGCCCAGGGGAGGCAGAGCTCCAAAGTTGGAACCTGCGAGTCTCATTTTTGAAAGGGCCCTTGTAAATGAGAACCAGTACTCTTTGCTTTAATGACTTTGAATATTAATATGGCACCTTATTCAAGCCCCACACAGCACATACAGAGTTTACCTGAATTTCAGATAAATAAAACAGTGCTCCTTGAATGAGTACATACAGTCATTTCGTACGGCTCTTCTTCCATTTAGTGTTATTTCACCTGGGTTTTCAGTGGTGTAGATCACTTTCTAACCACTTTGAAGCTCTTGGTGTGCTGAAAAAACGCAAAGAAGCATTGAGTTGGTTTAAATAAATGTTTATGGCTCCCAAGAAGAGTGCATGCATATTGATTCTTTCCACTACATTCTAAATATTAAGTTGAAGCAGTGAATTCATCAGGAGTAGTATTCTGCCAGCACAGTGTTCTGTATTGAACCTCTTGAGAGTAGTGGAAATAACAAACAATGGTATGGCAGGCATTTTTGAGAGTATAAGACAAAAAGTGATGTAGAAATTATCAAATAATATATAACCACTGATTCTTTAAGCTGTAGGTTAGTTTGGAATGTTTCCTTCCTCAAAGCCTTACTTGAAAAAATGAGAGAAAGATGGGTAAAAGGCTGAGTAGTAGTTCTTAAAGCTTAAACCTTGCACCCTCCCTCCAGTTCTTTGAGAAAAGTATTATCGTGACTTGAAAATTTCTTGGTGGTACAGGGAAAGAAATCAGTAAATGACAAGAGACTTGGTCATTAGGAATATGAGAAGCAGCCATACTTTGGTTTGAGGCCCTGGACATCTAGGGTTATGATCTTGGGCGAGTTCTTTATCGGCTCTTTCTTCAGCTTCCTCCTGTCTTAAGTGTGATAATAATGGTACCCATTACCAGGCACAGTGGAGCACACCTATAATTTTAACACTGGGAGGCTGAGGCTGGGGGAGGACAAGTTTGGGCCCAGCCTGGGCAACTGAGTGACTTAGCAAGACCTCGTCTCAAAATATAAACAAAAGGGTTGGGGATGTAGGGAAAGGCCCTGGGTTCAGTCCTCAGTACGGTGGGAGAAGGGGTTACCTATTTCATGAGTCTCAGAATTGCATGAATTAATGCACGTGCTATGGATAGCACAATACCAGGAGTATAGTAAGCAGACAAAAAGCAGTAGCTGTTGTAACAGTGAGTGTCGGTTCTGTGTTATTGTGTTTTAAGGACAATTTCCTTTGCTAGAAAGTAAACATGAAATGTATATTACAAGTTTCATGAGTTCAAGAGCTGATGAATAAAAATAACACCAGGCCACTTAGCAGCATTTCCAGGCCCCTGTGAATTTGGAAGCTCTGCGGTGCCAGGTGTCAGCCGCCTGGAACAAGCTCCCCATTGTTTTCTGGATCGTGCTGCTGGAGAGTTTTCTTATGTTTTCTGCCTAGAGCTAGTGCTGCTTTCTTTTCTGCAGGTTAGCAACTCTCACGCCACCCAGAGAAAGAATTTGAGAAACAGAAATAAAGGTGTCCTGTGGAATCAGGGACTAATTAGCCCCATTTGCTTTCTGAAGCGCTGTTAGATGCAAAATTACAATAGTGATTTTTTTTCTCAGTTAAATTTTCTACCTATAAAAATGTCTGTTTAATATAGAAAAATTGAAAAAATGGAAAAGTAAAAATGTGAAAACAGGGCCCAGGATTTAGCTCAGTGGTTCTGCCACCTGCCCCAAGCGGAAGGTCCTGAGTTTGATCCCTGGTACCAAAAAAAAAAAAAAAAAGAAGTGAAAACAATTTTTAATCCTAAATTATGGTTAGCACTTTGGATTGCTTTATATAGATTTTTTCTAAGATGTTATCATAGATATTTCTTATCATTTTTGTATTTTCCCAATTTTATTAGTTTTTAAATGGCATATATATATTTAATTTAAATTTTTTGCAGTTCTGGGGATTGAATTCAGGGTCTTTGCACTGAGCTACATCCACAGCCCTTAAAAAAAAAATTTGTTTTTTGGTTGGGCTCGAACGTGTGATCCTCTTGCCTTAACCTTCTGGAGTGCTGGGTTGACTGCAGGTATGCACCACCATGCCTAGGTTAAAAATATATTTTAAGAGAATTAGAACTCTATCACTCAAGTGCAGTTTTATTTTACATGTAATGTTTTGTCTGTTTACTTAGCAGATATTTATGACATGCCTACTCTTTGAACAGAACGAGGCTGGCAGTTTCTGTGTGCAGGGCTTTGGTCTTATTCCCTCACCCTGGTGCCTAGAGTTGTGCCTGGTGTGTCGAGGTGCTCAGTGGATATTGTTAAAGGAAGGACTTGGGGTCGGTGTTTATTAGGACTTGTACTAGCCCCCACTCCAACCAGAGGCGGAAGTACAAAACACCCACATTATTACAAGAATTTTTCTTAACCCATGCTGTGGTTGGGTCTTGAAGAGTGGGAGTGACAGACTTGACTCAGAGGATACTTTCTTTGTTCCAGTGTCTGGGGGAAAAGATCCAGGCTCAGCATGTTGTATGGCCTTTATGAGAAAATTCTCTGTACATGGTGTGAGCGTGAGTGTGTGTGTGTGTGTATGGATATATCTAGATGTGTACTTTCAGAGGGCTTTTTTTATGTTGGAGATTGAACCCAGGGCTTCATGCATGCTAGGCAAGCACTCTACCACTGCGCTGCATTCCCAGCCCTTAGGTATGTACTTTCAAGCATCCTTTCACATGTGTGATGGCTGAGAGCTTGTGTCAACTTGAGAAGTTTGGTCAAGACAAGTTTAGGTAAATCAGCTGAGCAATTCCACAGCCTAGGGCGTGGGAGATCCGTCCTAGGGCTGCTCCTCGCCTGACCCTTATAAAGGGGAAATGAGGAAGGATGCGGCAGCTTCTGTTCCTTTGGAGGAGCTCCTGTCTTCACCTTCCAGCCTTTCAGCGTAGACTATTCAGCCTTCGGATACAGACCATCGGCCTCCTGATACAGACCCCCACAGGACACTGCAGTGAGCTCCAGGCCTTCCACTGAATCCTTCCAGTGTCCAGTGTGCAGACAGACTCTCATCCGGCCTCATCCGACCCCAAGGGTGGCCATTGTAAGCCAGTCTCGTAAATTCTCATGTATGGCTAGATGTCTTGTGCTATATCTGTTTCTGTAGTAAATGCTGATGATGCAACACGTGCATTCATTCTCTGAATGCAAATGTGCTTCCATTTGGCCTGCTGAAACCTGTTAAGTAATTTCTACCCTCCCTTGCCCAATCTGTCCCATCAGTCTGAACACCCTCAGAACACAGTGACTTCACAGCGAAGTGTCTCAAGCTGAAGCTTGGCAGAAGTGGGCTTTCCAGTCTGAAAAGGTAATTCTCAATCCGAAAAGATAATTTTCTCTTTAAGGTTTAAGATTAAAAAATAGTTGGAGCTCAGGGACAAAGTCTGTCCTATAAGAAAATGACTTCTTTCCTCGTCAACAGTGAGTAAAGAGTAGGAGTCAGCTGGCAGTGTATGGTGGGCGAGTTCAGAGGGACTCAGCCCCAAGCTCATGGGGTCAAGGCACACATTTAGGTTTTGTCTGGGAAACCCTGCTTCATCATCATCTAGGACATCTTAGGTAGCAGGTGGAAGGTGCATCATGGACCGAAATTTCTGTTGACCTCATCTGTGTGCCTGTAAGGCCCTGTTATTTTTGTGCAAAAGAACTGAAGTAGCTTGCAGTGTTTCTTTGTTAGATCAGTACTGTGTCATTTTAGGGCTAAATCCACAAACAGAACTGTCGCCAGTCCTAGTTGGCAAAATGATCTGACAGCTACTGCAGTAGTGTTACTGATACTTTTAAAAAAGTTTTATGTGTTTTTATCAGACTAATGTACATACATAGTTTTAAAACTGTTTATGTAGACTTTTTGATGAAACGCAATTATCTTCTGCTCTGCTCCTCCCCACCAACAAAGGGTGACCTTTAAAAAAAACCACTTCCCTTTTCAAGTGATTGCCTCAGTATTACCTTATTATCTCTAAGCGATATTCATTTCCTATTAGCTATTAATCCACTTTTAGTGTTGACTGTTGACAACTGCAAAAGATTGCCAGAAAAACTCGTTGAACAATCAAAGCTAAGCCTTTTAGATGCCTGCAGTAGGGAGACCGCCATCACAGGCTCAGTGGGATCTGAGGGGGAGGAGGTCAGGGAGAGTGATTAGCGGACTATCTGAAGGAACTGTTCAGAGATTCCAAGGAAGGGCAAGCGTGGTAAAACTTTGAAATACTTTAATCCCATAAAATTATTTCCCAGGTTTTATAGAGTGGGTGTAAAATGTATTTGTATATTACTTATATTTTGCTGTATTGGGCATGAAGAATGAATATGTCCAACAACCATTTGAGGAGTTTAGGGTGACTTTAAGCCAGTTTTGTAAGGCAGAGACTAATCAGAATTAGGCTGCATTTATGGCACACTTACATGGATTAGTAGGGAAAAAAGGTGAAATTTTGAAGCGAAGTTTGATGTTAACCTTGATATGTAAAGTACTCAGACAGTGCATAGTCTTCCAGGAGTCGTTAATCTTTGAAGCAAGCCACTGTTATTTGCAATTTGGTCCCAGTACTGGTTAGGATGGAAAGGGAGAACAGAGTTGGTCTCAGTTCTTGGAACAGTGTTAAGTAATTTCTTGCTATGATCATTAAGAGTAAATTTAATTTTATATCACTCTCCTCCCTCAAAGCTAGTATTGATGCTATTGTACATGGAATTAGTTTCTTAAGTTTGATCTTGTGTTGCTCATTACTAGCATCTAGAAATACAATTGTTCTTTTTCTGTGTGTATTGATCTTTTATCCTACAACCTTACTACGCTGGCTTATGGATCCTCATAGCTTTTTGTGTGGTCACTACCCACAAGCTCTGGGCCTGAGCCCAGGTCTAGCTTCTGCCCTTCGCTCCCCATGTTTGTGCCGCCATGTAGCCCAGCAAGCTTTTAGCTTTCAGGCTGGATGACTGTTCACAGATGTTGGCTGCAGGGCCTTGGGTAGGATTTGGATTTATTTCTAATTGCTAAATGTTTCAACATATTATGCAGCCACTGTGTCTTTCCCTGGACTCCTCTTACAAAACATGTGGGCTTCTTTTCTATCTATAAGTCAACTGCTTCATCATCCCCATCACTACTTGCTTGTTTCTAGTCTAACGTGTCTTATTCTATTATTTAGATACTCGTTTTAGGAGGTTTATGACGTTATTCCTTTATGACACTCTGTTATCAGGGACAGGTTACTGAAATGAAGCTGAATGACTATTTGTTAGGCACAATATGAGGCAAATGTGATTAAACTAAGAATATGTCTGTTTGGGATAATGGTGGTGGGAAATCATGATCATAGAAGCTATAACCCCTGTCAGAAATGAAAGATAAACTTTATTCCTAAAATCTTAATTCAGGAGAAAGCCAGGCTTTTTTCCAAAACAATTTCTCCTCTTTCCTATCCATTTTATTTTTCTCTTTTTATTATTTTTATGATCTATTAAATCGAACCATTTGCTTGCAGAGTGCTAGTTAAGACAATTCCTTAGCATTTGCTGAATGGTTTGGCAGGCTGGATGTCCTAGAGCTAAACTGTAAAATCCCATTAAGACCTAGCTAGTCGCATAAAAATAAAAGATGCTGTGGGGTCTATTCCGTGCCACGTTCTGGTGAGGGCTCATCACATTACAATAACAAACACCAAGACGAAGTGACTACTGTGTAATGGAATATGATGGAGGGAGACGAGTCTACTAGAGATGCAGCCAACTGCATTTCATTAAATCCCATGTCCACATTAGTTCCCCGATGGCCATGTAAAAGGAAAACATGTTCACCCTGACTGTTCACACAGCACAGCTGTTACCCTAACACACAGGATTTTAACCTCTTCCCCTCTCTCCTTGGTCTTCATGATTCTCGCCACGCGGTGAGTATGTCCAAAGTTCTCTGTGGCCCAAGTGAAGCAGAAACAGGCTCACATGGAATAAATATCTTGCTCCATCACCAGCTAATGGAGTAGAACTGGAATACAGACTTCAAGTCCAGGAGACTCGAGAGTCCGTGCGCTTCTACCTATGCCAAAGGTCTTGGAAGTGCCTGCAAGGTCAGATCTGCCCAACTGTCAGTTCCGTATAGCCTAAGAGCCAAGAATGACTATTCAAAGTTGAAAAAAATCAGAGGAATAAACTTGAAATTATATGAAATTAATAGATTAAAGTTTTAGTGTCTATGTAGAAAATTTTATTGGAATGCAGCCATATACATTCATTTATGTGTTGTCCGCAGCAACTTTTGCAGTAAAATGGCAGGATTAAATTACAACCATGATTATATGCCTGCAGGGCCTCAAACGTTTACTGTCTAGAATTTAGACCTTTATAGAAAAAGTTCATTAACCTCTAATCTATGCCATGCTTCTTAAGCCAAATCAAACTTAAATTTTCAGCCAAAGGCTGGGGCCCAAAGATATGCATATTTTAAAATAAATCCCAAATATAATTTTGAATATTTTCTAAAATAATTGTTACTGTCTTGCAGCATGATTGTGTGCTTCTTCTCTTCAATCAATCCTTGAGGCTGGGACCATGCTGAAATATCTTGGAATAAAGGAATGAGGGCAGAGTTCATTATTAATTTCTTGGACATATACTCCTGGTTTGTCTATTATATGCCAGGTGCTCTTCAGTGATAAAACAGAAAACCTACAGCCTGGGGGAAGGCAAGGAAAAAGCCAAGATAAAGCTACAGAAGAGCCCACATTAATGGACTAGAATAATACTTAGGATGCATAATGGTAACTCACAAGACCTTTCAAATTTCAAAGAATAATTTTTTTCTACTATAATATTATATATATCTTACAGAATTTGAGAGTTTACGCATTGGTACTGGGAAATTAAACTATAATGTATAGATATCATTGGAATTTGGGGACTAGATAGCAGGGTGTTAATTATATTTAGAATGAAATGAGGAATTAGTGTGAATCCATAGGACTCTTGTAATAGCTGTTGTCTGACTAATATAAAATGAACAAATGGGTAAGGCCTATAATCCCAGCACTTGGGAGGCTGAGGCAGGAGAATCACCATGAGTTCAAGGCCAGCCTGGGCTGCACAGAAGTTCATGGCTAGCTTTAGACCATGTCTCAAAAACAACAAACAAACTAAAGATGGATGTCATTATGCCACAAAACCGGTTAGAGCCCATTTAACTTCAGTAGGAAGTTTCCAGAGGTGAATTTTGGCACCTAGTATCATTATAATATGTACAGTGCTGTATTGAATAAATCTAATGAATTTTAAAGTATTTTTCCACATTGGACTCAATTCCAGTTTTCTTGGAACTGTTTAAAGATCTTTTTGTCAATATTAGGTAGCATATTAGAATGTGAAAATAAATTTTCAATTATAACATTGCCTCCATCCACTGGCCATGGAAGAAGCAACTCTTATTGCATCGCCAAAGCAGGGTCAATTTTTGAGAAACATTAGTACATTCCATAAAGAGCAGAAAGTAGAGAATTATAGTGATACTAAGATAAAACAGAAAATCTACTCTTCTTTACATTTATATATTAGTTACCTGTAGTTATAAAACAAATCACCTCATTTAACAGCTTAAAACAACACATATTTGTTATCTTCTCGTTGCAGTGTGCTGGGAATCTAGGCATAGATTGGATGGGGCTCTGCCCCGAGATCTCTTACAAGGTGACATGGCTGAGCCTGCAGCCATCTGTCGGCCCAACTGGGGTGGGGGTGGGGTGAGGATCACTTCCAAGCCCACTCACATGGTCGTTGGAAGGATACAGCCCCTAACAGGCCATTGGATGAGGGTCTCACTTCATCACTGGGTGTATCCCAGAGGCTTCCCTCCGTTCTCCGACACACGACCTTTTCATAGTGCAGCTATAAACACAGAAGCCAGTTTCTGCCACAATGAGCAGCTGAGACAGCAATAGGGGGCTAGATGGATCTGAGTCATTTCACATCCTAGTCCCAGAAGTGACATTCCTTTAGTTTTTCTGTCTTCTGTTCATTAGAAGTGAGCCACTAGGCTTAGCCTGCCTTCATGAACTAAGTAAATTATAAAACATAATACAAACATAAAAATCCAAACATTAGAGAAGAATCATTTATAGGCATCATATTTGTGGAGTGCCTACTATTTTATGTGGGATATGATAATGTTCAAAACAAGCAAACTCCCTGCCTTCATGTAGTGTACTTTCTGGAGGAAATGAACCATTTAGAAAATGTATTATAGTGCCTGGAACACAAGAAGGCTCTCCAAAGATGTCAGTTAGTTTTATTTTTGCAAGGCAGGCATCTTGTCACAGAAATAGAGCTAAGCTTCCCAGTCGGTGACATCTCTAATCCTACTGTAGGCAAATATGATTCGCTTAACCAGAGCAGAGATGGCCTTTCCTTCAACTTATGCTTGAAAGAGTCAATTCATAATAGTCTGCAACTACATACTTGTAACTGCCTCTTTTACATTTGTATTTTCAAAGTGGCCTTTGCAAAGAGGAAAAAACAAAAAACCTAAAGAGTTTAATCCTTGGGGCCTTCCTGGAGAGACCTGCCGACCGCCAGTTCCTGTGTAGCCCACACGCCAAGTTGACCCAGTGTCTTCCAGCCCAGAATTATTTTAATTGCTTTCTTTTCCAGATGCATCCTTTGAGTCTCTCAAGTGCTCTTTAAAAAAATGACTTCTTGAACTATAAACAAAATTTCAAATGTGTGCCTGGCTATGCCAGTATTCTGGGGTTACTTTTGCCAATTAATATTCCGTACCTCAAAAGCTGTCTCAAGATTTGAATCGACTTTTGTCACCTCCATCTCATTCAAGTACTGTGCTGCCCATATTTGTTCCTTACTCATAAACTGCACACACTCCACTTCCCCTGCCTCACCATTCAGCGTTTAGCTATATCTCAGACTTTGTTTTAAATAACAATCAAAGGATAATTTGTTGTACTGGTACTTGTATGGTCAGCTGTAGTCTAATTAAGAAAAACCTGTCAAAGAAGTTCCTCTCTTGAGGAATATACATACCTCATGTGTCTTGTGCATAAACTCCTTCATATGGCGTAGGACTAATCCTCCAACCCTTTGAAAGATGTTTACTAACAAATGTGAATTATGAGATATTTTATGGAAATACTGATTTTTGTCTTCTTAGTTTTAGAAATAGGTTTCCAAAATAGAGGCTGAGAATTTTGATGAACACAGTAATTCTTTATTAAAAGGGATTCCTTGAAAACAATCTTTCAAGTACTTTTTTCTCCTCTTATTTCTTGGTAATTTCACAGATTCTGCTGACTGAAATTTTGTCCCAGCCCCTTTCCAATTATCAGATTTCCTGTGAGTAGCTACCATGTTAGTATCATGAGTGCAGTGGGAATATCCTCTTGAAGCCTGTTGACCTTCTCTGTGGATTCTTCTATTCATGGGATCTGTTTGTAGTAGTATTGGGTTTTCCATGTTCAAACAACATTTTTGTCATGCATTTTTTTCCAGTGCTGGACTTGGAACCTAGGGCAACATGCGTGCTAGGCAAGCACTCAGCACTGAGCCACGCCCAACCCCTGGTAGGCTTTTTGTAAATTGATATATCTCTCCAAAAGTGAAAGGGCAGCTAACTTCTATTGATATCACCTAAGTGCATGGAAACTATTTGTAAGCTGTGGCTTTAAGGCAAGCAAACACATCACAAAGCCGCGTGAAGAAGATTCTGGAGGGAAGCACCCCTAGTATCTGTGGAGTTGTTTTTCCCCTCAGTTGTCAGAACACTGGATTCGAAAGATAGTACAGGAGTTACAGGAACAAATATTTGGGGTTTATCTGTAGTGGTTTATATCCAGATGTCCCCCAAAGCCTCGTGCTCATACCAAGGTTTGGGGGGCACGATAGCTAAATGTGAAGGTGAGAGGTGTAGCCTGGTTGGAAGAGACGAGTCTCTGGGGACGTGACCTGGTAGGCAGTCTGTCACGGCTGGGTCTGGATGTCCCCACAGCCTCATGCCGTCATCGGGGCTTTGTCAGAGGTGGCTGTATGTAGTGTGTGACCCTGGGATTGATTCATGCTGCAATGCTAGGCTCAAGAGCACCAGGATTAAGGGTGCGGTTGCTACCCACCCTAAGTAGTCTAGATAAAATAAAAGGGGCAGAAAGATGCTATTATTCTCCTTTTGTTGCTTTGCTACATTTGGCCCGCTGTAAACTGTGGCCCCTTTGCCATGTGCCACTCTGCCTTGGAACCAGCTGTTTATAAACTGAAAACTCTGAAAATTGTGAGCTAAATAAACCTTTCCTCCTTTAACTTTGGGTGTCAAGTATTTTGTTTCAGCAATGAGAGAAGTAACTAAGACGCTGTCTCTCCCTCTTTGGTTCCTCCCTTTGCTCTCTGTTTGCTGGCTGCTATGATGTGAGCAGTTTTTCCTCCACTGTGCCCCTTCTGGTGTGGCTGGCATCTTGCCTTCGATCCGTGAACACGAGCCAAAATAAACCTCTTCTCCTTTAAATTGTGGGTTTTGGGTTTTGTGTGCCAGTGATGAGACAGTGACTAAGACATCTTTTTGTTTTTGGTTTTTTGAGAGAGTCTTGCTATGTAGTTTAGGCTGGCCTTGAAATCACTGTGTAGCCCAGGCTGGCCTCAAACTCTTGACAGTCCTCCTGGCTCAGCCTCTCAAGTGCTAGGATTACAGGCATGACCTACCACGTCTGGCTAAGACATTATTTTTTAAGGAGGTTGTTATAGTTAGAGAGAGTAGATGGATTTTTACGGAAACTACCTAGATGTTTAGGGTCTGGCGGGATCTCTTCCTATTACACACACACACACACACACACACACACACACACACACACACTAATGTCCCGTAGCCTTGACATATTTACCGTGATCTTGCTGTTATCCTATATTTCTGCTAGGGCTTTCTTATTTCAAACTATAATGCTGCTGAAATAACTTCATTCATGTGCTTCTCATCTGTCTGTCTTTCAGACTTACGCCTTAACTCCCTCCCGTATTCTGCTCAGTATCCAAGATGCTGATCTCTACAAATGACATTTCCAAGGCATGTTTGTCAAGTGACCTCTGTCTGGGTTTGGCCACTGGGAGGCACAGGAAGGGTCCTGGAGGAGAGAGGAGGAAAGAAGCCAGGATGTTTAATTCTCTTAGCACACATTTGCAGTACATAGTGATTACAGTTACCATAGGGGAGTTGGTGCACATCTTTTTTCTTTCTTTTTTTCATCCCCTATCCTGGCCATCCCTCCCTGCTCCTTCCAACTCTTGGTCCTCTTCCTATTTGTAAAAGCTCTGTGTTCATCATTGTTTTCCTTTCAATTCTTTTTAAATCCCTTTTCCCTCTTCTCCCTCCCCACTTCTTCCACCTTTTGTTCCCCCTTCCATTTGCAAAAGAGCTCCCTCCTTTCTATTTATCTACTATTTTGCACTTTCTCTGTCTATACATGTATACATATTTATATATTACATATACATATATATTATATATACATATACATGCCATATATTTTATATATATATTTAAGTTTCTCATATATATGAAACAATGCAGTATTTAAGCTTGTGTGTCTGACTTATGTTGCTTAATATTATGGTCTCAAGTTGCATCCATTTACCTACAAATGCTTCAAGTTTAACTTTCTTTATGGAAGACAGTAGTACTTCATTGTGTATAAATACCACATTCTCATTATCCATTCATCTGTTGGTGTACATATAGGCCATTTTCAAGACCTAGCTGCTATAAGTTGTGCTGTTATAAACATGAGTCTGCACATGTCACTGTAATATGATGTCTTTAACTCTTTCAGGAAGATACCTACAAGGGGAATAGCTGGGTGAAATGGAATCTATATTTGTAAATTTTTGATCCAATTTCTTACCCAGGAGCTCCAGCTTCTGAGCTTGGTTAACATCATCTGTGTACTCCTGGTCTCAAAAATGTGAAAGAACTGAATGCTGTGGGCCAAACCTGAAAATTGGCCTTGGCCTAATTCCTACTTCCTTTCTCCTCCACAGATTAGGTAGTCAAACAGATTTGACTAAGATTGTAGACCCTGGATGGCACAGGCCCTGGAGACAGCTACATTTTGTATCCTTCTTCCTTGTTCCCTTTCTGTGCATGGCTCCACCACGAGACAATCGCACAATTGTATGTTCCACCTAGGCCATGTAGGGCATGTAGCACGAGTTATCCCATCTTCTCTTGCTGTTTGTCTTACAGTATAAATAAAGAGTGTGGTGAACACCAGGCAGCCATTAACTCCTGACAAGCTATGGTTCCACCTTGAAAGTTCCAGCTTTCAAGAATGGTCTTCATTTCTTTGTTTTTTTCTTCATCTTCCACCACTCTCCCTGGCTTCAGACCCTAGGCTGTATGGGTCACAGCATCTGAAACCATATGGAATGTGTTCTTTTGAAACAGTTAATTCTGTACAAATTGAAGTTTCATAGTTTCAAGAAAATGGAAGAATGAAGTCATGAAGCAAAAGGAGGAAGTTACGAGAGTTTTTATTGGAAATGAGAAGAAGAGAAAGAGGAAGAAAGAGGAGAAGGAGAAAAAGAAGAAAAAGAGGGAAAGGTTCTTGGTTTCTCTAGGATGGGAATCCAAAAAATAGAATTTCTGCATGGCTCAGAACTTTTTGTGGCTAAGTGGAACTCAGGAATTGCTCAGTTGTTTAGTGGCCACCTATCACAGGTGACTGTATGAATTTAAAATGACCAGTTGGAACTACAGCTCTTTAACTCAGCTACTCAGCTTATAGAGTTTAAAGGAAACTTGGATTTTAAGAAAAACTCATTTTGCAGTTTAAATTCTTGAAAACTCAGGAGCTTAATAGGGAAGGCCTGCAACTTCCTTTAGTAGGGAATGGGCTACAGCCCATGTTGACTGAGGAAGTTATTTCTTGGTCTAAAGTCTTAGTACGCTATTCTTATTTTAATTCTTATGCATATTGCTGATCAATCTCCCAAGTCTTATCTCAGGGCCTTTTCCTGACTAGCTGCCTTATTCATAAGCTAAATAAATAAACTATTTTCTTTATACTCTGACCACAATGGAAAAAGACTAGAAGGCAGTATCAGAAAGATAATGGAAAAAAATCACCTAACAGTTAGAAACTAAGCAACTAAGTAATACATGGGTCAAAGAAGATGTCTCAAGGGAAGTAAAAAACATAGAATCCAATGAAAATACAACATACCTGAATTCATGGAATAAAGAAAATGCAATGATGAGATGAAATTTATAGCACTAATCCTTATATTAGAAAAAAGAAAAGGTCAAATGATAGCACCAAGATGACATAAATAGTGGTGGCAAACCTATGGGATGCATGCTGCGGTGAGCTCTTTGTATCATTGAAAGCTCTAAAAGGTTCGCCATCACTGGCATAGGAGATCCCAGGCTTCACTCTCTTCTATAGAAATCAACTAGTAACTATCCACAGATAAAAATACCTGAGGAAAACCCAAAACATGGGAATAATCCTGAGTTACTAGTGCATTTCACAGAACTGAATAAAAATCTACACTGTGCATAGGACAGTTTCACTTTGCATTACCCTCATCTCCCTCTGGTTAGCAGAGTGATACACTGAAAGGGTTCCTTAGGGTGTACACTTTCAGAATGGAAAAAGAGATCCGGGGAGGTGGACACCTAGCTTCTCTAGCATTTTGAGATGCTTCCCAGGAAGCCCATTCCATCCTCACCTCACTGAGTATAGCAGCTGGTCCATCCATCCTGACCCACTTAACCCCCTGGCTCCTTCTGTAACCTTGTCCAAATGCTGAACTCAAAGAATAATACATTCTGTCTAGGTAAAAACATACCATGGTCCAGCAGGATCAGAGGTGATACTGTTATCAGGTAACTCTTTTTAAAAGTGGCTCACCAGGGCTGGGGATTTGGCTCAGTGGTTTCACCGCCTGCTGCGCAAGCGCAAGGACCTGAGTTCAATCCCTGGTACCAAACAATAAATAAATAAAATTTAAAAAAATAAAAGTGGCTCACCAAATAAACATTACTGTGTTCTGGGTTGCTCGCCTCTCCTTCTGGAGTTGGATTCCAGGTTCCTCTTGAATCAAACAAAGAATTGACCAAAATGGGCAAAAAGCAGTAGCAAAGTTTATTTGAAAATGTACAAGTGAAGAAGAAAGGGAGAAGTAAGAAGTAAGGGAGAAGAAACTGGTTCTACAGAGCAAGCTTGAACCAGAAACTGCTTCTACAGAGGAAAAAACAAGATAAAAGAATACCTTGGAGAAAGCAGGGCAGGCTATCGTGAGGAAATCCACAATAGCAAGCTCTTCTTGGCATCTGTGTCCTTTCACACTGTCTAAATCTCAAGGAAACTCATGAGAACTTTTACCTGGGGGTCCTAAGGGGTGGGGCTGGGATCCCACACCTCAGGCTGACATTAGGTCTACACCATCCTATTGAAAACCTTCTTGAGTTCTCACAAGAAGTCCATGTACAGAGCTTTGAGAACTGTTCTGCACATGTGTTCTGGGATCTTGTAATTAATGCCTACCTCCCCAGTCAGCTTTGCTGTGCCCTAATCTATGTCAATACCAGTGTCCATATACTGTACTAACTCAAGCTGATAGCAGAGGTCAGCCAATGGTCTTGGCAGGTAGCAAAGCCGAGCCAGTTGCCCTACCCAAATTAAGAGAAAAAGTAGCTGCCAAGCCACCTGGAGATGCTGGAAACAAGCTGTGTCTGCCTGTGATCATTAGCAGCTGGCCAATCCAGAATCATAGGCTAGACCAGTTGTGTTAGTCACCTTTCAGTCACTATAATGAAGTAACTAAATTTTAACTTAAAATGAGAAAATTTAATTTGGCTTATAGTTTTAGCCATGGTCCATGGTCAATTGACCCTATTTCTTTAGGCCTGTGGCAAAACAGAACATTATGGTGGGAGCACATGGCAGGAAAAACAGAACAGAACAGAACAAAACAGTTACATCATGAGCTAGGAGGTAAAGAGGAAGAGGCTAGGATGTCACAGTCTCTTTGGAGGGCATGCCTCCAGTGACCACAGGACCTTCCACTAGGTCCACTTCCCAGAGGTTCCACACTTTTCAACAGTATCACCCTCAGGACAAAGGTCTTAACACACAGACCCTTGGGAGACATTCACAATCCAAAATGTAGCACTAGGGAAGCTCTTTCTAAGCCAAAGAATTTCAGTAAAAGCCAGAAATTGTGACTGTCCCCACAAACAAATGTGTAACTCATGATAAACAGACACAAGAACTATAAATATTCAGGAAATCCAGAACCCCCAAAGAAACTTAACAGCACTTCTACAATGGACCCTAAAGAAAGGAAGATCTATGCAATGACAGAAAAAAAGTTCAGAATAATTGAATGCACCATTCTCAGTATTTGATTATCCAGACATAAAATTAGTAAACAAACATTAGATTTAAACAAAAGTGTAGACCAGATGGACTAACACACATGTAAAGAACATTGCAAAAGACTACACATTCTTTTTTCTTTTCTTTCTTTTTTTTTTTTTGCTTTGCTACTGGGGATCGAAATCAGGACCTTGAGCTTTGGAGGCAGGCATGGTACCACTGAGCTAAATCCCCTGCCCAAGACTACACATTCTTAAGTGCATACAGAGCATTCTCCAGGATAGATTATATGTTACACAAGAAATAAATTTAATCAAGATGGAAACCTTACCAATTATCTTTTCTAACCATAATGATGAGAAACTAGACATCAACGATCGGAGCAATTTTAGAAAATTTGCAAATACTTGGAAATTAAGCAACATGGGCTGGAACAACCACTGAGTCAATGAAGGAATTAAAGGAGACATTTAAAAAAAAAACTCAAGACAAATGAAAATGGGAACAAAACAACCCAAAATTTAAGGGCCTTGGCAAAGCAATTGTAAAAGAAAAGTTTAGGGCAATAAGTACCCACTTAAATAAGTACCCAGCAAAAAAAGAAGAAAGATCACAAATAATTTAATGTTACATGTCAAGGAAATAGAAAAATGAGAACAAAGTCCCATGTTAGCAGAACAAAAGAAATAACAAAGATCAAAGAAGAATAAAGAAAATAGAGACTAGAAGAACAACAAAGAGATCAACAAAATTGAGTTAGTTTTTGAGAATATAAACAAAATCAACAAAAACTTCATTTGGACCAGCAGTGGCAAACCTATGGCACTCATGCTACAGCCAGCTGTTTGTTATCACTGAAAGCTTGAAAGTGGTTGCCATCACTGATCTGGACTGTCTTCGTTATTTTTTCCATTGCTGAGACAAAATACCCAAGATCCAAAGTTAAAGGAGGGAAGGTTTATTTTAGCATATAATTTGTAGAATTTCAGTTCATAATTGACTGCTCCAAGTCAGGGTGTCATGGCAGAGGGGCATTACAGAGCAGAAGATAAGCACCAACAGTAGCAGCAACAAGGGACAAAATCACAGGTCTTTTTGTTAGTTATAACTTACCCAGGTTACCTGCCCTTAGGGTGGGTACTACTCACACCCTTAATCCTAGCATCACACACTGAATCAATCCTAGCATCAAATCCTTGATCCCAGTAGCACAAACCCTAGGTTCAGCCACCTCAGAAAAGCCCCACCTATGACTGCATGAGGGCTTGGGGAGACATCTAGACACAAGCTATAACATAGACTAACAAGAAAAACAGAGAAAAGACTCAAATAAAATCAGAAGTGAATGTAGAGACACTACAAATGACATCACAGGGTTAGAAAATGTCATGAGGCTATTATGAAGAATTATATGTCAAAACTGGAAAACCTAGAAGATATGGATCAAGAAATAGTGAATTCCCTTTAATGATGAAAACTTAAAGCCAGGCAAGATGGCATACACATAAAATTCCAGCTACTTGGGAGGCTGAAATAGAAGGATTGTGAGTTTGAGGCCAGCCTGGGGAACAAAGTGAGACCCTATCTCAAATATAAAAATGAAAGACTTCAACAAATTCCCCATTACATTTTTTTTTGTTCAAACACGTGTGCACGAGCACACACACATACACATGCATGGATGCACATAATTTCAATATAGAAGGAACATACCTCAACACAATGTGGAATAAATAATAAGCCCACAGCTAACATTATACATGATGAAAAGTTGGAATACTTTTTATTTGGTACCAGGGATCAAACTCGGGACCTTGTGCTTGCCAGACAGGTGTGGTGCCACTGAGCTAAATCCCTGGCCCTGGAACACTTTTTTCTAAACTCCAGAACAAGAGAGAGATGCCCATATGATGCTATAAGCATCATACTACCTGCTTTTTAACTGTAATACAAAACAGTAGTAATTCAAGTGCATGAAACTGGGATAAAAAAGACACATTGGCCAGTGGAATAGAATAGAGAAATCAGAGATGAACTCATGCACCTATAGTCAATTGATTTTCAACAAAGGTGCCAAGAATATACAATTGAATTGAGACAGTTTCTTCAATAAATGGTGTTGGAAAACCTATATGTATACACAAAAGAATGAAATTTGACCTTTATCTCACACCATGCAAAAATCAACTCAAAATGATTTAAAGACTTATACATAAAACCTGAAGACTGTAACACTGTTAAAAGAGAAGAGGGAAAAATAAATCTATATGTTATTGTTCTGGGCAATTTTTTGATATGACCCCAAAATCCCAAGTAACAACAACAACAAAAAAACGAGGATTATTTCAAAATAAAAAGCTTCTGCCTGACAAAGGAAATAATAAAGAGATGACCTATGGAATGGTGAGAAAATATTTGCAAGGTACATGTCTAAGGATTCATTTCTAAAATTCACAAGTAACTGAATTGGTTCTATAGAAGGAAAACCTGAATAAAGGATCTGAATAGATGTTTCTCAAACGAAGAAGTGAATGGGTAACAGACACATGAAAAAATGTTTGATGTTACTAATTCAGATGGGAGATTAGGGTGTGGCAAAGCTGGCTGGGGAAGTAAGTGTACCTGTGAATTACAAGGTTCCAGTACACAGGACTGCAGAACAGTTCCCAAAACCCTGCATGTAGAATTCTTGTGAGAACTCGAGTAGGTTTTCAATAGGATGGCCTAGTCCTGACGTCAGCCTGAGGCATGGGATCCTGGCATCACCTCTCAGGACCCACATGTAGAAGTTCTTGTGGGTTTCCTCAAGATGTAGACAGCATAAAAAGACAGATGACAGGAAGAGCTTGCTATCAAGGCTTTCCTCATGGTAGCACTGTCTGTGTCCTCCAGGGTATATGTCTGTCTTGCTTTTTCCTCTTTTACTCAATGCAAGCTCACTCTGCAGAGCCAATTTCCCCCTCACTCTTCACTTTTTATTTTTCAAATAAACTTTGCTACTGTTTTTTGCTTGTTTTGTCCAATTCTTTGCTTGAGACAAGAACCTAGAATCCAACTCCAGAAGGGGACGCAAGCACCACAAAACCCAGTAATGTTTATTTAGTAAGCCACTTTTAGAAGGAGCTACCCAGTAACATATCATTAGGGCAAAGCAAATTAAAACCACTACGATATATCACCTCACACCTATTCAAATAGCTATTATAAAAATATTAGATATAACAAATGTTGGTAGGGATTTGGAGAAAAGAAAACCCTTTGGTGAGAGTATAGTTTAGCAATTATCAAAAACAGTATGGATGTTTCTCAAAAAACTAAAAATAGAATTATGATATTCATACAGGTTGCAATTGGGGCTGGAAGACCACTCCTCTTCCACCCGCCTGAATTTGGGCAACACTCCAGGGCCATTTCTCCTTTCTGTTGTCTTCAGAGGAGTAGAAATAAAATAACAAAGGTCCAGAAAATCCCTATAGCTCCAAGCCAGAGCTCAAGTCTGCTAGATCTCAGGGCCTGTCCTTAAGTAGCCTTTCCTCCACTCAAACCTCATTAGAGGTTCATACATATAGACTGCACCTCATGCATGTAATTGAATCAGAATGAACTCTAGAAGAGACATGAATGTTGGAAGCCTCTGAAGATGACTCAGCACCTTGTCAGTCTTATCCAGACACCAGAGAGAGACATCCAGGGTGGAGTGCACTTCTTTTACATTCTGAAAGCCAGTTTTTTTCTGTGCTGCTTTTTATTCCCTGTTGTCCAAACACCACTTTTCTCTTGGTGCTACCTTTTTGTTTCTCATGACACTGACCTGTCCTGAGCATGATTTCCCATCATCTTTAATACATGTAGCTGCTTTTTCTTTCATTATTGGATGTACATTTGCTATTCTTTGCTTCCTGTATACAAGATCCTGGAATCTATTGGTTGGATTCACCAAGCAGCATCAATATGACCCAGCAATTTCACTTTTGAGTATTTACTCATAAGATTTGTAATCAAGGCAGATTGGTGGCACAGGCCTATAGTCACAGCACTCTGGGAGGCTGAGGTAGGAGAATTCCAAATTGAGACCCCACCTGGGCAGTTTAGCAACTTAGGGAAACCCTGTATCAAAATGAAAAAAATTTTTAAAAGAGCTAGGGATATAAGTCAGTGCAAAGTTCATATCCCTGGCTAAAAAGGAAAAAGAAGAGAAAGAGGAGGAGGAGGAGGAGGAAGAGGAAGAAGAAGAGGATGAAAAAGGGGGAGCAACGAAGCAGGGAAAAAGATTTGTAATTAGTGTGTTGAAGAAATGTCTGCACACTCACCCATATTCACTAAAGCATTGCTCACAATACCAATGCCTAAGTGGAAGAAACCGTATTCAAAGAGGTAATATTAGAAAACTTCCCAAAGGTTGAGAAAAATAAAGGTACCAAGGTCGGGAAGGTCAAAGGTTGCAGATTTAATTCCATCAGATCAACTCCAAGGTAGAGTATAATCAAGATTCAAAGATTAAAGACAGAGAAGATTCTCAAGTCAGTCATAGAAAAGAAAAAAATAACACATAAGAGTATTCAATTTGCTAGCCAGCAGATTTCTCAGCGGAAACCTTAGTGGTTAGGAGAGAAGAGCAAGAGATTTTTATAGTACTGGAAAAAAACAACCCAAAACAACAACAAAAAAGCTACCCACCAAGAATAATTTATGCAGGCCAGGGATGTACCTCAGTGGCACAGTGCCTACCTGGTAAGTGCAAGATCCTGAGTTTGATCCCTGGTACCAAAAAAAATAATAATAATTTCTGCAGCAAAGCTACCCTTTCAGTATGAAGTACCCTTTAGAGATGAAGAAGAGGTAAATACATTCCCAAAATAGAGCTGAGGCAATATAGCCCTTCCAGACCTGCACCCCAAGAAATGCTAAACAGGTGCTCTTCAAACTGGATAGGAAATTAATGAACAAGAGGAAAACACCAGAAGGTGTAACACTCAGCAATGGAAGTAACTACACAAATACAGAATATTCCAGTATTGTAGTGTGTGATCCACTTAGATCTTTAGTATGAAGACTAAGAAAACTCTATCAAAAATAATAATTACATTAATATAGAGAGGCAATACTAAGATGTACAATGGAACATCAAAAAGTTTAAATAGGAGGGATACCATGAAAATATTCTATTAGTAGTTTTTATTAATATATCTTCTCTAATTTTTCTTGGTTTCTAACTATGATCAGGTTAAATTGCTATCATTTTTAAAAATAGCTTGTTAAAATCAAAAGATGTTTTTGTAAGCCTCATGTTAACCACCAAGCAAAAATCTATTATAGGGAAAAAAGAAAATCATAGCAAGGAATCAAAACACAATAGCCAAGTTACCGAACCAACTTAAGTAACCATCAGTGGATAAATGGAAAAAGAAAATGCAGTGTATACACATTCTGTTATTTGTGACAACATGGATAAAGTTGAAAAATACTGCTAAGTGAAATAAACCAAATACAGAAAGACAAATATTGTATGTTCTCATTTATGGTATCAGTTGGACTCATAGAAGCAGAGAGTAGAATATTAGTGGCCAAAGGGTGGGTGGTGAGGGAGTGAGGAGATAAAAATCAAAGGGTATGTAGCCTCAATTAAATAGAATGAATATGTTTTATTTCTTTTTTATATTTCTGTTTTGATGCACAGCATGGTGAATATAGCCAATGCCAGTGCCACTAGGAGGGTGGATCGCAAATGTCTTCATGAATGATGTCAAATGTTTGAGGTGATGAATGAGTTGAATGGCTCGATTTTGTTATTTCACACTGTATTAAAAAACCATAACATCATATTGTTCCCATAAATATCATGGTTTAGATCTAAATGTCACCCAAAATTTCATGTGTCCAGTCGTGGGGCTTTTACAAGGTGATTGGATCATGAGGGTACTATGCTTATTGGTGGACTGATGCAATGATCTTTTCATAGTGGAACATATTCTTTCTGTTTGAGGCCATATACCTTTGTGCTGTTATGGCCGGGGCCCTGGTTAGAGGTGGGCCACTGCGGATATAACCTGGAGGGGTGTATTTTTGTTCCAGCCTTCTCTCTTCTCCCTCCTCCTCCTTCTCTTCTCATGGGATGTCAGCTTTCCTCTGCCATACTCTTCCACTATGTTAATTTTTACCTTAGAGCCAGCAAGCCATGGACTAAATCCCCTAGAACTGTGAGCCAAAGAAACCTGTCTTTCTTAAGCTGTGGTTGTTGAACTTTTTGTCTCAGAGATGGGAAAGGGACTAATACAGAAAATTGGCACTAAGATTGGGGCTGTTCCTATGACTATACCTGACCATGTGGTTCAAAAACCTTTGAAACTGGTTTGCTGCAGCAGTTTGGAAAGGTTTGGAGATACATGCTAGAGTAGCCTTAAAATGCTATAAGCAGAGATTGATGGTTGGAGCTCAGAAGACCACAATACTAATAGAGATGTGTACAGTAAAGGTCAGGCTCATAAAGTTTCAGATGGGGATGAGAGCTGTATTTAAAATTCGACTAGTGGTTACATTCTGGTGAAGCACTTGTCTGCATTTTGCCCATGCCCTAAGACATTGTATGAGACTGAGTTTAAAGTTGGCCAATTTGCTGGTAGAGAAAATTTCAAAATAGCCCAATATTCAGGTGATGGCCTTGTCACTGCTGGCTGCTTTTAGCAAGATTTACAGTGAGAATCAGGAGCAAGAATCAGAGTGAGAAAATAAAAAAATTTATAGTTTGGCCAGAGTGGAAGCTGTGTAACGTTGTATCCTCAGAAGGTATGGTTGCTAAGATAGCCTCATTAAAAAGAAGCCAAGTACTTTATTCTGGGACAATAGATAAGATGCCTTGAGGGCATCTCAGGAATTGCCCAGAACCCACCCATGGCAAGGTCCAAGGTGTACAAAGGTAAGTTACCTTAAAAGACTTTGCTTTGTTTGAGAAGAGGGGTTCAGGGTGCACTGGTAAATCAGGGAAACCTAGAGAAATGTATCCTGGTGTTCAGCCATGGAACCATTCACAGGCTACTGCAGCCGTGCTCATAAGGGATCAGGCTAGTGTCTAAGCTGGCAGCAGAGCTTGGTATTATCCATGTGGTACTGGCATGCAGAATGCAAGAATTATGGGGTCTTGAAGGGTTCTACTCAGATTTCAGAGAAAAGCCTCCCAGGCCAGAAAATATGCTTCTCAGAGGGTGATGTGTGAGGCTATGGGAATGAAGCCCAAAATGCAGTGAGTACCCTGAAAAACTAGAGATGCCAGGAACGTGGAATGTCTACTGAGGAAAGCAACAGACAATGAGCAGATTCAGGCTAAGGGAGGGGCCATGTGGGCTGCAGCTGGCCAGGTGATGGGGTGCACTGCCTAAGCCCCATGCAGTTTCTGTCTGCCTTGTGTGCTGGACATAGAGCTACAGGATTTAATGCTTGCTTTGCTGATTTCCAGTCTCTTTTCAGTCTGATTCTTCTCTGTTCCCCTCTTCCTCCCTTTTGGAATGAAAATGTTTACCCTGTGCCATGTATATTGGAGGTATATAACTTTCTTTTTGATTTTTATGGGCTTACATCTAGGAGTTTGCCTTGAGTCTCAAAGGAGACATTGGACTAGACTTTTGAACAATGCGGGAACTGTTAAGAGTCTGGTGATTCTTAGAGATGGATTTTCCATGATGAGGTGGACATGAGCCTTTTGGGGATCAGGGGGGAAATATTATGGTTTAGATCTAAAATATTCCCCCAAAGTCGCATGTGTTCAGAGGTGGCAGTTGAATCACGAGGGAAGTATACCCAACAGTGGATTGGTCCATTGCTGAGTTCATAGCTAACTGTGGGGCTTGGATGGAGGGGGTAGGTCCTTGGAGGGATGATCTAGAAGGATCTATTCTTATCTCAGGCTCCTCCTCTTTCTCTTTTCTGGCTGTCATGGGTTGAGCAGTTTACTCTTGCCATGCCCTTCTACTATGTCATTTCTTCCTCGGAGCCAGCCAGACACGAGCCTAAAATTGTGACCCAAATAAACCTCTCTTCCATAAGTATAGTCATTGGATATTTGTCCCAGTGATGCAAGAAAAAGCTATAATTTATCAACACACAATTTTTTAAAAAGGAAAAAAAGACAAAAGTCTCAAGGCAGTAATCTAAGCCTTCACTTTGAGAGCCTAGATTGGTGTTTGTTACAGAAACAAATCCAATGCCAGCTTGCAGGGATGCAGCCAGGGACTGAGTGGCTGCTCTCTTACAGTGCTATACATTGTCTGAATCCGTTAGGAAGGCAGAGGGCAAGAAGTCTTGTTCAGTAAGGCCTCTCTGAACATAGAATAGGATGGAGAAGGGTGGAAGGTGTGTATGGAGGAACTATGCAGCACTTTATTTCAAGGTTATTAAGTCGTTTCAACTGTGAGCCAGATATTTTCTAGAAAAAATGTCCCTGAACTACCTTAGAAATCTATTTGTAATGATCAGATTTGTAGGGATATGAGTTCAGATGTTTTATTTTGAAGAGCTTGAGTTATCTGAAAATAATTTCCTCACCCCATTCTATATATAATCAACAATCTATGAAGGAAATATTGCTAAACAATGCTAGATAGCAATTTGGATTAAGAGTCTCAAAAACATGTATTTGACTCTTGGCTGCACCCTTTTCTTATTGGGTGACCTTGGGCAAGTTACTTAACCCCTCTGAGTTTCTGTTTACTTGATTGCAAAATAGATGTGATAATATCTACTTCCTAGAATGGTTGTGTAGCTAAAAGAATTAAATGAAAATGCATGCAAAGGCACCTGCGTTCAATATGTTTTGATTGGATTTGAATCACAAATTCCAAATTAGTGGCTTCAAAATTCATGAGGCAAGGCCACAAGTTAGAATTAAGAGTGAATTTTTAAAAAGAGAAGAAAATCTGTGTTTAGACTCTTAATGTCATCTATCACTCAATCAACAATTATGATAATATGATCAGCAAACTGTTCTCTATTGATACATTTTCACCATGTTTTGATTATGAATATGAAATCTTACTAGGATTCAGCTCATATTAAGAATGCAATGAATTTCTTAATTATCTGATAACTTGTTTTTTTTAGGAAAAAAAGGCAAATCTTTTAGCATAGGTTGCTGTTTATATCAGAAGTTTGTATTTTACACATTCAGTCAAAGATGAGCATTATTTGTGACTATCAGCTATAAGGCAGCCTGAGGTACATCTTTCTGCAGCCCCTCACGAACAGGTTGCCATGGCAATGTTGACAATCACAAACTCTTAATAGAGATGAGTGAGGGTGTAGGAGAAATATAAGTATTGCAGGTAGAGATATGATTCAGGAATATTTTAATTTCTATGGTATTAGTGAGTTTCCTTTTTAGTTGCAAGATCAGATTTGATTATTACAAATGTTTATCAATTTTTATAATCTTTGTTTCTATTAATCATCCTTTTATTGGCATACTTGTCAAGAGCAAGCAAGCTGTACAATTCCAATAGGTAGGTGTATTTTATACGTAAGTATTACCCTGCTGGGTCAGAGCCATTATGCTCTTTGTTTCTTGCCTGTGACAAAAGCCTCTAGAATCATCAATTTCTCTTCCAGAGAAATTTTAACACAACCAAGAATGTGCTGCCACTAGATTGTTTTTAAACAAAGGAGTAGAGTGTAAGGAATCATCTACGTTTGAATGCTAAAAGTTTTAGCAGCAGAGTGTTTCCTCCTTCACACTCATATGCAAGAAATCTGGTGGAACCCACCATAAACGTGTATAGGCACCTTGGGAACAGGAGCCTCATTACTTCTGTTTGCCACCATCTCCCTGATGCCTAGAGCAGTGACCAGCACATTGGGTACATTAGAGCAGAGGTTAGTGCACTTTTTCTAAAAAGGACCAGGTAATAAATATTTTAAACTTTTCAAGTGATATGATCCCTGCACAACTCTGCTGGTGTAGCAAAGACAGGCCATTGGCAACATGCAAATGAGCGAGCGTGGCTATGTTCCAATAAAACTTTATTTACAGAGACAGGTGAAGGACTGGAGTTGGCCCGTGGGCCACAGTTTACTAGTCCACTCTACAACTTCCTGCTTCAGAACATGGTTTCCACAGGTGGACTGCCAGGATATTTACCCTGACGCTGCCACTCACAAACTGTGTGTACTTGCGATTAAGTTATGAATATCAGTAACTGTTAAGTTCTATTTGGCTCAGTTTCTTCACCTGTGAAATGGGAGCCAGTCATTTAGTCTTCTTGCCAGAGTATTGCCAGGATTTCATGAATGATTATGTGTGAAGAACCAGCCTTATAAATCGGTATTTTTTATTGCAGAGGTTTGCTGAGTGGTAAGTCATTCTTTTTTTTTTTTTTGGTAAGTCATTCTTTAAGACTAGAAAATACAAGTATTTTTTCTTTCTTTTATAGGGGGAGGGATGTTATTAGGGATTAAATTTTTTATTCATTCATTCAATTTATTGTGGCACTGGGGATTGAACCCAGAGCCTTTGCACTGAGCTATATCCCCAGCCCTTTTAAAGTTTTTTATTTTGAGGCAGAGTCTTTAAGTTGCCCATGCTGGGCTCAAACTTGGGAGCCTCTTGTTTCAGCCTTCCAGGGTAGCTGGGATCACAGGCATGAATCATTGTGCCCAGCACAAGTGTTTCATTAAAGGCATAACATTTTGCTTCTTTAAGGGCAATTAGAGACAAGCGGTGAAGTGTTGGACTTTGGATGAGATTTACAGTTTTCAGTTGGTCCCAGTGTCCTTTTTATTTTATTCTAGTTGCACATTATTAGGAGGAATGTACAGAGTATAAACTTGGAATGTATTTGTGTGTACATATTGTTCTCAACATTTATTTTAAATTTTAAAATATAGGTATATATTTATTTATATGCACACATCTGAGATGAAAAGCAGTTATATATGGATTCTTGGATGCCTTTTAAATATACATTTGTATGTGTGTATGTATGTGGGTGTGTGAATTCACACACAGTGTGAGTCAGTTTCTTGTAGGTCGTCTAGATGCCATCATGAAATCCTTGTATTGGATCCAGGTTGTCGTAGAAGGCTGTCACATGTGCTACAGGGTAGAGCTGCAATTTGCTCCTGTGCCTCTTGGTGTTCTCTCCTTGCAGTAGCCTGAGTGATCTCCTTGAAATATGCATGAGCTCCTGTCACTCCCCTGCTTCCTGTGGCAGGAACATCAAATCCAAGCTCTTGACTGTGGATTGATTTCTGGTCATTCTTGACTCCCTCTTGCTTCTCTCCTCCTCGTGTCTGTGCTTCAGCTCCCTCCAGACAGACGAGGAGGCTGAGGTTTCTTTCTGGCCTTTCAGCATTTCTAGCTTCTGCCTTCCTTGGGTTCTTTTCTCTTGCTCACACGCCCTTGACTTGAGCCTTTATCAGGGCCCTGCCACGCTGACTCCTTCCCAGCATCAGGCCTCATGGGTCATATCTTCTGACAAGACACCCTTTGTAAAGTGGCACCCTATCCCCATTTTCCCTATCCCCAATTTCTTCATCTCCATTAGCCTCATAACATTCATCCCAATATGTAATTTCCTTACTGTTCGCTTAATTTTTATCTTACTCCTCTGGTGGAACGGCAACTCCATGAGAGTGGGAACTTGACATCCTGTTGCTGTTGATCTCCACCCCCTGATATTGCACCCAGTCCATACTATGGTAGTATTCGTAGAATAGATGCCTCCAGGTAGGACTATGTTATCTGCAGGGTCCAATGTGAAATAAAAACGCAGGTCCTCTTGTGCATGTTACTAGCAAATTCAAGAAGGCCAGAGCAAAACATTAAAGGAAGTGCTAGATCACACAGCCCTGCCTCCAGACACATTGATTCTGGACTCAAATCCCTCCACTGTAAGATTACGATACAGTGGTAGGGCCCCTAGGGGTGCTTAGGAACTGTGAAGGAGGTCATGTGAGGAAAGGGCTTCGCAGCAGTGCCTTGCCCACAGCCTGGGCTCTGCACATAGCAATATTATAGAAAATTATCAGCTACACCCATGTGAGGCAAAGCCTCTGTAGCGCCAGTTTTCTAGCATCCTTTCTGTCTGAGAAACCTCCCCAGTAACTCTCCCAAGTGACTAAGCCAACTCTATCAAATGGGACAGGGATGTGGGTGTCGCTTGCAAATTATTTTGACACATTCAAGGTATGGACCAGCAGCATATTTGGCTTGCTGAAAGGAATGTGTCAAACGGAGTTAGCTGTTATGAAAACTGGTTTGACAATAGGTAAATCATGTCACCCTCCTGAGCCCACTAGTGACATTAGAATGATAAATAATATCTGCCACCTACCTTTCTGACAAGAGGGAGGCAAGCATGAATTGGATTAAGAAGAAGCCAGGCAAACACTTTGATTTTCTGGGAGAGGGGATATGCAGGTGCTGCTTGCTAGAATACGTGCATATTGTCAGTCATCCTGTTTACTTAGCCTGTGTGGCTCTGGTTACCGTGTGCATTGTGTAACAAATCAATTGCACCTTGAATGGAAACTGTTCACAGACACTCACATTTTGATTTATTTTCATGGTACAGCCAGCAATTCAAGTTAGCTTGAAAAGGCAGCAGGAAGAGCAGCATGTCGTTCACATTTACAGTGTGTTCATGGCTATGAAACCATGTGGACTTGAGATGTAGATCGATTCCCTGCATTTGGAGGGGATCTCCGTACATTTGCTGGGGGAGCACCCTTCTGGTGAAGGCCTGGAGACTGATTTTATCAGTAGTTTCTCTTTGTCAGTGGAAGCTAAAATGAAGTAGAAAAAGAACACCTGTGAAGAATATATTATATATAAGGAACTCTGGTGTTCCACTTGCTCTGAAAAGTTGTATAGTGTAGTGATTAAGAGAGTGTATTCTGGACCATATAAGCTCTCCAAATCTCAGTGTCCTCATCTATCAGATGGAATGTGTTGGATATCGTCTTCTCTGAACCATTTGTACCTATTCTCCAAACTTTTCTAAAAACCCTGACTTCTGCACCATGTTGCAGTCTTCGTTGAGGTCAGCAACTGCTACTGTACACTATGCTTAACGTTCAGTTTACCAGTAGGGAGCTTGTGGCACAGTTGTGAGGGAGAGAGACAGGAAGGCAGGTTAGGTACTTGTTTCCTGAATTTCCTTGCTGAGAAGATGCTTTGAGTTGACTGTGCGCTTGGCCAAACCAGCTCCCATCCGGATGCAGAGACATCTTTTCAGGTCTGGGATGGTGACAGCTCTGTTGCTTCTGGGCTCAGGTTCCTGCCATCTGCTCTATGGTTCTCTATATCCAAGTTTCATCTTTGTAACTAGCGTCGTTTCAGAAAAAGCCCTCCTCAAAGTGCTGCAATTTGAGTAAGCTATTTGTTTTCTCTGAGCATCCTGGCAGATAATGGAGATAATCAGAGCAGCTACATCCATCCTATGGTTGATGTGGGGATTGCACTTAGGGTGGTGTGGCGTACAACTGTGACTTGGGTCAAATCACGTAATGTGCTTGCAGCTGACCTGTCTGGGAGAGGAATTTACCCCTGACCTTGTTTCAGATTGCTGCTACGAGGTGGTGATAATCATTGACCTACTTTTGTCACTTTTACTGTTGTTTTAAGATTCTCTGCAGATGGCCAGGGATGTAGCTCAGTGGTTCTGCCGCCTGCCCCACAAGCGCAAGGTCCCGAGTTTGATCCCTGGTACCAAAAAATAAAAAATAAAAAAGATTATCTGCAGATAACAGGCTTCCTTTTTCAGTTTTAATCTTTACATTAGTATATATTTGCTGTATATTAATGATTACATTTCTCGTGGAGAGTTCGTACAAGACACATCTTAATTTTTTTTCAACATTTTCCCCCTGCTCCAACACCCCTCTCTTCTTCTTCTTCTTCTTTTTTTTTTTTGATACCAGATATCGAACTCGGGACCTTTCACTTGCAGGGCAGGCACCAGAACCACTGAGCTAATTCCCCGGCCCTCAACACCCCTTTCTTTATCCCTTGGTCCCTTTCCCCTTTGTGAAAGATTTTCTCCCCTTTTCCTATTACCTATCTTTTCTTTTGTGCTTTATTTATATTTTGGGTTTCTCATGTAAGAGAAGGGCAGGTTTGCTGGTCATGAATTTCTTGAGATACTCTTTGTGATGGAAAGACCTTATTTCCCATCAATTTCAAAAAACAGTTTTTCCATATATATCACTGTGGGTTGTAAGTTGTTTTCTTTCAGGACTTGAAACACTTCACTCCAAACTCTCCTGGCTTTAACACATTCACGATGGGGCCGTAATTAGTATGTCTCACTAACAAGTGGCTCTGATTTGAATTTGATCATCCTGCTGGCTTAACTCACTGGTGATACATGCATGAATATCTGAGAAAAACGGATGTTGCTGTGGCCACAAAAGAAGTCAAACATGTTATGATATTTTGTGCAGTATCCATGAATCAGTTGTCTTTGAATATGACATGTTTTAAAGAAATTCACAAATACAAATTTCTTTTAATGTAATGAAATACATTTGTGGATTATTGTAATAACTTTTAATTGGTATGAGTAATATTAATTAGTATTTATATTTGGACAGTAATTATTCAAATTCAAGCAACTACCTAGATTCAGTCCATTTATAGACTTTTTATTAATTGTATTAGTAAAAAGACCAGACAAGTGATTAGATTCATTTGTACTGCCAGTGATAAAAGCTCCTCCATTGGACAATCATGCATGTACCACTGGTGGTTCAAGTTGGTGGGAATGTGTCAAAGTTTGCATTGAGAAGTCTGCCGTGTTTCTAATAAGTTTACCTATATTTTCTCTAATAACTTTTAAGATTCTGTCTTTGGGTTGGAATTTTGACTATGATGTATTGTGGAGAGGTTCTTTTCAGAGTGTGGCTATGCCTCAATTACCTGTATGTTAAATTCTTTCCTCACATTTGGAAAGTCTGCTAATATTTCTTTGAATAGATTTTTGATGCCATTTGTTCTGTGTTCTGATTTTTCAATTAATTTTAGCCTCCTTTGCATCATCTAGCAGCTGTTTGATCCATTTTTCATGTTCTCTTGTTTTTCTTTAATTCATTAAGTTTATTAGTACACTTTTGGTATCCATTATGATCACATTCATCATTGCGAATTTGTACCTGTACATGATGTATCTTGGTTCTTTTTTTTCCCCATCCCTTTCCCTCCCCTCCACCCCCCCCATTTACAAAAGCTTTGTTTCCATTTTTTCCTTCTTTTCTTGTATTTTTTCTTTCCCTTCTTTCCTTTCCCCCACCCTCCCTTACTTCCTCTTGCCCTCCCCCTTTGCCCCTTTTCTTCCTATTTCACATTATCTATTATACACTTTGGTCCTCATTTACACTCTCAGTTTCTCGCACCAGAGAAACTATTCGGTATTTACACACGTGTGTCCTATTTATTTCACTTAAGAGTGTGGCCTCAGTGTGTCTCTTGTTGTTTTTACGATATTTCTAATTGGTCACTGACATCAGCCCTGTCTTCTAATTCTGACAGCCTGTTCTTGTTCTTGCATTGGCCACTTACTCTGCCCATACTTTCTTTCTTTCTTTCTTTTTTTTTTTTTTGGTACCTGGGATTGAACTCGGGACCTTGTGCTTGCGAGGCAGGCAGCGGCACCACTGAGCTAAATTCCCAGCCCAATTCAATAGAATTTTTAACAATCTGGATTTGTTTGTTATCTTTTCATGGACTAATTCTATGCTACAGTAGTCACTCATGTTTTGTATTGTTTTGTTTAGCTCAGCTAGCTTTTTATTAGTGTGTTCTGTAAATTCACTGATATTTTTAAAATTAAGTCCATTATCTGTTTAATTATATCTTCTTTGAGCTCACTGAGCACCTCATTAATCTGTTTTTTTAAAAAATCTCTTTTATCACTTAAAATAATTCAGTTCTATGACTTTTGGTTTTCTCTTTCTTGCTACCTCATGGATTAGCTTTGTGGGAGTTGGGAGTTTTGGGAAGCATTTTGTTGCCTTATTCTCATGTTCCTTTCTTTGTGTGTGGGGGGCTGAGATTTTCAGGTTGATGATGGTGGAAAGACTTTGATTCTACTATGGAGTTCTCTTTAGTTAGTATCTGTTTTTGAGTGGTGCACTCTGGGCATGGGTAGTTATAGGCTTTTGCCTCTGTCTCAAGATCCAATCACCTCTCTTAATTTGGGAGGGAAAGATGCAGTGTAATTGGCTCAGCACCCAGTTATCTGGGGATGGACCACAGTGTAGTGAATGACACAAAGGCAATCCAATTATTGGGATCCCAAGAAAACCAGTTCATAGCCACAACTTTGCCACACTGGCAATAGAAAAAAAAATCAGCAACAATAATAGTGTCAAAGACAAATGAAATACTAACATTGCGAAACAGCCAATAATGTAAGGCCCTTAACCGTAGAAAAGAAGGCTATAATTATAGTACAAAACTAAGACCAACCAAATATAGTATAGATATGGTAAATATCTACTGAATCTGACAACTATGTCTCCACTAACAATAGAAAAGAATTCAGTAATAATAGCATAGAGTTAACTGTCTAAAGCTTAATAAGCATAATGGTTATAATAGTAAAGGTAGAGTGCATGGAGAATGGGAGAGTGAAAGAAGTAAATTTGAAAAATTAAGCAGTGGAAGATAAGAAGGAGGAGAGAAAAGTAGGATAAAAGATCCTGTTAAGGAGTAAAAATGTTAATAGAATTAGATAAAAGTAACAAAAAAAGAACAAACAGGGGAAAAAAAAGAAAACAGAAAAAACCGAGTAGAAGGGGAAAGGAAAGAAGGGAAGGGAAAAATTATGAGAAAAGAAAAACAATGGAAATGAAATCTATGTAAATAGGGAAGGGTGGAGGGGGTGAAGGGCGCACAGATAATGGGGAAAAAAATAAGAACTAAGAGACATCATGTACAAGTACAGGCGCCCAATGATAAATGTAAATGTATTGTATACCTAAAATGTACCAATAAAA